>NC_086444.1:1108449096-1108798679 GCF_028390025.1 Pseudophryne corroboree | reverse complement strand
CTAAGCACAAATATTTGCAGCAACATTAATAAACGGAGTGGACGCCAGCCACGTCCTCTCCCTAACATTTCCAATGCACGAGTGAAAATGGCGGCGACGCACGGCTCCTTATATAGAATCCGAATCTCGCGAGAATCCGACAGTGGGATGATGACGTTCGGGCGCGCTCGGTTAACCAAGCCATACGAGAGAATCCGAGTATGCCTCGGACCCGTGTAAAATGGGTCAAGTTCGGGGGGGTTCGGTTTCCGAGGAACCGAACCCGCTCATCACTAATAATAATCAGTGCTACTCCTGCTAATAACCAAAGCACCCTTCATGTATAGGTTTATCAGGTGTTCCCAAAATAAAACTAGATAGAAAATAGATAACTGGATTTGGATATCCCAGGACCTAAAATGATTTGACTGTATGTCTATTCAGTGTAATACCCCTATTCCACTGCCGCAATAACCCAGGTTATTGCTGGGTCTACCCGGCTCATGGCTCAGGTGAAAAGGGTCCCCCAAAAATAACCCAGGTCCAGTTACCTGGGTATCCGATCTGGGCAACTAACTGGGTCAGACCTGGGAAGGATTCGGGTAAGGGTGCAGTGTAAACGTGTGACCAGGGTTGGATCCTGTTAAAACTAGAGATGAGCGGGTTCGGTTCATTGAGATCTGAAACCCCCCGAACGTCACCTAGTTTACACGGTTCCGAGGCAGCCTCGGATCTTCTCGCCTTGCTCGGTTACCCCGAGGGCGCCTGAACGTCATCATCCCGCTGTCGTATTCTTGCGAGATTCGTATTGCATATAAAGAGCCACGCGTCGCCGCCATTTTCACTCGTGCATTGGAGATGATAGTGAGAGGACGTGGCTGCGTTCTCTCAGTTTCTGTGTTCAGTGTGCTGCAAATATCTGTGCTCAGTGTGCTGCAAATATCTGTGCTTAGTGTGCTGTAAATATCTACGTTCTCTGCCTGAAAACGCTCCATATCTGTGCTGCATTGTAGTAGATAGTATGAGGACAGTGCAGAATTTTGCTGACCACCAGTATATATATATAGCAGTACGGTACAGTAGTCCATTGCTCTACCTCTGTATCATCAAGTATACTATCCATCCATATGTGTGCTGCATTGTAGTTGTGCGCAGTATATAGTAGGAGTACAGTGCAGAGTTTTGCTGACCACCAGTATATATATAGCAGTACGGTACAGTAGTCCATTGCTCTACCTCTGTGTCGTCAAGTGTACTATCTATCCATATCTGTGCTGCATTGTAGTTGTGCGCAGTATATAGTAGAAGGATAGTGCAGAATTTTGCTGACCACCAGTATATATATATATATATATATATATATAGCAGTACGGTACAGTAGTCCATTGCTTTACCTCTGTGTCGTCAAGTATACTATCCATCCATATCTGTGCTGCATTGTAGTTGTGCGCAGTATATAGTAGGAGGACAGTGCAGAATTTTGCTGACCACCAGTATATATATATATATATAGCAGTACGGTACAGTAGTCCATTGCTCTACCTCTGTGTCGTCAAGTATAATATCCATCCATATCTGTGCTGCATTGTAGTTGTGCGCAGTATATAGTAGGAGGACAGTGCAGAATTTTGCTGACCACCAGTATATATATAGCAGTACGGTACAGTAGTCCATTGCTCTACCTCTGTGTCGTCAAGTATACTATCTATCCATATCTGTGCTGCATTGTAGTTGTGCGCAGTATATAGTAGAAGGATAGTGCAGAATTTTGCTGACCACCAGTATATATATATATATATATATATATATATAGCAGTACGGTACAGTAGTCCATTGCTTTACCTCTGTGTCGTCAAGTATACTATCCATCCATATCTGTGCTGCATTGTAGTTGTGCGCAGTATATAGTAGGAGGACAGTGCAGAATTTTGCTGACCACCAGTATATATATATATATAGCAGTACGGTACAGTAGTCCATTGCTCTACCTCTGTGTCGTCAAGTATAATATCCATCCATATCTGTGCTGCATTGTAGTTGTGCGCAGTATATAGTAGGAGGACAGTGCAGAATTTTGCTGACCACCAGTATATATATATATATATATATATATATATATATATATAGCAGTACGGTACAGTAGTCCATTGCTCTACCTCTGTGTCATCAAGTATACTAACCATCCATATCTGTGCTGCATTGTAGTTGTGCGCAGTATATAGTAGGACAGTGCAGAATTTTGCTGACCACCAGTATATATATAGCAATACGGTACAGTAGTCCATTGCTCTACCTCTGTGTTGTCAAGTATACTATCCATCCATATCTGTGCTGTATTGTAGTTGTGCGCAGTATATAGTAGGAGGACAGTGCAGAATTTTGCTGACCACCAGTATATATATATATATATATAGCAGTACGGTACAGTAGTCCATTGCTCTACCTCTGTGTCGTCAAGTATACTATCCATCCATATCTGTGCTGCATTGTAGTTGTGCGCAGTATATAGCAGGAGGACAGTGCAGAATTTTGCTGACCACCAGTATATATATATAGCAATATGGTACAGTAGTCCATTGCTCTACCTCTGTGTCGTCAAGTACACTATCCATCCATATCTGTGCAGCATTGTAGTTGTGCGCAGTATATAGTAGGAGGACAGTGCAGAATTTTGCTGACCACCAGTATATATATATATATATATATATATATATATATAGCAGTACGGTACAGTAGTCCATTGCTCTACCTCTGTGATGTCAAGTATACTATCCATCCATATCTGTGCTGCATTGCAGTTGTGCGCAGTATATAGTAGGAGGACAGTGAAGAATTTTGCTGACCACCAGTATATACATACAGCAGTACGGTACAGTAGTCCATTGCTCTACCTCTGTGTCGTCAAGTATACTATCCATCCATATATGTGATGCATTGTAGTTGTGCGCAGTATATAGTAGAAGGACAGTGCAGAATTTTGCTGACCACCAGTATATATATATATATATATATATAGCAGTACAGTACAGTAGTCCATTGCTCTACCTCTGTGTCGTCAAGTATACTATCCATCCATATCTGTGCTGCATTGCAGTTGTGCGCAGTATATAGTGGGAGGACAGTGCAGAATTTTGCTGACCACCAGTATATATATATATATAGCAGTACGGTACAGTAGTCCATTGCTCTACCTCTGTGTCGTCAAGTATACTATCCATCCATATCTGTGCTGCATTGTAGTTGTGCGCAGTATATAGTAGGAGGACAGTGCAGAATTTTGCTGACCACCAGTATATATATATAGCAATACGGTACAGTAGTCCATTGCATGGCTGTTACTCCCCTCAGGCTGTCCCATCCCGTGCAGCCACACCAGCCGCACACCCCTACTTATGGTGCTGCTCACTACTGCTGTATCCACAGTCTGTCAAAATGACAATGGTAACTTGGGATGCCGACACGGTTGTAATGCTACATAAAGCATCTCAACAGTCTGTGCATTATAACTTTAAACATGGCGCTTACCGCATAAGTGTCTTATATATTGCAAAATCCAGCATTCCTAATCATACAATACTACCGAATAATGTTTCCTCTATTATTCAATACATAAGATGAGCAAATGTACTAGTGCAATGCCTCTAAAATACCAATAGCAGGTTTCAAGATTTTCCACACATTTCACCATAATATATCCGGTTCCATCTGAAAACATCCGTGTATATATTTTACGAGTCTACCTACTGTTCTTCTATACTTCTCACAGTTCAAATACTTTTACACTTCCCATCTAAGCTTTGCATAGTTAAGATAACTTAAATTTGGCTAGAAAATTGGATTATCATTTCAAGTGTATTAAAAATCCCATCAAATCCTGTAAAGAAAGAACAAATCTAAATCCACCGTACTCTGCTTATGAAATTTTGATCATGCAACCACACACACACACACACACACACACACACACACACACACACACAGACACACACACACACACACACACACACACACACACACACACACACGATGCATGCTACACTTCAGGTAGAAATAAAATTCAGCTTCCAAATTAGTCTACAAAACACTAGCATATTATACGAGAAGAAAAAGAACTGATGCTTTTGGTACAGTATTGCTACAGAAGAAGAAAAAAGCATTGAAGGGTATTATGAACCCATGAAGTGTGGGAATACATGATGGGGAGGTAGGACTGTGGAAAACAGATTTATTCACAGAGCTTGTACTAAACCTTACTTGCTAGGATTCCTTGAGTTTGATGAAGCATGATTTTTCAATATATGTGAAATTAAGTTTTCATTTTCCCCTTCATCGACTTTCTTGGACATTTCTCTGATTCTTGATATGTAATAGACAGATGACTAACTAATTTAGTTTATACGGAAGTATTTTTCCATCATTATTATACTTTGGTGGTTAATTCTGTAATGACTGAGGTGGCTAAGCTATTCAACATTTATAGGTTTAAAACACATTAATAGGTCAAGCATGATTAGAAGGCAGAATGTAAGGGTTGAGGGCATGACATTTCTTTTAAAGACCAGTTATGGAGCAGTGCTGACTGCTGTGCAAATACGGAAAGACAACAGAATCTGAACATCTAATGGCTATATCTTTGTTGTTGCATAAGGAATGGAGACATAACGGGTGGAATTCAAATGATATATCACGCCCAATCTCCTGTCTAAAATGATCCCCGTTGTTGTGCATATCGTGCCCATAGTAATCAGGTTTAGCTGTGTAAAGGGTTGGGTACCTTGCTACTCCAAGGATAGCAAGCTGAAATAATGATACCATGCCCCCGAGGGCAGGAACAGAACGGGTGTGGAAAGGGGTGAAAATAATTGAATCCCGCCCAATAACTGTACATACAGAACTGTAGTTTTGAAATAGATCCATTTGTTGTGAAGGTCCATGCTGGACGGCTCCCTGATCATGCATGAACTCTGTACAAGTGCACTGACACTGCTAGTTCAGAATTGGCAATGAAAAATTCCACCAGGAGTAATTAGCGTCAGAATCGTCTGTATAAGGGCTCGAAGGGACAGCTTCTTTTTGGAGGACCTATCCTTGCACCATGGAAATATTGAATTTCTCCAGTCATTTGAAATCTTGTGACACAGCTCACGGAGGTTCAGATACCTAAGTAACAGGGTTTTAATGGTATAATGATGAATATGCCCCATGGTGAGATAATTTCAATGATATCACACAACTTGGTAATATCACACTCTCCAACATTCCACGAGTAAAGAGGGCGTGGTCATGTGGTGCTGCCATAGGAATCTATAGGACAACGGAGATGCTGAAATCGGTACAAAGCCCGTTTTGGCTGGTACAGACTATAAAAAAAGTACTGTACCGGCCAAAAAGGTACAGCTAGAGGGTATGTAATATTG
This sequence comes from Pseudophryne corroboree, assembly GCF_028390025.1. Taxonomy (NCBI): domain Eukaryota; kingdom Metazoa; phylum Chordata; class Amphibia; order Anura; family Myobatrachidae; genus Pseudophryne; species Pseudophryne corroboree. The sequence goes on along the minus strand of NC_086444.1, from coordinate 1,108,793,283 downwards.
CAGCCATCTTTGCCCACAAAACTACCAGCAGGCCAAAAAAGATCCACCAGAATGAAGGGATAGGATCCCTACAATTGTACATGTGATAATTCTTAGGCTTCACTAGCTGGCTCCAATGATTATAGAAATTATCTGGCTAGGGTCCTAAATGGCCAACCAAGGTCTATTCATATGGTTGGCCAACTTGTACACTTATTTTGAGTTTCAACTCTTGGGCCAACATTGTAGGTGGTCCCAAGAGCTGAAACTCAAAATCAGTGTACAATTATTTTATTATCATTCTACTAAATGTTACTCTTAGGGATTAGGTGCTGTACAGGAGACCAGGTTTTATACCCACAGACCTCTGTAATTAGCTCCTCAGAGAAGGCAGTCCTTTAGAGCTTCTCAGTCTTGTTTCCCTGTATACTATCACTCCATACCACTCTAACTTATGTCTGGCCAAAAGGACACATCAGTATTGAAGGGTATATTTATAACTAAAACCAGATGCCTAGAAATAACCCACTCTTTTCTTTCACTGCTTAAATGTTCATCCCAACTCAGTAATCCCTGTATGCTGATCAGGGTGAAAGGCATCAGAGAATGCGTCAAAATAAAGAGAGAAAGTACAATGAAAAAATGTAGGAGAGAGAAGAGTGAAATCTAGAAATGTGCATGGTAAAGGTGAGTGAAATGGAGCAAATTAAAGTGCAGAAGGAAGCAGGATGAAATGCATGAGGGGACAAACAATAATGCAGGTGAGATGCAGGAAGGAACATGGTAAGATGTAGAGTCAAGTACATTGCTTAGATTGTAGTAGCAATGAGCAACCATCGCCACACTGAAAGAGGTTGTAAAAACACAGATATTGGTCCTCATTCTGAGTTGATCGCTCGCTAGCTGCTTTTAGCAGCAGTGCACACACTAGGCCGCCGCCCTCTGGGAGTGTATCTTAGCTTAGCAGAATAGCGAATGAAAGAGTAGCAGAATTGCGATTAAATAATTCTTAGCAGTTTCTGAGTAGCTGGAGACTTACTCCTACACTGCGATCAGCTCAGTCTGTTTCGTTCCTGGTTTGACGTCACAAATACGCCCTGCTTTCGGCCAGACACTCCCGCGTTTTATCCTGGCACGTTGCGTTTTTCCGCACACTCCCAGAAAACGGTCAGTTTCCACCCAGAAACACCCACTTCCTGTCAATCACACTCCGATCACTTCAACGATAAAAATTCTTCGTTCGGACGTGAGTAAATCTACTAAGTTTTGTGCTAAAATACTTAGCACATGCGCACTGCGTATCATGCGCATGCGCATTTTTGCCTTAATCGCTCCGTTGCGAAAATTGACAACAAGTAAACAACTCGGAATGACCCCCCATTGTACAATTAGCTGTCCATATATGTGTTAACTAAAAGCAGAATAAGAAGTTATCTTACTTTTTATTTTTTTTATTTTTTGGTGAGTTTGTGCAGCACAAAAAGAGAGAATCACTTTATTTTTTATTCTCCGCTGCAGGACGATGTGGACACCTGCAGATATATAGATAAGACTTGTTGATACAGGAATGGGTATAAGTGTTCTAAAATGCACATGCAGTGCCAAATTGGATAAGAATATTTAATAATTCGCTGCATGGTGAGGAAGGTCAGTCTGACTCTAGCGATTGAGATGTCATTGAAAATCCACATCCAGCACAGTAGGCACTATTAGTTTCAGCAAATAATCATTTCACGCTAAAATATAAGAAAAGTACTTTGTGCAAATATGATCTATTCCACATTTATTATTGTGGTCCATTGTTTATTTAACTCATTAAAATATGTAAAGCCTTTTTCCTCTGTACTTTCACCAGGTTATTCGATACCACACAAAAGGATCCATGGAGATCATAGCGTATGATCAAAGCTGATTTGGATTCTCATTTAAACCATAAGTTGGGTGGCACTATGTAATGAATAAATAAAAATGTTCTCTGACCCATCAGGTCCATATACACCATTATCAGTGACAACAGTAGTAATCTGGCCTGATATTGGAATGTGTGTCACCAAAATGACCAACTTCACCAATATTACCAAAATCAAATGGATTATTTTAATACATGGCTGAAACATTGACTGGCTAATGATTGCTGTTGGCTTGCATGAGCGCAAGACTGGCAGAGTTATCCGTGGCCAACCATATGTCTGGCTAAAATGGAAACTGACCTTTTTCTTGGAGCCCAGGGCGAATGGCTAGACCAGCTCATTTGTGGAAAACATTAGACTATTATCAGAAAAGTGCAGGTTCTTATTTTCCTGAGTATAATAATTTGTTATAGTTGTTAAATTGTAAACAATGAAACTTCAACTAATCATTTTCATTTTGCAGATGAAGCCATCATAAACAATTGGGGCATCATTTCAGAAAATGATGACCATTCTATTGCTCCATAAATATTACTAATTGTAAACGATTCTCGAACGGTAGACTAGATTAACGAGGCACTTCAATTAGTTGCGCTACTTTAACACAGAATATCCTGGCATGTGCAAGTAAAATTTACCAAAATTTTCTAACCCGTAATTATTACCCGCATGGTGTTCATCCAGAATGTTTTTTCAGGTATCCAGATGAGAGACTAAATTGTATAAGTCAACAGTCAATAACTCGACACCATATGATCGACATGCATTAAGACGATGGGTACAAATGCTCTACTGCTGCAAAAGGTCGACAGTGCTTAAGGTCGCCATATAAAAAGGTCAACAGATTTTAAAGGTCAACAAAACAATGGTTGACACACTAATGGTTGACATAAGATGTTTGTTTTTTTACATTTTTTCCCAACATTGCTTGCTGTACTATCCACATGGACTATGATTGGGAAGCATAGCAAGCAAAGCGAGCCACCTTGTCTGAAGGGTGGTGAGAGAAGTGAGCGCAAGAAGGTACACGTTTCGACTGATAGTGGTGATAAATGATCAAACATACAAGATTTGAAAATAAAACCTGAAAAAAGCGTGTGTCACCCATTTGTGTGTCGACCATTGTCATGTCGACCATTTCAGCCTGTCGACCTTAACCACTGTTGACTTTTTATAACTGTCAATCAACATTTTGTACATGTCGACCTATTGTATGTTGACCATTTTGTGTCAACCTATTGACTGCTGACCAAAACACTGTAAATCTTACCACAACCATATTTCCAGGATGCACTTCCATAGTGCATCAGCACTAGGCTGATACTATCCAGGAAGGGCAGAGATTGCTGGAGGGGTGAGTTATTGAACCACATCTTTAGGAACTCATTTATTTTCAAATACATCTCAGTGCTAAGACTTCCTTTCTCGCTGCGCTAAATGTTGATGTGGGATGTCACTTAGTGGTGTGAAAAGTAGCAGGATAACACATTTGCTCGAGAGCGACCATGTGCACACTCCCAGTATAGCCATAAGGGGCATTAGTAAACAATTTAATGAACAAGGTAATGCCATTGGCACTATGGGCACAAATGCCGGTAGATGTAGGGGCAGATACAATTAGCTAAAAGGTTCTCTCAGAACCTCACTGAATGAATGGCTGAACAAGTATCCAGATATTAGGAAAAGAAAACCCTGTTTGCCCCGACCTCTTTACATGGATAACCCACATACTGTAGTATTAGTGGTACCTTATGGCTAATTTCATCTGCCTCTTAAATGTCATTCATATAATTTAAACTTGTGAAGTAGAGAAAATAGGTAGTTATGTGTGGCGGAGAAGAAGAAAGATAGAGAGAAAGAGATGGGTAAGGAGAGAGACAGAGAAAGAGAGACAGAGTGGAGAGCGAGAGAGAGAGAGAGAGAGAGAGAGAGAGAGAGAGAGGAGATAGAGACATAGAGAAAGAGAAGAGCAAGAGAGAAAGAAGAGAGGGAGAGAGAAAGAAAGAAAGAGAGAGAGAGAGAAAGGAGAGAGAAACAGAGACAAAGAGAGGAGAGAAAAAAAGGAAAGAGAGAGAGAAGAGAAAAATAGAGAGAAAGCGAGAGGGGAGAGAGAGGAGAGAGAGGAGATAGATAGAGAGAGAGAAGAGAAATGCAAAGTTAAAGATGTTAAAAATACATACTGTAGCTACTTTTCAGGTATTACTGCAGAATAGACAACTTGAATGTTGTAATATTTCCCAAGGCACTCACTAGCCGATCAATAACACATTGCACTTTGCTCCATGTGCCATATAAAGCCATTTTGTTGTCTAAAACCATTGCAATGTGTTAATTCAATATTGTGCTTTGCCAACATGGAAACATTTTGCTGCAATACAAGGGATTAGCCACGGCTAAAGGTACGTATCGCTTGTAAAAAGAAGCTCTCAGCAAAAACAAATGTGCTGTTCAAAATCTAGAGACATGCAAATCATCTTCAGAAAATACATTTTCCAGCAGTCTATGGGCATAAGAATGTACGTCAGTCAGATGTGTTCCTCATTCTAAAGCTGCCACTTCTATAGAATAGCTTGGAGAGTTTGACTATTAAGAAATATGACAGTTCCTGCTGACCAACCAATGTCATCACAACAAAGAATCAGCCTACAGTATGAAGGTGAATTAAGGTGCAGTAAACATGGATGAGATGTAAATCTTTCTTTTACTTTTCAGTATTGTTAAATTAAGATGTAACCTTGGAGTGAAGGGTGCTGTCATAATGTCACACAGGAACTTCCACGTTGTGGCTTGCTTACACATCCCCAAATATTGACTAATTGTGCATTTTCTGCTTTAAGATTATATCCTCCTTGTACATGATAATCGTCATCATGAGTTATATTTACTAAAGGTCGATTTTTCTCTCTCTCGATGTTAATCAATGTTGGTCTTCCAGGGTTAAAACACATATTTTTAAATGTTAGTAAATGTGTGTTTTAACCCTGGAAGCCCAACATCGATTAAAATCACTGTAACCTCAATCTAACATCGAACAAAACCAATCAAAATTGACCTTTAGTAAATATACCCCCATGAGTCTGATAAGCCTCCTAACAAGTTTATATGTCCATAACTGCTGGCCTGCATGAGCTGCATTTGCTGTTTGGATTTGCTTCAAGATCTGAATGACCCCCATTATGTCTTAGCAAAATTGCGTCTTTGTTGTCTTGTGCGGAAAACAGTACAATTACATGCCCTTTGTATTCTGTCTTCCTTTTACAATGATAGTAGCTAAAATAAACACATATTTGATGAGGTGAAAAGCAAGTTCAAGTTCTAAAAAAAATTTGAACAAAGAAATAATTTATATCAAAGCTCCATGTTCCACCAAAGGCCTCCAAAGGTCACATCATCAAGAAAACAGTATCTATGAAAATGTTAGCCACGCAAAAGCTCTTTCAGGGACTACAATTGAAGGAATAATTGTGAAGGTTATCATTATGGCTTTCCTTTGTTAAGTTAACAAACTGGTGTTTCAAATAATCTCTGTTAAATGATAGCCGAGAGACAAAGCTAGCATGATGTCCAAAAACAACTCATATCTTGATTACATTTAAATATTAGCAGGATAAACATGAATAAATGACTAAGGCAACAATCAGATACATAAATAGAAGTAATACAAAGTTGTTCTGAACATTAACATATTCTGATTTATAATGCTTAATGTCATTACCCAGCATGGGTGAAGGGACACCATAGTGACCAAAGTTCTCCTTCCACAATCCATCCAAACAGGCATCTCACTCCTTTAAGAAGGCTCAGGGGAAGTGCCCTTGTGATGTGATTAGCAGGAATATGAATTTTAAGCAGACCTAAGTTGTGCTGGTGTAGAATAGACAAAGGTGCCAGGAGTCAAAGCTATAACTTTCAGCGCCATATACTGTCATACGTCAATGTGATACGAGTCTTTCTACTACAGGGTCTTCAAAAGTCAAGGCCTCTTCAGAGCTACTCTTCTCCTGTTTCAGATCGTAATATTGGAAGCACAGTATCTACAATCATTTATGTTATGCTCACAGACTAATGCAGCCAATGGGGTGTATGGGTTATATATAATAGGTTCCAGTTTCCTGAGATATTGTATTACTGGGGGTGTTATATGGGATACCGGCGGTAAGAAGACCAACATACGCATCCCGATGCTCAGAATCCCAACAGGGGTTGGATAAGTATTCTTACCCTCCTCCTAACTCTCCCTTCTCACAGCCTAACCATAACCCTCACCCCACAGCCTAAACCTAACCTTTACCCTGCAGGATAAACCTAGGATTCCACAGCATACTTACGTTTGGGATTTCGGCGCTGGCATTTTGTCCCTTGTCGTGGTTCCAGCGTCCTCCTTTTTTCTTACAGGTCGGGATTCCGGCATCAGGATTTTGAGCACCGGCATACCAACTCGCATCTCTTTACCGGATACTCAAAATTCAACCTGTAGCCCCCCAAACATCCCCCCCCCCTTCATAAAAAAATACTATATTCTTTGGGTGTCTGGAAGCCATTTAAAATGTAATAATTAGAAAATGCAATTGTTGTAACTACAATGAATGGTTCAAGTGCTGAGGCTGCTTAATAAATAGCTGTAACAGGAAGCACTCTCTTTACATTTGAAGTATAGTATCTTTCGAGACATATATATCTTTGGAATCTCACTAGCACTGCCGCAGTTCATCATAAACCCACAGGACAATAAGATGATTGAAAATGTCATTCATACAGTAATCAATAACACCTACTAACAAATTACTATGAACCAAAACAATCTTGTTATTGGCCGAAGCAATCATGTTATGCTGGTCGAACTGAAAAAAGCATTTGTTTTCATAAACTGTCACTCAATAGGAAGAATGTAACATATTGACGTAAGCTGGAGAAAATTGGAGAAACAGCAATTTAGACTTGAAAAATAAAAAAAATATACTATATTGGTAACATTTCAGTAATATATGGATTATCCTTAACATGGCTCTTTTCAGCTCCTGTATCTGAAATATGCATTAATGAACAATGTAAGCCAAAGTAAAGAGATACATTCATATTTCTACTTTATAGCACTGTAGCAAATGTTTCTGACATCTTATGGATAAAACACAGCACTTGCAAGCGCTGCATGCACATAATTGATCTCTGCAGCAGGAATCTTGGTGACTTTTACAAAATGAAGTAAAAACATGAATATGCCCTTTGAGAATAAAGACACTGCCCCCAACATCATTGATCGTCTGCTGATAGAAACTTAAAAAACCTACATTTTGCTTGTAAACAAGCAGCTTGTTTATTAGTACATTTTGATCAATAAATCATTTATTCACACATAGGAGTGCTTGAATTTGTTTCAAAGTGGTTCTGAAACCGGTTGGTTAATCAGCTTTAATATGCACTAAAAGATTTGAGCTTATTTCGAGCAAAGTAAAGAGGTCCAACCATCTACTGTATGAGCCGCTTTGATTATACTGGAGTACAAAAGGTAATTTCAAAGGGTGTAGTATGGTATGCCGGCGCCGGAATCCCGACTGCCGGCATACCGACAGCTGGGTGAGTGCAAATGAGCCCCTTGCGGGCACGCTATCTATTCTCTCTCCAGGGGGGTCATGGACACCCAAGAGGGAGAACAATAGGATTTTAATACCTACCGATAAATCCTTTTCTCTTAGTCCGTAGAGGATGCTGGGGACTCCATAAGGACCATGGGGTATAGACGGGATCTGCAGGAGACATGGGCACACTATAAGACTATGAATGGGTGTGAACTGGCTCCTCCCTCTATGTCCCTCCTCCAGACGTCAGTTTGAAAACTGTGCCCAGGGAGACGGACATTTAGAGGAAAGAATTTATTGTTTAAACACGGTGAGTGTCATACCAGCTCACACCACGAACCTACCGCAGAACGTGGCATTCAATAGAACACCAGCCAACGGCATGAAAAAATACAGCCATATGCTGCGATAATATTTAACACAAACAGTGTGTCAACCCAACCAATAATAAGATACCGCATGCCATGGCATGAACAATGTCAGCAACAGCCTGACTGAAAAGAAACGCCACAAGAGTGTAAGCATGATCAATAACTGCAGATACAGTACGCACTGGGACGGGCGCCCAGAATCCTCTACGGACTAAGAGAAAAGGAGTTACCGGTAGGTATTAAAATCCTATTTTCTCATACGTCCTAGAGGATGCTGGGGACTCCGAAAGGACCATGGGGTTTATAACAAATCTCCAGACCGGGCGGGAGAGTGCTGACGACTCTGCAGCACTGATTGAGCAAACATGAGGTCCCCATCAGCCAGGGTATCAAACGTGTAGATCTTAGCAAAAGTGTTTGAACCCGACAAAGTAGCCGCTCGGCAAAGTTGTACCGCTGAGACCCCTCGGGCATCCGCCCAAGAAGAGCTCATCCTCCTAGTAGAATGGGTCTCCACCACTTCGGTAACGGCAATCCAGCCGTAGAACTAGCACGCCGAATCGTATCACAGATCCAGCGTGTAACAGACTGCATAGACGCAGGCGCCCCAATCCTGCTGGGAGCATACCGGACAAACAGAGCCTCAGTTTTCCCAATCTGAGCCAAATTGGCGACATAAATATTCAAAGCCCCGACAACATCGAGAGACTTTGAATCAGCCAATGCTTAAGCAACCACCGGCATAAAAATAGTCAGATTTCTGCGAAACACAGAAACCACTTTTGGCAGAACTATTATCCGAGTTCTCATTTCCACTCTATCCACATGGAAAATCCAACAGGGGCTCTTGTGAGACAAAGCCGCTACTTCCGACACCCGCTTTGCGGACGACAAAGTCAATAGCATGACCACTCTTCAAGAGAGAAATTTTAACACAACCTTTCCTAAAGGTTCCAATCAGTGTGACACAAGTAACGCAACACCACGTCAAGGTCCCACGGTGCCAATGGGGGCACAAATGGAGGTTGGATGTGCAGTACTCCTTTCACGAAAGTCTGAACTTCCGTAAAGGTGGCCAAATCCCTTTATTTATTTTTTTAAAGAAAATTTATAAGGCCAAAACTGCACTGAAATGGAGCCTAACTTTAGGCCTGCATCTATACCGGCTTGCAAAGCATGGATAAGAACGACCCAGCTGAAAGTCTTCCGCAGGAGCCTTCTTGGATTCACACCAAGACACATTGGGGGTAGGTTGATCGCAGCAGCAAGTTTGTTAGCAATTGGGCAAAACCATGTGCACTGCAGGGGGGGGGGCAGATATAACATTTGCAGAGAGAGTTAAATTTGGGTGGGTTTTTTCGTTTCTATGCAGGGTAAATACTGGCTGCTTTATTTTTACACTGCAATTTAGATTTCAGTTTGATTACACCCCACCCAAATCTAACTCTCTCTGCACATGTTATATCTGTCCCCACCTGCAGTGCACATGGTTTTGCCTAACTGCTAACAAACTTGCTGCTGCAATCAGCTCAGAATTAGGCCCATAGTTACGCCAACTACGGTGGTAAGGCTTTGCCGTTACTTCTTTTCTAACCTGAAGAAGTGAGGAAATGACTTCACTGGGAACACCCTTTCGGGATAGGATATGGCATTCAACTGCCACTCCGTCAGACGCAGCCGTGGTAAGTCTTGATACACGCCCTGATCTTGCTGTAACAGTTCCTCACATAGAGGAAGAGGCCAGGGATCTTCTATGAGTTAATCATGAAAAACTGGATACCAAGCCCTCCTTGGCTAGACCGGAGCAAAGAGGATCGCCTGAACCTTTGTTCTTCTTATGTTTATCACCTTCAGAAAGAGTGAAAGCGGAGAGGACACGTAGACCGACTGAAAACACCCAAGGTGTCACGAGGGCGTCCACTGCTATAGCTTGAGTGTCCCTTGACCTGGAACAATATCCTTGAGGCCTCTCGTTGAGGCGAGATACCAACATGTCCAATTGAGACACTCCTCAAAGACTTGTCACTTCTGTGAAAACTTCTCGATGACGACTGTATTTCTCCCGGATGGAGATCGCGTCAGCAGAGGAAATCTAATTCTCCGTCGCTTACCTCCGGAACGAACACTGCTAATATTCTGCCATTGACGCTTTGCTCCTTGTTCCGCCCTAGTGGCTTACTTACGCCACTGCTGTCAAGTCATCTGACAGAACTAACACCGGCAGATCATGAAGAATATGTTCCTTGAAAATAGCTCTTAATTCAAGAAAGCTTATTGCAGACAAGCTTTCCAGCTTGACCGTTTCCTCTGGAAATATGTTCCTTGCAAGAACTGCTCGCCAGCCTCGGAGATCTGCATGCATGGACACCAGGATCTAATCCTGGATCCCGAACCTTCATCCCTCTAAATGGTGTGAACCGAGCAGACACTACAGGAGCGATGTCCTGGCCCTTAGGATTATATTCCGGTGCATGTGCAGATGAGACCCGGACCACATTTCCAACTGGTCCCTTGAAAACCACTCTGGCATTTGGCCTGCTCACCAAAAAGGCCTCTTAGGCCGCACCCATCTGTTTCATTAACGGAACATATTGATGGATTGTCACAGCCAACCTGATCCGACTCTGGATCCTCAGACCTCTTTCCACAGGAAAAACACAGAACCTTAACCGGTCAGTATCTACTCTGATACCCACCTCCGACATCTGCGTCGTTCCTTGTGTTGAAGAACAGTCAGAGAGAAACAACGATTTGCACCACTTGTTTCTTGACCTCGCCTTAATCAGGAGAGCATCTCAGTACAAAATAACAATGGCTCTTACTATTGAAAGAAACCATCATACTGCCATCACTCCGGTGAAATGGCAAAGACAATCCTGGATATCCACCTAGGTAATCTGAATGCGGAAAATAACGCATGTAAACCTCTTAGTCTTTTTTTTTTTTTACAGGGACAGCAGGACAATGCCCTGAACCTGACGCACCTCTGTATGGGGTCGCGTACTACCTCCCCTTCCAAAGGGGAAACGACAAGATCTATTAGAAAAAACAGTGAGGGGAAACATCTGTAACTCAGAATGTCCCCATTTGGATTCTATAAATAACTCACAGGCCCTAGTCTATTCCCGGACTAAAATTAGTAGACGAGTCCCCACCGGAATGGGGTCCAGCCAGATAGACTCAGCGACAAGTGGTGGATGTGGTAGAAATAGAAAACGACATCCGCTTCTGCGAACCTAACAAGGCTGCAGAACTCTTACCTTTTCACCTTCCACTGTCTGCACAGAAAAGGAAAAAAGAACGGTATCGAACCGGTTAAAACGACTGCATCCCACAAAAGAATGCGTCACCAACCGTCGTGAAGGAGTCTAACTCACGAAGTTAGACTTACCAGTGGTATCCGCCGAGATTGACTGAACTGAGGTATCCCCAAACAGCTGTATACCGTCCCTCCAGTATCTCTCGGAGACATCCTCAGCATTTCCCCGGCCACACCTCCTGCCGTCACGCGGTAGCCTGCTGCAATGTTATAAAGTAGAATCAACATAAGCCAGCTTACCCACTCTCTGTAGGGTAATTCTATCGGATGCCTATTCAAATATAACACTCCTCCATGTGCATGTAATGCAAATAAGTTCAAAGTATAGAAATAAAATATCACTTAGCTTCCTGTGTATGATCCTTTGTCGACCAGTAGTTGACTGCCACAGTATTCTCTCCGCGTCGGGAAGAGAATAAACATTCGGACTCCTTGAGAGGATCGAAGACCAACTCATCACGGCCGATCTAGAGCTTAATCAACAGAGCGACCAGCACATGAGAAGAAATACTATTACTTCAGCATTTATGAATATACATAATGTAATACACAATATAACACACATATCCTAACTATGTATATATAGATATATATATATATATATATATATAACATATACATAAGTGGATTGTCCAGACCCGCCAGGTCCCTAGTGACAGTAATGTGTTCTGAATGTGTATGACCATGTACTGACATGCCTCAGTTGTGGATCTACCAGGAAAGTTATGGTCGACAGAAAACTTAGTAGTCGTCGACAGCAGGGAATAGTAAGCAGGCAAAAAATAACATTCTCAGAACCCCTTTGGGGTCTGAGGGAAGCATACATATATAAATTCAATAACACTCCCCCCACATATACCTATAAATACATATACAGGTATAAGGCAGTTATGTTAATTTTCACCCAGTAATTACATTTGATGCCATCAGGGCACCCACATACGACTGTGTCTCCCATATCGTGTTTACTTTTTACAAACATACAACTACTGACCTGCTGACACTGCATCTTCTGAATCAAGTACCAACAGGCGTCGGTGATGCCGACAGTGATCCCCACAGCTGCTTGTGACAGAGCCCTCACACATGTCGATATATGTCGACAAAAAACTATAGTGGGTTATCTGACAGGAAAAACACAGATATACATGCACCCCAACAATGATTATACGCCCATTATTGAAAATAGTGCTATATTTCTCTCCATATAGTACTAAAACACTGTGCCCCCCTCGTTTGTACTACATAAGTAGCCTTGGCAGGGACATGGAGGAAAATGGCGCTAAATCTGTTGTGAAGGCTAAGCTCCACCCCTTCACGGCGCGCTTCAGCCCATTAGAAAATATCATTCTTTATGCCAGCGGGGGTTTCTATACAGTGTCTACCCACTGTATATTACTTAGCTAACCCTTAAAAAAGGTATATATTGCTTCCCAGGGCGCCCTTCCCCTGCGCCCTGCACCCATGGAAGCCGGCGGCACGTGAGAAATGGCGTGCAGCGCGCTGTATTATGCTGACGGGGGTACGGGACACGGTGCCCAGGCACCGAAAATGCTTTGTATGCCAGTCGTTTTAAGAGAACAGTAACTTGCTGCCCAGGGCACTCCCCCCCCAGCGCCCTGCACCCATGGAAGCCGGCGGCACGAGAGAAATGGCGCGCAGCGCGCTGTATTATGCTGGCGGGGGTACGGGACACGGTGCCCAGGCACCGAAAATGCTTTGTATGCCAGTCGTTTTAAGAGATCAGTAACCTGCTGCCCAGGGCGCTCCTTCCCCCCCAGCGTCCTACACCCTGTGAGTGCCGTTGGTGTGTGGGAGCATGGAGCGCAGCGCGACCGCCACGCTGTACCTCAATTACTGAAGTCTTCTGCCGTCACTGAAGTCTTCTGTTCTTCACATACTCACCCGGCTTCTTTCTTCTTGTTTCTGTGAGGGGGGTGACGGCACGGCTCTGGGAACAAGCAGCTAGGCGCACCAACTGATCGAACCCTCTGGAGCTAATGGTGTCCAGTAGCCTAAGAAGCAGAGCGCTTGAACTAAGAAGAAGTAGGTCTGACTTCTCTCCCCTCAGTCCCACGATGCAGGGAGCTTGTAGCCAGCAGGTCTCCCTGAAAATAAAAAACCTAACAATAAAGTCTTTAGAGAAACTCAGTAGAGGTCCCCTAGTGTGTGTCCAGTCACTCCTGGGCACAGAGTCTAACTGAGGTCAGGAGGAGGGGCATAGAGGGAGGAGCCAGTTCACACCCATTCAAAGTCTGATAGTGTGCCCATGTCTCCTGCGGATCCCGTCTATACCCCATGGTCCTTACGGAGGCCCCAGCATCCTCTAGGACGTATGAGAAAGGTGTCGGTATGCTGGCTGTCGGGATTCTGGCTCCGGTATACTGTGCACCGGGATCCTAACAGCCGGCAAACTAAAGACCATTTTAAATACTGTAGTATTTTTTATGGTTTACCATGCAAACAGTGTGCTTGCAGCTGTAATCTTTGTTAAAAATACTATAAAATATTTTTATGAATTTTGTTTAATAGGATGCCGAGGACTCAAACCTTAAATCCTGGTAGTCGAACCCAAGTAAAACTGGAAAAAAAAACACAATCACACTGAAAAGAAAAAAAGTTTGAGTCCTTCACACTGGCTTTTAAGTGAGCTAGTTCCCTGATGACGGTGGAGGCAGTCATTTTCAGGACTGAATAAATATTAGAACGGTACTAATATATTAGAACAATACTGTACTACAATAAGTACAAGTGATGTCACTGATTAGTAGTGAATTGATAAGTGTGAGTCTCTTGAATATTGCTACTCCCGTTCCTAGAAATGGTTGTGCTTCAATTAACAGGAGAAGCGACAGTTGATTAATTAAACAATCACAGTGAAGGTGGAGTGATAGCATTGAAAATGCTCTGAGAGAACGCAACGGTCAGTCCATTACCTGCTGTAAGAGGTGAGGGATTGTAGTTAGCAGGTTAGTATAATAAAAATAAGGTTGGGCTTAAAGACTAATAATCAATTATTACAGGGAAAACTACTACAGAACCATACTCCCTTCACATCCCCATTTGTGTTACTGGCATTGAAAAGTTATAAATCCTCTATGTGACATTCCAGTTTATGCAATACATCTACGTGAGCTGCCATCAGGGCTGTAACTATGGCTGTGCGACTGGTGTGATGCACAGAGTGCAGGGCTTTGTGGGCAGTACTGTTGCTGCCCCGATGGTCCCTGGTCTGGCTATCAGGGTGCTGTAGGAAGGATTATGACTGTACTGTAGTGCCACCTTTAGATGCTCCAGACAGTTATCCTGCAGTCTGTGCAACCAATCGGAGTGCCCTATAGACGCTCTGGTCATGGCTGCACTTACTCTGCTGCTGCTGCCCCGCTGGCACATGGTGCTTTTGAAAAATGCTACAGGACAGTCTTCCATTGGATAGCAGTTGATTTACCGATGGACACAATCTCGACGGCCACAATCTCGACAGCCATTGACCGACAGTCAAAATACAGACAAGATCAAAATACCGACATTCATTATGCCGACATGTTCAAAATGCTGACATAGTCACATAGAACACCGGCATTTGAAATGCCAACATGTTAAAATGCTGACATGCATTTTGAAAGAATTTTTGCCCAAAAACAGACTTGTTCGCACTTTACCATCCCAAAGGACCTGGAGGGGGAATATAATAGTGTGCCGAGTGCAGCGAGCCATGCGAGGGGACACGCTACACTTAGACAGTGTCCATGTTGACCTATGCCGACATTGACCACCCCCCAGAAAACCTAATTTCGGTATTTTGACATGTCAGCATTAAATGTCAGTATTCTATGTCAGCATTTTGAACATGTTGTCATAATGAATGTCTGTATTTTGACCGTAGGTCAATAGCTGTCGGGATTATGACCATCGGTTTTGTGTCCGTCGGTAAATCATACTGAACCCCTTCCATTAATTATTTGGAATGTTAGAAGACTCTGTTGCAGACACCTGTGTGAAGCTTCATATGACACAAAGGTAGTTCCTTCTCGGAGGCAGTCTTTTGCAGGATGCTTGGTTTGGACTAACATTTTACTTGGAGCTTTATCTGTTTATCAAAATGTGGCATCAGGCTAAACAAAATGAGGTCTGTTGTCTGCAGAGCACCAGAGATCAATAGATGACATTGATTTTAAAGCCATTTAGCTAAAGGCATAATCCTGCTGATCAGACTGTAGCTCTAGCTCTCTGCTGGTGAAAATAGGAAGGCAGAGGAATGAAGATGAGAGGGTTCACTGAAATACATGTACCAGAATAAGTCATAGATATATATTTTGTAGAAAAACATGTGAAATCAAATGTATCAAAAGTATGAATTATTGATGAATAAATTGTCAACTCATTAAATAAATAAAAAGAAAAATGGACCAAGGTGGTCGATGGGTGGGATAGATTTATATACACAAACCCGCACCGAACAAGCAAGAATTTACATAAATAAGATTTTAATAACTTGTGCAGAGAGGGTTAAAATAACAGCATCAAGGTATCTATCAGGTCCATATCATGTATTTCAATTAGAAAATTGCAAGAAAGTATACTGGTTGAGTATCCCTTATCCAAATATTCCGAAATACGGAATATTCCGAAAGACGGAAGTTTTTGAGTAGGACTGAGATAGTGAAACCTTTGTTTTATGATGGCTCAATGTACACAAACTTTGTTTAATAGACCAAATTATAAAAAATATTGTATTTAATGACCTTCAGGCTGTGTGTATAAGGTGTATATGAAACATAAATGAATTGTGTGAATGCACACACACTTTGTTTAATGCACAAAGGGGGTAATTCAGACCTGATCGCTAGGCTGCGTTTTCATACAGCGGGCGATCAGGTCTAAACTGCGCATGTGTATGTACCACAATAGGAAGGCACGTCGCACGGGTACAAAGCGGATCGTCGCTCAGCGATGGGTTTGTGCGAAGGATCCATTCGCACGGGCATTCGCAAGGAGATTGACAGGAAGAAGGCGTTTGTGGGTTGCAACTGACCGTTTTCTGGGTGTGTTTGGAAAAATGCAGGCGTGTCCAAGCATTTGCAGGGAGGGTTCCTGACGTCAATTCTGGTCCCGGACAGGCTGAAGTGTTCGGAGCGGCTGAGTAAGTCCTGGGCTACTCAGAGACTGCACAAAATCTGTTTGTACAGCTCTACTACACATGCGTTCACACACTTGCAAAGTTAAAATACACTCCCCTATGGGCGGCGACTATGCGAACGTGGGACTGCAAAAAAAAACCTAGCGAGCGAACATGTCTGAATTAGCCCCAAAGTTTTTCAAATATTGGTTAAAATTGCCTTCAGGCTGTGTATATAAGGTGCATATGAAACATAAATGCATTCTG
The DNA here is from genome assembly GCF_028390025.1 of Pseudophryne corroboree. Taxonomy (NCBI): domain Eukaryota; kingdom Metazoa; phylum Chordata; class Amphibia; order Anura; family Myobatrachidae; genus Pseudophryne; species Pseudophryne corroboree. The sequence goes on along the minus strand of NC_086444.1, from coordinate 1,108,776,742 downwards.
TGCTTAGACTTGGGTCCCATCGCCATGATATCTCATTATGGTATACAAATATTCCAAAATACGGAATAATCCAATATCCAAAATACTACTGGTCCCAAGCATTTTAGATATGGGATACTCAACCTAGATTGCATCAATATGTGAAAGCAAAAACAGCAGCCAAGACAGTTATTTGTTTAATTTTTCTTAATTTTTCTTTTTGATATGTGTTCAAAAGTAATGATGTGAAAAGGACCTTAGTTCATTCATATTGTTATAAATTTATTTTCTGCACTAGAGGCAACCTCTAGCCAGGCAGTGCATTAGAATACAAGAACAGTGGTTCTCAAACCTGGATCTCAGGATTCCAAACAGTGCATGTTTTTCAGGTCTCCTCACAGAATCACAAGTGAAATAATTAGCTACACCTGTTGATTTTTTTAAATTTGTCAGTGAGTAATTATTACACCTATGCACCTGCCGGGTGACTTGGGAAATGTGAGCTCTTTGGGCTCTTGGGGGTATATTTACTAAAAGTCTGTTTGGATTGATGTTGATCGATTTTTGGTCGATTTTTGATAAATTTTGCGTTTCAGGGTCTAAAGTCCACATTTACTAACATATGCTTTTGTGTCACATGCTTTTATAGAAACCAAGTTCCTACATTCCTACAAAATGAGTAAACAGCCAACACATTTTACACAGGTATAGTTTAACATACGATAAGTATCGATTTGTGCAAGTTGAGTTTTGCGGTGGGATGGAAGATTTGGCAGAGGTACAGTTGTTGATGCACCATCCCATGTAATGCCACTACACAATATATCATATATCATTGAATATTGCAGTTTTATCCCAGAAGCTAAAACAAGTTGTGCATGAATCATTTGCCTTTGCCACCTTATGTTAGGCAATGCATTAGATTTGACACATACAGTACAATGATGGTGTCTTCTGGGGTAAGGAGCTGAGCAAAACAAGTTGTTCCTTAGTAAGAGAGAGCTAAGCACATGAGTGCATGGCCATAGCTAGGAGTGTGTGACCACAGCTGTTGGCCAAGGTGTAAGTCCAAGGAGGCATCACTGGGGCACTTATCTCCAGTTGCAGGTACCTACAAGAGCATCCTGCTTAATGGATCAATGTCTTCCTGCTCCCTGACCCCTACTCTGTGACGTCATGACGGTGGGCATGAAATGTAAAAACAAGATTTCATTTGGTGGCATTTAATTATTTCAATGAGAGTTAAGGAGTGACTTTGAAGTGAAGGTATCATCCAGGAACGGTTCTTGGTGCGGGCAAGCAGCACTGCGGCCTGGGGGCGCGGCAGCAGTCACCCCGCAGGCGCCCGCCACCTACCCGCACCCCACTCCCCGGCTGCAGCAGACGCTGTGGGCTGTGTGGGCGTCCGCTGCAGCCAGCGCACCTGTCAGACGCTAGAGGTCTTTATTGATCTCTAGTGGCTATGCGGCTCTGCTATGGGAGAGACGACATGACGTCTCTCCCATAGAGAGGAGCCGGCAGCGGCCAAATGGAGCAGCAGCAGTGCGGTCGCGAAGCAGGAGCGGGGTTGGTAAGTATTGTTATTTTTTTGTGTGTGTGTTTGTAAGTGGCTACTAAGGGGCACAGCAACAGGGGGCACAACTACTTGGGGCAAATCTACTGGGGGCATAGCTATAGGGGGCACAACCACTGGGGCAAATCTACTGGGTGCATAGCTACAGGGGGCAAATCTACTGGGGGCACAGCTACTGGGGGCATAGCTACAGCGGGCAAATCTACTGGGGGCATATCAACTGGGGGCACAACCACTTGGGGCACAGCTACAGGGGGCACAGCTACTGGGGGCACAACTACTGGGGGCATAACGGTGGCCATGCCCCTCCCCTATGAGGCCATGCCCCTATTTTTTGATGCGTGCCTTCAGCGTGCACTAACTGTTTTGCAACTGGGGGGGGGGGTGCCAGTGGAAACTTTCACACTGGGCGCCACAAGGTGTAGAACCGGCCCTGGCATCATCATGTACATTTCCATCAAAAATTCCATCAATAATGGTTGCACATAGTAGCACTTTTACTGGGGTAGTTCCAAAATCCAGTTGAGTGCGTTGCAACTTGCATTGTGCGAGTAGGATAATTAGTTGCATGTGCATGCATACAAATGAACTGCAACCATGCAAATATTTTATAAACTTATCAAGTTTTGTAAATTTCCTTTATAGAAAGTGATAATGACAGATGAAAAATAGTTACTTTCAATCACCAGTGCTGGAGGCCTGGAGCAGGACAAATTTGCACCCTGTGCTGGGCCCGCCCCCTTAGCATCACATGTTCAGGGGTCGGGCACCAGGAAGTACAGCACTATCCAAAGCAGTAGCTGCAGGGTACCATCCCAGATAGCCTCCAAACCCAATACAGATACTATGAAGTTTCAACAGTGCCGCGCCCAGGGGCCTGGGAGACAGAACCACTCGCCTTACCCCTATTTACAGCCCTGTCAATGACTGTCAGTAAATTTACTGATAGTTGGCAACTGTAACTCCAACAATTCCCTTTGTATAATACAGTACTACACAGAGAATTTAGGTTCCATTTGCAAACTATTTTAATGTACATCACCAAATATTTACAAAATACAAAAAATAAATATCTATATTAAAAGAGAAATACCCATGGAAAAAACTCAGAAAGTATACTGATTATTTTTATTTCTATGTATCACCTGATAAACAAGACCTTGAAATCCAACTGTGAACAAGAAAATAAGTAAAACAAAATATATTCCACTTTTCTGATGTTTTTTTCCTTCCCACCAGTAACAAACGCTTCACAAAAGCAATTTAAATGATCTACTTATTTTTTTGTTTTCAGGTTCCACCCGACCCAGACGTGTCGGAGACCTTTAATCATGCACATGTTTTGTCTTCAAAACATCTTCCCTAAGGGTCAGGTAAATTGCTGTCACACACTAATTTGGAAGCATAAGGTGTCTGATCTTTGTTTTGTACTTGTTTGATTGATTGCTTAGTTTGAAGAAATATATATGTGTAATGAATTGTTAGTGTTAGATACCTGAGGTCCCTTGTCACGTTAGACGGTAATTTATACAATGATCTAAATGTTCACTAAAATCTCATGTTTATTTCATACATTATATTATAAAACAATATAACAGTCTACTACACAGAACCTATAGTAGGTGTAGGGTATGCGGTGCATTCCATCCAACGGGTATGGATCATACGGTCAACCAGGAAAAGGTCAACAGTCACTTGGTCAACCTAAAATGGTCAATACACAACATGTCGACATGGTAAAATGGTCGACACAGAAAAGGTCAACACAAGAAACGGTTGACATAAGTTTTTGGGGGGCTTTTGTGTCGTTTAAAGTAGAGATGTGCACTTGAAATTTTTCGGGTTTTGTGTTTTGGTTTTGGGTTCGGTTCCGCGGCCGTGTTTTGGGTTCGACCGCGTTTTGGCAAAACCTCACCGAATTTTTTTTGTCGGATTCGGGTGTGTTTTGGATTCGGTTTTTTTCAAAAAACCCTAAAAAACAGCTTAAATCATAGAATTTGGGGGTCATTTTGATCCCAAAGTATTATTAACCTCAAAAACCATAATTTCCACTCATTTTCAGTCTATTCTGAATACCTCACACCTCACAATATTATTTTTAGTCCTAAAATTTGCACCGAGGTAGCTGTGTGAGTAAGATAAGTGACCCTAGTGGCCGACACAAACACCGGGCCCATCTAGGAGTGGCACTGCAGTGTCACGCAGGATGGCCCTTCCAAAAAACACTACCCAAACAGCACATGACGCAAAGAAAAAAAGAGGCGCAATGAGGTAGCTGTGTGAGTAAGATAAGCGACCCTAGTGGCCGACACAAACACCTGGCCCATCTAGGAGTGGCACTGCAGTGTCACGCAGGATGGCCCTTCCAAAAAACACTCCCCAAACAGCACATGACGCAAAGAAAAAAAGAGGCGCAATGAGGTAGCTGTGTGAGTAAGATAAGCGACCCTAGTGGCCGACACAAACACCGGGCCCATCTAGGAGTGGCACTGCAGTGTCACGCAGGATGGCCCTTCCAAAAAACACTCCCCAAACAGCACATGACGCAAAGAAAAAAAGAGACGCAATGAGGTAGCTGTGTGAGTAAGATAAGCGACCCTAGTGGCCGACACAAACACCTGGCCCATCTAGGAGTGGCACTGCAGTGTCACGCAGGATGGCCCTTCCAAAAAACACTCCCCAAACAGCACATGACGCAAAGAAAAATTAAAGAAAAAAGAGGTGCAAGATGGAATTGTCCTTGGGCCCTCCCACCCACCCTTATGTTGTATAAACAGGACATGCACACTTTAACCAACCCATCATTTCAGTGACAGGGTCTGCCACACGACTGTGACTGAAATGACGGGTTGGTTTGGACCCCCACCGAAAAAGAAGCAATTAATCTCTCCTTGCACAAACTGGCTCTACAGAGGCAAGATGTCCACCTCATCATCATCCTCCGATATATCACCGTGTACATCCCCCTCCTCACAGATTATCAATTCGTCCCCACTGGAATCCACCATCTCAGCTCCCTGTGTACTTTGTGGAGGCAATTGCTGCTGGTCAATGTCTCCACGGAGGAATTGATTATAATTCATTTTAATGAACATCATTTTCTCCACATTTTCTGGAAGTAACCTTGTACGCCGATTGCTGACAAGGTGAGCGGCGGCACTAAACACTCTTTCGGAGTACACACTTGTGGCAGGGCAACTTAGGTAGAATAAAGCCAGTTTGTGCAAGGGCCTCCAAATTGCCTCTTTTTCCTGCCAGTATAAGTACGGACTGTGTGACGTGCCTACTTGGATGCGGTCACTCATATAATCCTCCACCATTCTTTCAATGGGGAGAGAATCATATGCAGTGACAGTAGACGACATGTCCGTAATCGTTGACAGGTCCTTCAGTCCGGACCAGATGTCAGCATCAGCAGTCGCTCCAGACTGCCCTGCATCACCGCCAGCGGGTGGGCTCGGAACTCTGAGCCTTTTCCTCGCACCCCCAGTTGCGGGAGAATGTGAAGGAGGAGATGTTGACAGGTCGCGTTCCGCTTGACTTGACAATTTTCTCACCAGCAGGTCTTTGAACCCCAGCAGACTTGTGTCTGCCGGAAAGAGAGATCCAAGGTAGGTTTTAAATCTAGGATCGAGCACGGTGGCCAAAATGTAGTGCTCTGATTTCAACAGATTGACCACCCGTGAATCCTTGTTAAGCGAATTAAGGGCTCCATCCACAAGTCCCACATGCCTAGCGGAATCGCTCCGTGTTAGCTCCTCCTTCAATGTCTCCAGCTTCTTCTGCAAAAGCCTGATGAGGGGAATGACCTGACTCAGGCTGGCAGTGTCTGAACTGACTTCACGTGTGGCAAGTTCAAAGGGCAGCAGAACCTTGCACAACGTTGAAATCATTCTCCACTGCGCTTGAGACAGGTGCATTCCACCTCCTATATCGTGCTGAATTGTATAGGCTTGAATTGCCTTTTGCTGCTCCTCCAACCTCTGAAGCATATATAGGGTTGAATTCCACCTCGTTACCACTTCTTGCTTCAGATGATGGCAGGGCAGGTTCAGGCGTTTTTGGTGTTGCTCCAGTCTTCTGTATGTGGTGCCTGTACGCCGAAAGTGTCCCGCAATTCTTCTGGCCACCGACAGCATCTCTTGCACGCCCCTGTCGTTTTTTTAAAAATTCTGCACCACCAAATTCAAGGTATGTGCAAAACATGGGACGTGCTGGAATTTGTCTAGATTTAATGCACACACAATATTGCTGGCGTTGTCCGATGCCACAAATCCACAGGAGAGTCCAATTGGGGTAAGCCATTCCGCGATGATCTTCCTCAGTTGCCGTAAGAGGTTTTCAGCTGTGTGCGTATTCTGGAAACCGGTGATACAAAGCGTAGCCTGCCTAGGAAAGAGTTGGCGTTTGCGAGATGCTGCTACTGGTGCCGCCGCTGCTGTTCTCGCGGCGGGAGTCCATACATCTACCCAGTGGGCTGTCACAGTCATATAGTCCTGACCCACTTGTCCACATGTCCGTGGTTAAGTGGACATTGGGTACAGCTGCATTTTTTAGGACACTGGTGACTCTTTTTCTGAGGTCTGTGTACATTTTCGGTATCGCCTGCCTAGAGAAATGGAACCTAGATGGTATTTGGTACCGGGGACACAGTACCTCCAACAAGTCTCTAGTTGGCTCTGCAGTAATGATAGATACCGGAACCACGTTTCTCTCCACCCAGGATGCCAAGGCCTCAGTTATCCGCTTTGCAGCAGGATGACTGCTGTGATATTTCATCTTCCTCGCAAAGGACTGTTGGACAGTCAATTGCTTGGTGGAAGTAGTAAAAGTGGTCTTACGATTTCCCCTCTGGGATGACCATCGACTCCCAGCAGCAACAACAGCAGCGCCAGCAGCAGTAGGCGTTACACGCAAGGATGCATCGGAGGAATCCCAGGCAGGAGAGGAATCGTCAGAATTGCCAGTGACATGGCCTGCAGGACTATTGGCATTCCTGGGGAAGGAGGAAATTGACACTGAGGGAGTTGGTGGGGTGGTTTGCGTGAGCTTGGTTACAAGAGGAAGGGATTTACTGGTCAGTGGACTGCTTCCGCTGTCGCCCAAAGTTTTTGAACTTGTCACTGACTTATTATGAATGCGCTGCAGGTGACGTATAAGGGAGGATGTTCCGAGGTGGTTAACGTCCTTACCCCTACTTATTACAGCTTGACAAAGGCAACACACGGCTTGACAAATGTTGTCCGCATTTCTGTTGAAATACTTCCACACCGAAGAGCTGATTTTTTTGGTATTTTCACCAGGCATGTCAACGGCCATATTCCTCCCACGGACAACAGGTGTCTCCCCGGGTGCCTGACTTAAACAAACCACCTCACCATCAGAATCCTCCTTGTCAATTTCCTCCCCAGCGCCAGCAACACCCATATCCTCCTCATCCTGGTGTACTTCAACACTGACATCTTCAATCTGACTATCAGGAACTGGACTGCGGGTGCTCCTTCCAGCACTTGCAGGGGGCGTGCAAATGGTGGAAGGCGCATGCTCTTCACGTCCAGTGTTGGGAAGGTCAGGCATCGCAACCGACACAATTGGACTCTCCTTGTGGATTTGGGATTTCGAAGAACGCACAGTTCTTTGCGGTGCTTTTGCCAGCTTGAGTCTTTTCATTTTTCTAGCGAGAGGCTGAGTGCTTCCATCCTCATGTGAAGCTGAACCACTAGCCATGAACATAGGCCAGGGCCTCAGCCGTTCCTTGCCACTCCGTGTGGTAAATGGCATATTGGCAAGTTTACGCTTCTCCTCCGACAATTTTATTTTAGATTTTGGAGTCCTTTTTTTACTGATATTTGGTGTTTTGGATTTTACATGCTCTGTACTATGACATTGGGCATCGGCCTTGGCAGACGACGTTGCTGGCATTTCATCGTCTCGGCCATGACTAGTGGCAGCAGCTTCAGCACGAGGTGGAAGTGGATCTTGATATTTCCCTAATTTTGGAACCTCAACATTTTTGTTCTCCATATTTTAATAGGCACAACTAAAAGGCACCTCAGGTAAACAATGGAGATGGATGGATACTAGTATACTTATGGATGGACGAGCGACTGCCGACACAGAGGTAGCTACAGCCGTGGACTACCGTACTGTGTCTGCTGCTAATATAGACTGGATGATAATGAGATGAAATCAATATATATTATATCACACTAGTACTGCAGCCGGACAGGTAGATATATTTATTATGTAATGACTGATGACGGACCTGCTGGACACAGTCAGCTCAGCAGCACCGCAGACTGCTACAGTAAGCTACTATAGTAGTATGTATAAAGAAGAAAGAAAAAAAAAACCACGGGTAGGTGGTATACAATTATGGATGGACGAGCGACTGCCGACACAGAGGTAGCTACAGCCGTGGACTACCGTACTGTGTCTGCTGCTAATATAGACTGGATGATAATGAGATGAAATCAATATATATATATATATAATATCACTAGTACTGCAGCCGGACAGGTATATATATTTATTATGTAATGACTGATGACGGACCTGCTGGACACTGTCAGCTCAGCAGCACCGCAGACTGCTACAGTAAGCTACTATAGTAGTATGTATAAAGAAGAAAGAAAAAAAAAAAACCACGGGTAGGTGGTATACAATTATGGATGGACGAGCGACTGCCGACACAGAGGTAGCTACAGCCGTGGACTACCGTACTGTGTCTGCTGCTAATATAGACTGGATGATAATGAGATGAAATCAATATATATATATATATATATAATATCACTAGTACTGCAGCCGGACAGGTATATATATTTATTATGTAATGACTGATGACGGACCTGCTGGACACTGTCAGCTCAGCAGCACCGCAGACTGCTACAGTAAGCTACTATAGTAGTATGTATAAAGAAGAAAGAAAAAAAAAAAACCACGGGTAGGTGGTATACAATTATGGATGGACGAGCGACTGCCGACACAGAGGTAGCTACAGCCGTGGACTACCGCACTGTGTCTGCTGCTAATATAGACTGGATGATAATAAGATGAAATCAATATATATATATATATATATAATATCACTAGTACTGCAGCCGGACAGGTATATATATTTATTATGTAATGACTGATGACGGACCTGCTGGACACAGTCAGCTCAGCAGCACCGCAGACTGCTACAGTAAGCTACTATAGTAGTATGTATAAAGAAGAAAGAAAAGAAAAAAAACCACGGGTAGGTGGTATACAATATTATATATATATTATATACAATTATATATATATATATATATATATTAAACTGGTGGTGACTGGTGGTCAGGTCACTGGTCACACTATCAGCAACTTGCAAGTAGTACTCCTAAGCAGACAATCACAATATATATTATACTGGTGGTCAGTGTGGTCACAATGGCAGTGTGGCACTCTGGCAGCAAAAGTGTGCACTGTACGTTATATGTACTCCTGAGTCCTGCTCTCAGACTCTAACTGCTCCCCACTGTCAGTGTCTCCCCCACAAGTCAGATAATATACAGTCACACTATCTATCACTTCAGCAAGTAACTAGTACTCCTCCTAATGCTCCCCAAAATTACTACTGTGTCTCTCTCTACTGTCTCACTCTCTTCTCTATAAACGGAGAGGACGCCAGCCACGTCCTCTCCCTATGAATCTCAATGCACGTGTGAAAATGGCGGCGACGCGCGGCTCCTTATATAGAATCCAAGTCTCGCGATAGAATCCGAGCCTCGCGAGAATCCGACAGCGGGATGATGACGTTCGGGCGCGCTCGGGTTAACCGAGCAAGGCGGGAAGATCAGAGTCGCTCGGACCCGTGTAAAAAAACATGAAGTTCGGGCGGGTTCGGATTCCGAGGAACCGAACCCGCTCATCCCTAGTTTAAAGTCACCCGAAACCCCAATTAGTGTATAGCGTTCCCTTGCATGGCTTGCTGTGCTCGCTAGGTTACTATTCCCAGTTGTAGTCCATGTGGATGGTAAAGTATGAAAAAGTTGTAAATGAAAAAAAAATCTTCAAAACTCATGCTGACCTTTTCCTGCGTCGACCATTGCCATGTCAACCTTTTTTACGATGTTGACCTAATGCATGTCGACCAATACTGGTTGACCTACTGTCTGTCAACCTTAGTATTGTTGACCTATCATCCGGACACCCCATCCAACATGACCCATTCCATTAGGTACAACATGCTCTGTTCCGGGTATTCCTTGCAGTGGCAGATGCAGAGATGGGGCAACAGCACAGTCCAAAATTCAAATAGTTGAGCCACACCAACTGCCAGCAAGTCCCGAATGGCGATGTTTAGCAGTGCTGGAGGTGGCAGTTGGTGTGGCTCCCCTATTTGAATTTTGCACTGTACTGCAGCTATGGCCATGTTAGAGGGTATTGTGGTGCACATGTGCCCCTGGGTCTGGACGGTTCATGCTGCACAGCCTGCTCTCTTACATGGCGACCGCCCATGCCATGTTTATAGCGGCTACATATTTCTGAAGAATTACCATAAACATGGCAAATAAACAGAAAGTAGTTAAGGACCTAGAACTGTGCTACAATCTATGTTACCTTCTGAGAATGTGCCATATTTTCAGTGATGAGGAGGCCCAAACATTTGCACACATGCATTGTTGTGTCATAAAATGCCCCTGCTAAGACACAAAAGTTTCTTACAGTGAGTAGTAGGTGTTTATGGGGTTGACGTATCAAGCAGTGGAAGGAGTGGAGAAGTTGCCCATAGAACCCAATCAACTGTTACCTATCATTTAAAAGAATGCACTTGATAAATGTTACATTGTTGCTGTTTGGTTGTGGAGCTTTTACACTGGTCCCACTTCTCCACTGTTTTCAGTGCCAGATGCATCAACCCCTATGTCTGAAGTGTGCACCTGACTTCTTTGCATTTCCTCATCACTACCATGACCATGACGCACTTCTGCATACATTTGATTATTTATTTAAAGTCCCATCAGCCCATGCTGACTTACAGAATTAGCAATACGTTTAGGTGATACACCTGTGGAACACCACTGCCGTGCTATTCAGCAAAGTCTGTCTTGGAGTTGCCTGTGGGAGCCCAGCCCGCTCATTGCCGCCTGGAGAACTCAGCCCACAGACATTTATCTGCACACCTGCTTAAGACCCAGCCACATCCATTCCGGCCCGATGGTGAGAGTGTTGCTGCCTTCTCACTAGCAGGATCGGCACGAACATACACACAGAGATCGCTTCAGGCTTTCTCATCACTGCCGCAGACTGCCGTCCAGAGAAGTAAGCTATCAATCAACTCACCCACATAACTGGCCGCTGTGCTTCGGTGCCACAAATTACCTGCCTGTGATAATCGGGTGACACGGAGTCGGATTAGACTACAGCGGTCCGGTGGCGGGGATCCATTTGGGCTTCTTGCTCTCAGCGGCACGGACTTCGCACATCGCCGAGGCTCTGGTGCTCTAATTTCCCTGGCCAACGGGTTAGCACCAGGGAGCAGATTCATTCAGCTCCTGCCCGGCGTTTACGTGCATACACATCTATTGAAATCCTGCCGGCCAAATACCAGCTGATCGGCGAACACTGCTCTGGGCTCCATGCAGCATTGTTTCATCAATACAGCTGTGAGTGACCTCGCATGCACTGGCATTTATATCTTATATTTCAACTTGTGATATAAGCATACTTACTGAATATTGAACTCATTACGCTCCTTTTGGGGTTGTCAGTAATTTAACTTTTAATCTCTGTCACAATTTGTGTCCAAGCCACGTGCTGGACGCCTAGCTTTATAACTATATATTAGCATTATTGTTATGTTTTAACATTGTATTATACCCCCGGGAGGTTGCTGTATTTTATATTTTATATTTTCAAATAAATGTCTCCAACTGCTTGACTGTTAAGCGCCACTTGGTTCTGTGTACTACTTTTGTGTTTTAAGGGATTGGCAATTCCCTTTTACAAGTGGCTGCTGACAACTCTTGTACCTTACTACTCACCAGAGCGCTTAGTTTTTTTTCTTTCTTTATATACGCCTTGACCCAGAAATAACCCTGCTTTATTCCCAGGTTGAAAGGTGACCCGGAAATTTGGGACTTACCCCTTTCACACCGCACATCGACCCGCGTCGACCCTGCAATATACCGGGTTATTTGTGCGGTGTGAAAGGGGTATTAGTAAACACTGCTAGCGCATGTATGATAGCCTACCAGACCAATAACAGCAATGCACTGTAGTGAATACACTATAGTCATGTGCAGTATAATGTAACATATGTATAATGTATAATTCAAGTGCACAGTCTAGAACCTAATCCCTAGAGGAGGAGGTGGGCCCTCAGACAGTGGGGCTCATGGGGAGTTTCCCCTGTACTCCTGTGGGCCAGTCCAACCCTGCCTGTGAGACAAAGCTTCAACAATAATGGATTTCAGATGGGAAAACTATATACAAGTAAAACATTTTTGATTTTGTCTTTATCTGTCATAAATGTATTAAATAAAATGGTGCATTTTTTTAAAACTGAGTTTTGGAGTAACAAAAGCAGGTTAATAGAAAGTGGCATTAGTAATACAATATCAATGAATGTCACCTGTTGAGGAAAACAGTTGTTTTTGCTTAATCTCTTTACCCATATATGAAGCCACAATTATAAAGAGTGCCTTAATTTGAGCCGATTTTACAAGCATTTACCTTTGTCTACCTATAATCACTGCCTCGTCAATGTATGCTCTGTACATAATCCTTTAAAGCCGTCATTATAGCTTTCAATTCATAACCCCCATAATGTGCCTTTTAGGTGGGGCAGAAAAGAGATCTAAAACTTTCGGTGACTTTTATTTCCATTCGACTCAGGCAGGATTTGACAACAAGCTGAGTTTCTTATTTATATGGAAATGCCTAAAATGTGTATTTAATTTAGATTTGAAGATTCTCAACTGGAAAAAGCAATTAATGAACATGGTAGAAGGAAGAGAGATGGGAATACCAAGTTCATGTCTATATTTTCTTCTGTAGATGATTCCAGGTAAATAATAGCGCTTGAGTGCCTGGACTAGTAGCGGTAGGATAGTGTTGACAATCACACTTACAACTGGTCGATTCTGAATAACACTGGAGATAAAAACCATTTTCCTTCAGCACTTTTCATATAACCTTAACCACGTCAATTGTTTTTGAAAATGGCACAACATTCATAAGTACAGTATTCTCATCCACACCCTAAGTATGATAGACAATACAGATTGCTCCACCTATCCAACTGACCTGGTAATTGCACCTGGGGTATCTCTCTGTTTGGAGTAGTAGTGTTTAGCCCTATGTTCTATTTTGTCATGTTTATTGCTGGGAAATGAACCATGTTCTCCATGTCTGATGGTGTCTTTTGTCACCTAGGAGGCAATGGAGGTTATCAAAGTAGGAATAGACATGGCAACAGCAGTGAAAGTTAAACTCACTGGATCCAGAAGCTGAACAGAGATGGTATTCCATTAGACCTTATAAACAACCTTGACCTTAGAGTTATTACACTCCTTGGCATCATCGCAATAATATGGTAGAGGTAAGGCACAGAGCTGATCTAAAGTTTAGTCATCAGCAACTGCTGCCCATACTGTATGAACTATATTAAGGGGCACTGGGTATGTCACCTTTGACTGAGACATTCATTATGCATGATGGGTTATGATGGAAGGTCCCATAATGTATTTCACTGGAAGAGGCCCAGGACAACTTCTTTGGTCTGGAGATTTTTTTGTGTGGCCTATCAGCACTTATTTGGCCTATCAGCACTTATTAAACTCATAACGGTGGTATATTGTGAATTTCAAGATATACTGTATCTTCCTCCATGTTTGTGCATTGATTGAATCTCACCAAAGTCTTTCCCAGGAATGCCTGGATCTCTAAGCAAAAACCTGAAAAATATCTACACTGTTATTATGCCCATGCTCTTGTTAACATAGTAAACTGGAACTTATAGTACTAGGGCGATATTAACCAAACCTTCCAAAGAGGACAAGTTTAGGTGTTGCCAATAGAATTAGCTTCTAGCTATCATTTTATAGAATGTACTAGATAAATCATAGCTAGAATCTGAGTGGGCAAAAACGCCACTTGTTATCTTCAGAAGGTTTAATAAATCTCCCCCTAATATGAAAGATCACTGACACAGTAGTCCCCTCCACTGCCCTCTTTATCAGAACTTGTTGGCTTCAAACACATACATAAGAATAGGTATTAAGGCAGCATTTACATAAATTAAAAAGGCTTCCTCAACTCACTGTGCTGGAGCAAGCACTACTTAAAAGTGCTGCACAATAATGTTAGAATATGACAGGGAGAAAATTTCATAATTCTGAGTAATACCTCAAGTCAATAATGACGTTTTGAACCAAACCCAAAGGTATGTCCCAATTTTTATTCCATATTTCATGAAAAGGGACTACTAAAATGATCTCTATTGACAAATGAGACCTGAGAACTTTGCTGCACAATGCTGCCACCATATATAGGCCTTTAGTTACAAAGTCAGGTTGGAATAATACATATAATATTTGGCTTTCTCAGCCAGGGAGTCTTTGATGAAATGGTCTGCTTAAAATTATTTCCAAATCTCTCCTACTGAGATGCATTTTAAATTCCCATTAACAGCCAACTAGCAAATTATTATATGTTAATCATACCCCAGTCGTACCTCATTTCTATTCTCACAGTGGGCTAAAAATCCTAACACAGAAAAACAAAGACTTCATGCAAATGCAGAATTAATGATAGAAAAAGGAATCTGATTTTTATATTTAAACTCAGGCTTATCTGAACCAAATGCTGCATATTCATTACAGACAGAATTTTAAACCAGCTGTTTTATGGAAATTTTTGTTGTTTAGTTGATTATTTTGGTTTTGTTTTTCACTTTTTGGATATAATAATGTTTAATAAACTTATTATTATTTATTTATTTTTTGGTCAAAAATGCAATTTCTACCACTGGTAAAACTTTCACCTTGTTCCTGTATGGAAAGTTTGTGTTTATGTCAGTTATTAGAGTCTCTGAAATCAACAAAGGGCTCCAATAGCCTGGTTTACATGAACGGGATTATCTATATTATGAACGCCAATTCACTTGGAAGTTAAAGTGTAATTAGAGTGTAACCACAAGCTAAGGGAGGATTTACCACAACATGTTCTGCTGTTCACTGCAAGGTTCTCTGACAGTGTCAGGATTTAAAGGGCAATATCAAGCTGTAAACTATAAAATATGTATACAATAGGCTGCATCTACAATAGCATTGCTAATAAAATGTCAGCGTCAACAATCTGGCTTTTAGATAATCCATAATGTGAATGCAAAAGCTAAAATGTTGATGGAGACAAAAGCCTCTGAAATACTTTAAAAAAATCAGAATTTGCATTTAATATCCTGATATTGACACATATGGAGATGCCATAATAATAGATTTGCTAATGTACACACAGAAAAGTCTGCTTGACCATGATTGTACAAAATATACTACCTCATATTAGTTTGCAAAACATTTAAAGTGTTCAGATTCTTGTAAATCAGATGAATGTTTAAATTGAGGGGAATCCTTTAGAAGAGAGAATGGAATGGGATGGTTAAATGTGGGATGGGACCCTCCTCTAAGTACATACTTCACCATTTCATCCATACCCCCTGCCAGTTGCATACCTGGGGCTCCATGTGACCCTGGCAAAGTGAGGGACTTGCTCAGCTACATTGCAATATCATGATTTCCTGATATTGCGCACATTGCACCACTGGGTTCCAACATCATGGAAAGTACATCATGGAGTAAAGAGCTCAAACCCAAAGGCAAGCATGGGAACTCTGTTGAGAGCCTTCCCCTAGGGGCTTGTATTTTGTGAGTGGCTGTCTCCCCTCATCATCGCTCCTGGAGAGAGTCATCCTTGCCAACCAGTATTTCTTCCACAGGAATTCCTTTCATTAGGTGCACCATGGTACTACCAACCTACTGAAACTAGAATTAAAACTCCGGAACCACCGTTTGGCAGCAGCAAAATTACCCAAAATTTCTGATACACCAAGTACTGATAGTCAAAAGAGGGATGGTATCGCAATCCCGGTGGACGGTAAGAATGCCAGCAGTGGCATCCCTAAATTCATGATCCCGACAGATCCAAGTATTTTATCTGTAACCCTAACCCAGCCTTTCCACAGCTAATGCCAAACCTAACCTCTTCAACCCTGCAGCCTAACCATCCTATT
Organism: Pseudophryne corroboree; assembly: GCF_028390025.1. Lineage (NCBI taxonomy): Eukaryota > Metazoa > Chordata > Amphibia > Anura > Myobatrachidae > Pseudophryne > Pseudophryne corroboree. The sequence goes on along the minus strand of NC_086444.1, from coordinate 1,108,760,927 downwards.
ATTGCCTAACCCTAACTCAAAACCTAACCCCGGTACTTACTGTTGGGTTCTGTTGGGATTCTGACCATCATGGATACTGCTGTGGGTATTCTGAATGTCGGGTCCTGACCAGTGGAGCCAAGAGGGGGGTGAGGGTGTACTAATTATCTGGGCCTGAACCTTATAAAGGGGCCTGGCAAGGGCCTGGATCCACTGCTCGCCCCGTCCCTTTACCTGTCAGCTGCTTTAGCCTGCTGTCTCCAAAACCCATCACACAGCGTGTGCTGGGCTTTGGTGGGTGCAGTGAGGCTGCTGGTGCTGATCAATAGTAGCAGTCTATTCTGGCTGTGCAGAGGGGAGCAATCACACTGATCACGACCCCCCACCAGGATGAGGGTCACAATAGCACCCCTCTGTAGAGCCTGCGGTTCTGCAAATACTGTTTTTGATGGTGGGTTATGTAAGGAGGCAAAGTCATGTCTCCTTACATTAGGTCATGCCTCCAAAAGTAGCTGGGCCCAGCGAGGCTCTCTACAGCCCTAATCCTAACCGCATCCCTTAAGAAACAAAAAAACCCTAGTAAATAAAGAATCCCAATAGGTTGTAATAATTTACTCTATTTAAGAAAGCATGTAAATAACATTTGCCTCTAATACCCCTGATTTACAACCCTTCAGATTATCTGACACTAATATAAAACTACTGTATGTCTATTCTCAGAAAAATGTAATTAAGAAAACCTAAACATCATTCAGCTTTTCTGTACAGTTAGGAGACTCATGGTTCTCAAACATTGAATGTGACACAAAGATCTCTCACACCATGAAGCCTATAGAAAGTTTTGTCTTCAACGTCTGCTATATGAGTATTGAACTCTGACATGAGTCATTAGACACAAGTATGCCTAAACCTGTCTAATGGATATATAGAAATCAAAGGTGGATTTGCTAAGCACAAAAGGTATCTTTTATATACCTCGAGCAAAGCTAAAATGGAAAAAATAAGTTTCCACAGGATTGAGGCGTGCCTCGCTTACATCAAATTAGAAAATAAGTTGTCTGGATGGAAATCTCGTAGTTATGATAATATAGGTGAGGCAACAAAGTGTTGCTGGATTAGTCTCTAGAATGCGAAAAGATATTCTCACTAATCCCTCCCCCATACAGATCAATTATATCAGTTGTCAACAGCATTACTACACTAGCAGCTTAAATAGGAAATCACTATCTGTAAGCAAGACTACATTGCTTTTGTATAAGTGCAGTGCTTCTTGTCTATGAAAACTGGTGCCGGTACTCAGGGCGCTGCTCCTCAGTTAAAGTTATACGGTATCTACTATGAGAAGACTTCTAGTAGCTCCAAAAAATGGGATTAGCCTTCAGATTCTTGGTTTATTCATTTCTGAAATATGATTTTCTAATTCCTTTCTGTTTGTTCCTAGCCGTAACTCAATCGAATCTCATAGGATAAGTTTAATGTAGAGTTGGTTGGAATTTGCGTCTAAATTGCAAATGTAAAGGGAGGATTAAAAAATGGAGCCTATTATGTAGCTTACAGAGCTGACTATAGATATGGTGGCATAGCGTACATAAATTTGTCCTAAAAAGAAAAACATCAATACAGAACTGTATTGTTCACAGAGCTTAAAGAGTAATATTTGTGAATTTTAACAAAACCGTTATTAAACTATGTTATTTAGAATCCTGCATGTTAGAAAGCTTTCTATTCCCCAAGATCATTAATAATGGACAAACAAGTGCCCGTTTGCCAGGAAACTACATTCACTTTTGGCACGTCATCCATATCAGTACTTAGGAAATATCTAATAGCAGTGTTTAATCTGATACAGTCACCCTGTTATATTGTACCACTTTCTGTATACGCTCATGGTGTAAACTGCCTACGTTGCTTGTGTCTACTGCAGTATGTTGCACATATACATAATTATACACCTTTTTAGTTATTTTGTTTCTATTAAATTCATGAAATGTCCCAGACTATATTTAGAGGAGCATATGCTGTTTTAAACATTTGAAATATTTTATTATCTTAACTTCTTCCTGTTTTATGGAAATTGTATCATGATGATCACACTATGTTCCACTTTCAGTGAATACACTGTGAGATGATGTTTACTTTATTGACTTGTACGTATCTTGTATGTATCTTCCAGCAGCTCCTACAAAATGATTACAAATATTGCTTCGGATGGTTGACTTGCTGAATCACATTGTAGACATTATGTCAATGTCGACACCGAATGTGGACATTTCACATGTCAGACTCCCATCAATGTTGAGATTCTGAAGGTCTACATTCAGACCAGGAGCCGGATGTAATGCCATCCGAGTTGGCCGGAGGTGCGAGGTGCCGGCTGAACTCGGGTATTTTTTAAAAAGAGGCAATCATTTACAAGGCATGGTTATGCCTTGTAAATGATTGCAGCTTTAAAACAAATTTCAGAGTTCAGCCTGCAACTTGCACCTACGGCCAACTTGGATAACATTAACATCCGACCCCTGGTCTACATTTTAATGTCAATGTGTCGAATACTGATGTCATATACCACACCTCCTTTTAATTGTAAGCCCTCATGGACTGGATATGATTCATTTATCCTATTCATTTGTTCTCTACTCCTTCCACTATCTCTGCCACGAGTGTGCCTCTGTTCCCTTGTCTCTCACCCCACCAGCAACTCTGATCCAGGGTGTCCTCCCAGTGACAGAACTGGGATCGGTGACACCCGGTGCAACTAATAGTCCCCTGCCAGAATAGTGGGCATAGTCTTGTGTGAAGGGCTATGGCCTTGTTGGAAGTCTGTCTGCTCACATCATTATGGGGGCATAGTCTGGTGGGAAGTCCCCCATTTCCTTCCACTCTGTGGGTATATGTAGCATTTAGGAGATGCTGGGCTGCCCCTGGAGACTCAAAGGCCTAATTCCTATTTCTAAGTAATGCAAATAAAAGCTAGTTAAGTGTGTCTGGAACAAACAATGTGTCCATGCAAGCGGAGAAAATACATTAATATTTTTTATTTGCAGGGTAAATACTGGCTGATTTTGCATGTAGCCCTCACATGTTAGACAACTTTATTTTACACTTCAATTTAGATTTTAGTTTGAATACATCCCACCCAAGTCTAAATCTCTCTGCACATGTTATATCTGCCCCACCTGCAGTGCAACATAGTTTGGGCCCAGTTGTGTGCGTTTTTGCTATACTTACAAACATCAATCAGGCCCAGTGTCTGCACTGCTGGCTCCTTCTCATTCACAGGAGCCACTCGCTGCAGGATAGTGTCACACTGCAGCAACCGTGGAGTCACTGTGGAGGAGCTGGAATTTTGACGTCACCTGTTGGAAGGGTGACACCCAGGTGCGGTCTGCCTCCCCCTTGTGACACCTCTGTGTCCATCCACTAGTTGTGTAAAGGATCATTTAATGGTGAATTTACTACCTACTCCTCTCTCCTCCTGCCAAGCAAAATTTGAGTACTTGCTTTCACTAGCCATAATGAGTCACTCTATCCTACCTCTAACTTCCCCCATTAATTCCACCCTGCCTTTGGTTGTAACGTTTTGCTATAGTTCTCCTAGAAAATTATGTTAAAAGCATAAACTGAACTAAGATAAAATAAAATAAAGAAAAAAATGTACAGTAATTTGATAACGTTTCAGATGATTGTGCAAGTGAATTTATTTAAGTCAGTTAAAGGTCATAGCCCCATTTTAGCCCTGTACGAAGTGTATTTCTATATTGAAAAAGTATTGCATGTCATATATTACTAATGTACTAATGCAACAACACAAGAATGTAAAAGAAAGTGATGAAAACATGAAATGTTTCTCTCTGACAGTTCACCCACACACGCTAGACACAGTCACAGTCATATACCGAAATGTTTTCATTATTTCCCAAGATCTAATGTACAGATATAATAATACATCGCCTGGGCACATGAACAAAAACTCTGCCAAATAACATTACGTTTGTTTGGCAGTTATTAGAGTCACACACTTAACTGAAACATACACTCCGTGGTCTTCTACCCAAAATAAAACCATCCTCCCATGGAGCAGGGAAACATCCCTTTTTGCTCATCTCCAATTTGAGGTTGTTTATTTGAGGTTCAGCCTTTTGATGAATTTCAATATTATACACATTTACAATCTCATGAATTATGTATCTCCTTCTGTTCTAGAGCTCATGATGATTCTCCAGATCCCCATTAAGCAACAATTTCAACACAGTCAGTTTCTGCAAATTGTCTCTAAATATCTTTTGAGTGGAACAGAAGAGAAAATAATCATTGAAAATCTGTCTCTCTCTTTCTGTATCAAACATTTTCTTTAAAATAAGTATTCCGTAACTGTATAGTATAATATGATATATGACTCATACACACACACACACACACACACACACACACACACACACACACACACACACATAGAGAGAGCGTGAGAGAGATATGTATACAGTATATATATATATATATATATATATATATATATATGTACAGTATATATATATATATATATATAAAAAGAGAGAGAGTGAGAGAGATATGTATACAGTATATATATATATATATATATATATATATATATATATATATGTACATATATATGTATATTTATATGTATATATGTATATTTATATATATATATATATATATATATACAGTGTATATATATATATATAAAGAGAGCAAAAATGACAGCACTCAAAACCATAGTACAGAATGAATAGATGGTGCAAGGCAGTAAAATAACATAAAGGCACTCACTTTTCCAGCTCATTGGAAAAAGCAAAACAAGCCAGCACTCACGGTTTAGATGAAAAAACGAAGAAGATTTATTCCATATCAAGGCGACAAGTGTACATACAGGCAGTGCCTGTATGTACACTTGTCGCCTTGATATGGAATAAATCTTCTTCATTTTTTCATCTAAACCGTGAGTGCTGGCTTGTTTTGCATTTTCCAATGAGCTGGAAAAGCGAGTGCCTTTATATATATATATATATATATATATATATATATATATTGATAGATAGATTGATAGATAGATTGATAGTTAGATAGATAGATAGATAGATAGACAGACCCTAAAAGCAGGTATAGTTAGGAAAACTGTGTTTCTTTAATTCTGTAGAGCTACAACCAGACATGACATGACATGCTGGAACTTGTAGTTCAGCAACAGCTGGAGAGCCAAAGGTTGCCTATCTCTGCCTTGAAGAGTGGCCTTATTGTGCTATACAAAAGCCTATTGAATGTGCAGTGTTTTAAAATGTACTAAGTACAGTAGAGACTTTGCAGAACATGACCTGGACAATACTTAGACAAGCTCTCCACTTATTATATTTTGCATAATAGTGAATACAGCAGACTATGAATGCACAATGCAATGAATAATATAACATCTGCAAGTTACACAATAATGCGATGTTAGTTGCAAATGATATGCATATATTAACCCCTGCTGGAGGTCAGCACTTGATGAGGGAAACAAAATGTATTATACATAAATCTGTCTCGCTGCACAAAAACATAATTGTTTAAATAGCCCAGGCAATTATTTCAATAGAAAATCTAAATTATTTCTATACTTTTACATACAGTACAAGTTTCAGGCACTTAAATTATTTTCACATGACTGCATTCATTATATTATTTCATGAAGTTTAGAGAAAGGAGGGGTCAAGATCTTTATGATGTTGGGTTTATTTTTCATTCTTTTAAAGTTTGCATTTTTAGAACTGTTGCAAGGCATTCATTTTGCCTGTGTGGTAATTACCTCCCTGCATGTGTGACATCGTAATGTCCCGATGAGGGGCTGGACAACCAGAACCAAGAACAAGTTCTGCAGCAGCACTCATTCCACTGACCCTGCAAGGCAATACAGATGCCACTAGAACCTTAGGCCATGCTCCCTGTGCAGCTGCACTGTTCGCAACCCCCAATCTATGGCCCTGAGTATATTGCTATGGTAGATGTTTGTCTAAGCACCAGGAATGATGAAGACAGCTTTCACCATGTGCATACCTACCAAGTTTGGAGGTGACACATTGAAGAATATGTGCAAACACATCCAACCTTGCCTGTGATCCATCCTAACCAAGGTAACATTTCCTTGAGGCTATGTCTCAATTCACTTGTCCCGAATCAGCACTTTCCTGCAAGATTTTTATGAGATCTTCATGACAGCATGGAAGTGACTATGCATCTGGTGAGCATGCTTCTTGGATTGGGGTGGCTGTGAGCCTTTTGGGAACCTATCAACACCTCAGCAAAAGTGTTTATTATTCACCCTATCTATTACTAATGGTTGCATTATTCCTCCTCAGATGTTTGGCATAGTGTGTAGATATTAATATGAATGGATTGGATGACTGACTGCAATGGAATTGTGCCACTTGTAACCATCTGTTAAGAAAAAGAATCAGGTGCTTGACTTTATTATACATTGATGTAACGGGAACGCGATGAGAATTTCACACAACTTAAATGAAAACAGGATAACTTTTAAAAATAGTGTCTATAACTGATAGCAACCAAACAGGAAAAAAGGAACACATCCAACTGTTGGTCTAGGTTAAAATATTTAGTTTTGGCTGAGAGGCCTATGAATTACAGGTTGATCTACAGTATAAAGCTGTATTTCAGTTATTCTACAATGAGAGAGAGTGAAAGAAAACAATGTCATTAAGGTATAGTTACCATGTAAACATACTCTAAAGCTCAAAATTTGTAAAAAAAAAAAAAAAAAACTTGCTTTTCTCTTGCCTCTATAAAATGTTTTACAATTTGGAAAATTGTTAGGTGCCAACAAAGGGAGTATGAAGTATAAGATAGTGTAAGTAAGAGAAGTAAAGGTACATAAGTGGAGAAGGCCCTGCTTTTGTGAGCTTACAATCTAGACAAATGTTTCACAGATGTCAGCTCTCAACAACAGATATTCTAAAGGGTCTATCTATAAATCTATATTATACCTCTGTGGGTAGATTTTTGACATTATCCAGAAACAAATGTCCTGGAATTGATCACATTCAATCATCACAATTTAGAGTACGGTGTCTTGTAACCCATTTTACCATTACTTCATTTAACATATTTTGTCTTTAGAACCTCTATCCATACATCAAGATGATTGGTAAGCCTTCATCCTTTATGTCATGTTTGATGTTTTGTATTAGAATGCAGTGGAGGTACACTTCTTCATAATTATTTTGTTGCTTATTTTAAAGCATGATAGTATTATAGAACAGATGTGATGATAGACATGAGCAAACTAGGAGTACATTTTTTAAAAGTAAGTATGAAGACCCCAAGGAAAGATTATTAGAGGTGACAATGTCTGAACCATGGGAACGCGAAAGAAGATGGATAATTGTCCTTGTAATGGGGGACTATGCGTAGAGTAGCAAACTAGGATAGAGTTTTGAGTGACATCCTAAAATGGACACAATAATTTCCCCATTGTAGCATGGACATTCACCAAATCACTGGTCTTATAAATATAACTTTAGAGTCGAGAGACACAAATGGCAAAAAGTATCCTTTTTTTGTGTGTGTGTAAAACTGTTTTTTGTTCATACAAGTCTACCTACTGATAAACTACATGTGATAATGGCTGAAAAAGTAATAATTAGATCATACGACCAGAGTGAGGCTGATACCTTTCATTGTTTGTGGGCATGTCCGATTGTGCAATATTTTTGGCATTTAGTTAGGAGATATGCGGAGGCTAACTTAATAACCTATGTGCCCTTTACCCCTGAATGGGCAGTTTTGGGTATCATTGATCCTGCTCTCCGCATGCCATCGGAATGTAAAAAAAAATACTGATAGCCTTAAGTGCAGCGGGAAAAAGACGATACTACAGGGATGGATAAATAGTACACCACCACAGATACCATTATTTTTAAATAAACTAAATCATATTTTTAGGATGGACTGGGTGGAGGCCATTGTGGATAGAGGTAAACAAGTGGATCGATTTTTTAATCTTTGGGAATCCTATATATCCACTTTGCCCCTTAATACACGTCTACACATTCATAACAGTCTCAAGAACACCACGTGGTACCTGACTAGATTGGCTACACAGGACCAACCTATATCTTTGGTCTAGGAGCGGGCGATTGTGGCGGCCTTCCTCCTGGTTGCCTATGCTGTGTATAGTATCATCAGTGTAATAAATGTTGAATTCTTAGAAAGCTAATGTCTTTATTGTTAGAAAAAAGAAAAATTGATGTACGTCTTCCGATTATAACCCCTTTGTATTATTACTCCAAGATCTATGTACATCTCACCTTGTGTTGTGATTTTCATGATGTCTCAATAAAAAAAATTTTCGAAAAAAATAATAATAATAATTAGATAATACAATCTTTATTTTTTAAAAAGACTTGGGAGTTTACTTGGAAATACATATATCATAGTTCAGGATCATTGAGTCCTTGCCTATAGAACATAATACCTAGCTCATAGCACCTCGGGCACAGAAAAAAAAATGAAAGTGACAAGGAGATGACAAGGTAATCAAATAAGGCTTTCTTGCTTCCATTTCAATGTCAGAGACAGTGTCACATACTGTTTAAAGGAGAAGTATGTATGAATTTCTGAAAGACAATTTAGGCCTCTTGTACCCATTACTGCCTGCTGATCAGTCCGGCATCAGCATTCAGAGAGTTTGATATCACTTCAGAAAGAAGATTTTTGGGAACGTTCCCTCCCGCAGTGTTTGGTAACACAAACTTGATTCATGTCTATTAATACATTTGTTTCACAGAAGAATTTAAAAAGATCAGTCAGAACATAATAAAAAGAGAACTTTGATACTGTTAGCACAGGTACAGTACGTCTAGATCAGTTCTTCATGGACTTTGATCAAGAACTTTAAGGAAAGCAATAACAGAAGATTCAAAACTATTAGTTTGGCAACATTCTGTTTTATTTACGTGATAGTATCATCCATTCCTATGGCCATGCCATGTGCATCCTAAGAACGCTCTGCCAAGCGCCGATTTAGGCACCTCACAAGGTGGGAAGGGTGCCAGTTGTGCAGTGACAGTGCCATCCTCATCAGCATACGAATGTGCAGTATGGATGGTGTAATGGTTAGCATGACTGCCTCACAGCACTGAGTTCATGGGTTCTATTCCCACCACAGCCCTTACAGTGTGTAGTTTGTATATTCTCCCCGTACTTGCGTGGGCTTTCTCCGGTTACTCCGTTTTCCTCCCACAATCCAAAAATAAGCTGCTAGGTTAACTGGCTCCCAACAAAAAAGAACCCTAGTTTGTAAGTGTGTACATGTTCATGAGCAGACTAGATGGGCCAGGTGGTTCTTATGTGCCGTCACATTCTATGTTCCTATATTGCATCCTGGGCAGTTGCAATGGACTCAAAACCCACCCTATGTATGCCATCCACGCATCATAATCAGGGCCTATATGTGCTATGTTCAGTCACACACCAATGAGAACATCCTACATTTCCATTAAAATAAACTCTTACCTATTACAGACAATTATATAGATTTCAGTAATTCTAAATGAGACACTTAGTGTTATCACTTGCCAGTAGAAGCATCACTGGCTGGCTTCACCCTGCTTGCATTTGATTAAAGCCATGATCCATAAAGGTTAATTTATGGCTTGATCCACAAGTGATCTAAACATGATAACATGTACCAGACATCTGTGGCAATCATACAGCATTCAGTACATCATCTGTATAATGTAGTTGATTGTATGCGATTCAGAGATTATTATCATTGATTACCGACACAATGATTCACCACCTGCTTTTACTACACAGAAGAGATCTGCCATTCTATGAGGTGCTCAGACTTCTCATTTGTATGTCGGTATCACTGTATTTACAGTCTACATCTGTGTGTTATGTGATATTGAAGGGAATAGTCCATTTTAAGGGGCCGCCATAGGTATAAATCATAGTATTTATCCCTTCCATTATAGTCCCTGTGTTTACCATGTGCCAAACATTCAGTAACAATACTGTATATTGACCTGCAATATAAAAGAAAAATATGGGTTTCGAGTTTTCTAAAGCATATCACATATTTAAATGACAAGGCCAGGTTGGATGGAGCTACACCTTCAGGGCTCCAAATAACCATAGGAACATCACCATGAGAGCATGATGATAACCAGACACCCAGCTGGCCACATGGTCGGACATAGGACCTCATTCCGAGGTGATCGTAGCTGTGCTAAATTTAGCACAGCTACGAACATTCACACTGACATGTGTGGGGAAGCCCAGCACAGGGCTAGTCCGCCCCGCATGTCAGTGCCGCCCCCCCCGGAGAAGTGCAAAGGCATCGCACAGCGGCGATGCCTTTGTACTTCAAGAGTAGCTCCCGCCAGCGCAGCTTTAGCGTGCTGGCCGGGAGCTACTCATCGCTCCCCGCCCCGCAGCAGCTGCGTATGATGTCACGCAGCCGCTGCGGGCCGCTCCCTGCACAGTCCAACCACGCCTGCGTTGGCCAGACCGCGCCAATGAAACGACGACCAAATGCTGCTGTTCCGCCCCCTCCTGCCCAGCGACCGCCTCTGCCTGTCAATCAGGCAGAGGCTATCGCAGCGCACTACAGTGCCGGCGCATGCACAGTGGGTACCCATTCGCTCGGATGCGATAAAAAGCAGCGAGCGAACGGGACAGAATGACTTCCATAGATCCTAAGTTTTCAAATTGTATTTCAAGTTTCCACACAAAATGATGCAATTTTTCTACTTTAAGACATTAAGGGGGAGATTCAAATGTTTGAAAAGTCGGTTGGGCGTCTGTTTTTTCCTTTCTATTAGATAGGAAAAAACAGACACCCTACTGACTTTTCAAACATTTGAATCTCCCCCTAAGGCTGATAGTGTCAGGGATGTACACGCCCACATGGCACAGGACACACCCACACAGCACTAGTCACACCCCCTCCACTTCTCTTGATCATTTCCACCCCCAGCCCTTAATCCTGCCCTGAGTGTGAACAAAGCACAATGCAGAACAACAAAACAAAGTTTGGAGGGTATTTTCTAGAGATTCGCAAACTGTTTGAGGCACTTTGAAATTAGTTTCAGTATGAAAGTCGCAAACTTGTCTGTGGTTTGCTCATGATTTGTATCTGGTTCATTTGCATCTTTGATCTAAATTCTGGAGCTGAAATTATTACAAATACAAGTAGTAACTTATGTACTTTTGCACAATGCAAATTATCCCCCAGGCATCTCCAGCCTACATGTTGCACCAATATGTCTGGAATGCAAACTGCTTAATGGCAATCTTTTCCGATGGTTAAATATTTATTTTACAGCAGCAGTTTAGCTAGTTCTGAGAATCAAACCTGAATCCAAAATGAGATTATTTGTCCCGCATAAATGATTAAACGGTCCTGGCGAAAGCTTTCACTTAATTAGTAATTGGATTTATTATATTAGTTTGCATACTCATTGGCAACACAGTCGATATTTTAAGACATAACTATCTTGCCAAAACAATATAATTTCTTGGCATTAATAAAACCAAAGCAGATTAGTAAATCCAAAGGCAATTTGAACTCTAATTTGAGGGTATTATTTCTTGTCAATAGCATTTTGCCCCATATATCTCCCTGGTGTACTGTTACAATTTTCTTCTCCAGTAAACAGATACTAGACACGTGCAAATCATAATTATTTTGCAGCGCTGCCTGCTTGGAAAGGAGAATAAAACTGTCAGAAGGGCTACATTCCATCCCTATATCTCTGGGCAACAAGTGCATACTTGGAATTCTTAAACAATCCTTTGCAGGTGTTTATCAATGCAGCGTTAGACCCTGTACTCCACCTAACACTGCATCCAAGTGGGACATGTTGATTAAATATCATACACAGAGCCATTGCTGCAAGGTGTTTAAATACAGAGGAAGGGTCAAATCTGCCATAGATTTGCCCCCTCGTCTTTCAGTGCTTTCTGCCACAATGTTGCCCTAAAGCCAGTGAGATGCGTGTGTTAGATAGTAAAAATTCAAGAGAGGTTTCAGTTGGGTTTTGTTATTATCAAGAGATAAGTTATTGGCGCTCATTTAAAAAATGTTGAGAATGCATTTAAATTTTGCATGCCTTTTTTTCTCTCTAAAGCTTTGATAAATATCCCCCCCTCCAGCCCTCTATTATTCCACTTTTAAAACTTGTAATTCATGTGCAAAATACTTTCCACAAACACAGCGCCTTTTTAAATGAACTGCACGTTTGCATATTCATACAGTCGCAGTCTGCCTTCTGAACAGCAATTATTGCTCATTAAAGTATCTGCTGATTTTCACTGTCAACAACATCCAACGTGCTTCACTCTTTGCAAAGTCACCTTTACCGCAAAGAAGACGGCCTACAGCAATACTTCAATTTTCTGTTTAGATTAGGTCTAAACAGATAACCCTTAAATTGACCCGCAGAGGAATACATTATGGCTCCTTTTATCTGAAATGTGTCTTATACCTTTTATATTAATCACCATGTCTGTCCATTTCAAATCACTTCACAAGCCTCTTAGTTAAAGCAATATGTGACTAATCAGCACTGATGATATAATTGGAGAATTCTAATTAATGGAATGCATTTTACTTTTTAATTCAGAAAGGACAATGTTGCATTTGTGTTTTGATGTTAAAGATGGAAATTTCAGATAATAGGAAAGACGAAGCTATTAATATTAATATTGATACAATGTATTCATGAAACGCATATTTCAAAGTATATGGACACATGGAGAAACAATATACACATCCATACTGAACAGATTTTGTACGGTTGAAAGACTAATGCCCATATTTTACTAACCTATTTGCCACAGCCTTAGTTATATTTATTGACTACCAAGAATTCTCCCCATTTGACTCATAACTAACCCATAGTTAGGGTATACCCGGCGACTAATTGAATATACCCCTAAGTATGCACTCACTGGTCACTTTTGTTAAACTGCATACCTTCCAACTTTCACGTTGACAGATCCGGGACTGAAAATGGGGTGTGGTTCAGGGACGTGTGGTGAGGTATATGGCTCAGGAGGCACTGGCTACTACCAGAGCCAGATTTACATGCAATATTTGAGTTCAGTTGGTCATTATACACAGGTGCAGCCAGGGCCGGTGCTAGGGTGTTCGGCACACTCCTGTGAACTATAAATTTGTGCACTCTCATACTTTATAAAGGGACAGCACACATAACGCCCCCTGTAGCAGTGACACGTATACACATAATGCTCCCTGTAGTAGTGCCGCTTATACACAATGCCCCCTGTAGTAGTGCCGCTTACACACGTAACCCCCCCTGTACCAGTGACGCTTACACACGTAACGCCCCCTGTACCAGTGACGCTTACACACGTAACGCCCCTTGTACCAGTGGCGCTTACACGCGTAACGCCCCCCTGTACTAGTGACGCTTACACACGTAATGCCCCTGTACCTGGGACGCTTACACACGTAACCCCCCCGCACCAATGATGCTTACACATGTAACACCCGCTGTACCAATGACGCAACGCCCCCTGTACCAGTGATGCTTACACACGTAATGCCACCCTGTACCAGTGACGCTTACACACGTAACGCCACCTGTGCCAGTGACACTTACACACGTAATTCCCCCCTGTACCAGTGATGCTTACACACGTAGCGCCCCCTGTACCAGTGGCACTTACACATGTAACGCTCCCCCTATACCAGTGACGCTTACACACGTAACGCCCCCTTGTACCAGTGATGCTTACACACATAACGCCCCCCTGTACCATGGACTCTTACACACGTAATGCCCCTATACCAGTGCCGCTTACACACATAACGCCTCCTGTACCAGTGACACTTACACACGTAACACCCCCTGTTCCAGTGACACTTACACACGTAACGCCACCTATAGTAGTGATACTTACACACGTAATGCCTCCTGTACCAGTGACGCTTACACACGTAACGCCCCCTGTACCAGTGACACCTACACACATAACGCTCCTCCTGTACCAGAGATGCTTACACACGTAACGCCCTCTGTACCAGTGATGCTTACACACATAACGCCCCCCTGTACCAGGGATGCTTACACACATAACGCCCCCTGAAGCAGTGATGCTTACACACATAACGCCCCCCTGTACCAGCGATGCTTACTCACGTAACGCCCCATGTTCCAGTGACGCTTACATACATAACGCTACCTATAACAGTGATACTTACACACGTAACGCGCCGGTATCAGTAACACATCCGGGACTGAAAATGGGGTGTGGTTCAGGGACGTGTGGTGAGGTATATGGCTCAGGAGGCACTGGCTACTACCAGAGCCAGATTTACATGCAATATTTGAGTTCAGTTGGTCATTATACACAGGTGCAGCCAGGGCCGGTGCTAGGGTGTTCGGCACACTCCTGTGAACTATAAATTTGTGCACTCTCATACTTTATAAAGGGACAGCGCACATAACGCTCCCTGTAGCAGTGACACGTATACACATAATGCTCCCTGTAGTAGTTCCGCTTATACACAATGCCCCCTGTAGTAGTGCCGCTTACACACGTAACCCCCCCTGTACCAGTGACGCTTACACACGTAACGCCCCCTGTACCAGTGATGCTTACACACGTAACGCCCCTTGTACCAGTGGTGCTTACACGCGTAACGCCCCCCTGTACTAGTGACGCTTACACACGTAATGCCCCTGTACCTGGGACGCTTACACACGTAACCCCCCCGCACCAATGATGCTAACACATGTAACACCCGCTGTACCAATGACGCAACACCCCCTGTACCAGTGATGCTTACACACGTAATGCCACCCTGTACCAGTCACGCTTACACATGTAACGCCACCTGTGCCAGTGACACTTACACACGTAATTCCCCCCTGTACCAGTGATGCTTACACACGTAGCGCCCCCTGTGCCAGTGGCACTTACACATGTAACGCTCCCCCTGTACCAGTGACGCTTACACACGTAACGCCCCCTTGTACCAGTGATGCTTACACACATAACGCCCCCCTGTACCAGAGACTCTTACACACGTAATGCCCCCTATACCAGTGCCGCTTGCACACATAACGCCTCCTGTACCAGTGACACTTACACACGTAACACCCCCTGTTCCAGTGACACTTACACACGTAACGCCACCTATAGTAGTGATACTAACACACGTAATGCCTCCTTGTACCAGTGACGCTTACACACGTAACGCCCCCTGTACCAGTGACGCCTACACACAACACTCCTCCTGTACCAGAGATGCTTACACACGTAACGCCCCCCTGTACCAGGGATGCTTACACACATAACGCCCCCTGTAGCAGTGATGCTTCCACACATAACGCCCCCCTGTACCAGAGATGCTTACTCACGTAACGCATCATGTTCCAGTGACGCTTACATACATAACGCCACCTATAACAGTGATACTTACACACGTAACGCGCCGGTATCAGTAACACTTACACACGCAATGCCCCCCATATTAGTGACGCTTACACACGTAACGCAGCGTACACACATAATGCCCCCTGAATTATGCCCTAAATGAAGTAAACTTCACTGATATGTCATCCTAAGCCTAAGGTTCAGTTATGTGGTGAGGGACAGGATCCACTTCTGTATGTCCACATATTTTATGGGGTGGTATTCATGTGACCGGCGGTCGGGAGACCGACGGTCACATGACCTTCACCAACATCCTGCCCTTCCCCCCCCCCCCCCACTATCCTGATGATCGGCATGCTGACCAACAGGGACTATTTCCACTCGTGGGTGTCCACGACA
Organism: Pseudophryne corroboree; assembly: GCF_028390025.1. Taxonomy (NCBI): domain Eukaryota; kingdom Metazoa; phylum Chordata; class Amphibia; order Anura; family Myobatrachidae; genus Pseudophryne; species Pseudophryne corroboree. Next base: position 1,108,745,123 of record NC_086444.1, on the reverse strand, counting down.
CCCATAGAGTCAACCACCAACCCAGTGCACCTCTGCAAATGCATCAAGGCCCCCCAGGGTGTCACAGCACCTAGTTTGGGAACCACTGCTGTATGTGGTCAGCTTCAAAGCGTTGTAAGCGGATAGTTGAATACAGTGGGGATGTTACATTTATGGTTAAATTAAAGTTTCGCCCAACAGCAGAATATACCTGTAAAGATACTACAATATGATCACTCAAAGAGATTATTTTTTCTATCAAATCATTAAAACAATGCATGTGGGGGTGACCATCAACCCAAAACAATCGATTCGATGGTCAAATTGTTCTATGATCATTTTTGGTGTAACTCATTTAAAGTAAGAGGATTAAGTCTGATTGAAATGTGTTTCTATAATTGTTGTATTAATGTCCAGCAATTCCGCATTGTTCCGGCGTAGCAAATGTCTCTCTGCAAGAAGAAAGCTGGAATGCAATATGAAGCAATCGCTCTTCTTTTGTCTTATGAGCTAATTGAAAAAGATTGGATTAATAGTAGTAAGTGTTCCTCAGTTAAATGTTTTGTGACTCTATGGAATTGCAGGTTTATACTTTAAGAATATAAAGATTGGTAATCCGGCGAAACACGAGGATGAAGATGAGTAAAGGCAAAGCTGTCAGCAAAAGATGGAGAGCAAAGTTTTGAAAGTTTGGGACCCTTAATGTTAGAGGAACTTAGATTTTGACGGAGGGCAGCAGAACAATGTTGGAGAGTATTTCAATAACACATTAAAACTATTTCTATTGAGAGATTTTTTTTGGGGGTAACAGACAGAACATTATTTCTAAAGGTCACAGTTCAAGAGCCATTGAAAGCACTGGAAGAGATCATAAGAGGACGTAGAGCAAGAAGCCGACTAAATGAGTTAGGCAGCATAAGTGTGACCAATTGGAGGGAATGCATGCTGGGGAGAAGAGTATGGGCTAGATTTATCAAAGCTTGGAGAGAGATAAAAAAAAGGGGAAAGATAAAGTATCAACCAATCAGCTCCTATCTGTCAATTTCAAACACAGCCTGTAACATGGCAGTTAGAAGCTAATTGGTTAGTACCTTATCTCTCTCCACTTTATCGCTCTCCAATCTTTGATTAATCTCCCCCTATATATGCCAAAGGTGATGCAGGACTAAGCCTGTATTCAACCCACTGGGACCTGTAGGCACAGAAATGCTGCTAGTGTAAGTCTTGTTCCGTCCATTAGGCCAAACTCTTCCACTTTTCCATAGAACATTCCGCAGCTTTGATTACTCTTGTCACACAGCAGAGTGTATTGATATCACTCTACATAATTCAATCTTGGTTACATCATGTTCCTCATGTACAGTATGCTCCTCCATTTGATTCATTTACATTTTTAGGGGTCTATTTACTAAGCCTTGGATGGAGATAAAATACCAGCCAATCAGCTCCTAACTGCCATGTTACAGGCTGGGTTTGAAAAATGACAGTTAGGAGCTGGTTGGCTTAGAGTTTATCTCCATCCAAGGCTTATCCCTTAGGGGGAGATGTACTAAGCAGTGATAAAAGTGGAGAAGTAAGCTAATGGAGAAGTTGCCCATGGCAACCAATCAGCTGCTCTGTATACTTTTACAGTATATCACTACTTAGTACATCTCCCCCTTTAGTCACTTAAGTACTCTAAGTACAGCAACAGTTAATTTTGTTTTCTAAAGGTTCAGAATCACACTGTGGTGTAATAAATAAACAATATAAATATTTCTATCGACATATATACTGGAGAGATAGCTAGATACAGTAGATACACAGATAGATAGATAGATAGATAGATAGATAGATAGATAGATAGATAGATAGATAGATAGATAGATAGATAGATAGAGGGCCAGATGCATCATCGCTTGGAAATTGATAAAATGGAGAGTGAAAAAGTGCCAGCCAATCAGGTCCTAACTACCATGTCACATGCTGTGTTTGAACAATAGCAGTCAGGAGCTGATTGGCTGGTACTTTTTCACTCCATTTTATCACTTTCCATGCGATGATGCATCTGGCCCATAATGTGATGTATTTATTGTAGCAATAACGTATGACAGAAGCATAAAGTGTTCTATAGAGTGTTGTATACTGTTATGTTGTTTTATACTTAAAATCCATAACCTCTATTTCTCATTAACCTCCCTTGTACTAAATATCAAATCGCTTGTATTAAGGATGTGATTACTGGATTTATAAAGCCAACAGATGGTCCCAAACAAGGTGTATTTAAAAAGATATTAATCTTGGATGAAGACAATTTATGATTAAAGCTATAACTAAATCAGAGGTATATATTTGGTCAAAGCCCAGACATAATTCAAGATTGATCTTCCAAGTTACCATATGGAGCACATTTCTTTCTCTTATGAAGAGTAGATTACTGCAAGGACTAAAGCTACTTACGATATTACAGGCTCAACCCTTACTAATTTGAATAAGATCATAGTGCAGAGAAAGCAGACTGGCAAAATGCCTAGATACAAAAATGCCTAGATATAAAGTATGTGCCCATTCAATTTGAATATGAATGAATAATCCAAACCGCATTGCTGTTCAATAATTGTTGCCAGTGAATTAAGAACATTTTAACTGCTAACCAGTGAAATGTGCATGTAGATATAATGCTAGGAAACATTCTTAACATAGATGACTAGCATTCATCTACTAACAAGTTTTGTACAAAATGAGCTTATGGAAATTATATTGTAAAAGAGATGTAGGGGGAGATGTATCAAGCCTTGGAGAGACAAAGTGGAAAAGTTGCTTTTGGCAACTTCTCCACTTTATCTCTCTCCAAGGAATGATACATTTTCACCATAACATGCAGGACTGTAGGGGACAAAGCTGGTCATTGGACCTCGAAATTTCATAGGAGGCAGTGGCCACTTGCTACCTTCTTATGACAGTTTAATTTTTTATGAATATTCAGCTACATTTTTAATTACTAGTAGAATACATGTATTTATATTTATATTACATTACGGCAGAGTAGTTATGTGTGAAGTTGAGTGGGTACCTGCATAGGCGTGCACCTGCACACCCCTTAGTCTGCCCCAAACCCTCTATACTGTCTGACAAAGCAAGTAAATCGATATCATATGCGCTATGACAATATTAAATCAGGGTAAGAGATCAAATGAAACCATTTCTGGAAAGTCCACCAGGTGGAAACTTCAAACAGTAACTATGGTTCTCTCTCCAAAAAGTAGATACATGCAATGAGAAAGAATAAAAACACTCCAATGTGTAGTATGTTCCTCAAATCCAAAGAAATAGGGGTTGGGAAAGTTCTATTGCAGAAATATTTTCAGTTCGTGTGTTACATTACAGGACCACCCGAAAAGTGTGCAACATCCGCTCACTTTTTCGCTTACAGAAAAGCAGTGAGACGAAGCACGTAAAGGTATCTTTAGATTCCTATATAGGGTATGCCTTCTTATGAAGTATGATTTTCTGATATTTCAGGCTTACGTGAATGCTTACTTGAAAAATGTGCTGTATGTTCCCGTAGCAGTTTCTTTCATTCATATTCGCGTCATAGACCCATTGAATCAAACCGTAGTATATATGCATGCAACAAAAAAGAGTAAAACACTCCAATGTGTAGTATGCTCCTTATGACAAACTTTAGAGGGTGGGGATTAATCTAAAAAAGGTTCTCCCTACTTCGTGCTTTACACTATAGGACCACCGAAAAGTGTAATAAGCATTCACTGGAAATGAAATGCTCACTTTTTTGCATACATAGAAATGATAAGATGAAACATATAAAGGTATCTTTGAATTCCTATATCAGATATGCTTCTTAAAGATATGAGATTTTCTGATTCTTCAGGCTTACGTGTATGCTTACTTGAAAAACAAGCTGTACAATCCCGTAGCAGTTTCTTTTGTCCATATTAGCAATACAAAACCATTGAAGCAAACCATTTATATAAAAACGGAAACTTTTATTCAATTAAAACTTAGGACAAGGGTCACTTCACACAGGTAATATGTAAAACACTCCCACTGAGTGGACAAGTAACAATTAAGGGCCCAAATGCTCTCACCGCTCTGCTGGGGTTCACCAATATGAAGCTAGCCAAGTCCAAGTAAAAACAACCTGCCACCAACGCGTTTTAACTAGTTTAGTCTTCCTCAGGGTGATGGTAAATTTTGGGATCCCAGAGTCATCTATTTATGCTCTGGCAGGTCCCTACTCTCTGTAATTACCAGGATCGGCAGACACCAATCCCAGCTGGGTAACTGGGGGCAGTGCGGCAAAGGACTGATATTTGCAATCCATTCCACCATCACCCAAGGAAGAGGTTAGTGGTCTTGATGTTGTTGTTGTTGTTGTTGTTGTTGTGGTTGTGGTGGTGGTGGTGGTGGGGCTTGACATTTGGGGTGGAATGAAGACCCTGCACACCCCGAGACCACCAAATGTATTGGGTTGAATCAGAAGATGATATGAGGTCGGACAGTTACAACAAACCAGATGACAAAAAAACCCAAAAAACTCCAATAAAACAAAATATATAGCAACAATAAATATAAGCATGACTATCTAATAAAATATGCCTAATCTAATAAGATAATTAAATATTTTAATTATATTTATATTTACACAATAAACATTGTAGATAGATGCCTCCATATAGGAATATCTGAAATGTCACGTAATATATTAATCAGTGCATGGTTTTTCAGCAATTTACATAAAATGGTTGCGCTATCACATCCAAGTGTCAAGTATATATAACTGTACCTCATGTGGTTCCATTCTGCAACTAAGACTGAAACAATGAACTACGGCACTTGAGAATATTTTAATTTTATCACTACCCTTTGACAGCGTCGGTCCTTTCCTCTCAGCTACATAAGACATTTTCTCTAGTTTTATGACAGGAGCTGAAAGCGGAGATTATGTTCATGTAACCTGTGCAGCCAACCATCTTGCTCTAATCAAGTTAGGAAAAAGTGCAGTAATTTGATGATCTAGACATAGGTCACCGTGGCCAATCCCTCTATTTATAGCATTAAACTTGAAACATTTAAACTTTGTAATATAAATATATCCAGTGGCAGCAGTAATCAGGCAAAATGTGTGATACATTCTTCCTTAGCACAATATGGTAAGATAGACGTAAAACATTTGTTTAAATACTTGTACATATTGTATGCCTCCTCACTTTCTCAGTCTGTGCTAAATAGATTGCATGAAACCATATATTAAAAGTCACATCATTGCATAAAAGTAAAATAAAACCCTTAAACAAACAAAAACATATCACCTTACTTCAAAAGACTATAAATCAAATTTATCATAGGATTGCTACTGGTGATAATGCTGCCCTCTTTTCATGGTAAGGCCTAATTAGCAAGAACTGCTGCAGTATTTGTTTGTATTCCTGTAATTCCTGTTCTGTTATCACCCTCTCGATTTAAAGGGGGGGGGGGGGGGGGGAAGCACTATTATTTGACTAATCTTAAGGTATACTGGTTTATTTTTTTATTTAAATAATTTGTATCATTTCATTTTATTAAACCTTATTTGATTTTATGTTTTTAAGCTAAGTCGTACTGATAGCCCAAGACTGGGGTATGCGTGAGCATCTGCAGAAGCCACATCCGACCAATGTAGGCAGGTATCAACCAGCTGACCTAGCAAAATTAAATAGATCTTTTATGGCAGTGATCAGAGGTGATTAACAATTTGCCTTATCACCATGATCAGGCTTTTATTGATAAATAAGGAAACCTAGAAAAGAGAAGATGCACGGTATTTGCAGTCCTATGGGTCTATTTATTATAGGTAGATAAGTCCTGTCTCTGGCATAAATGAGTTTTCTCCCTATATAATAAAGGGTCCTACTCCGCTACAGATGCAATCTACTGGGATTCTCCAGTGAAAGCATCCCTAGGCCTATTTAACATGTACTGCTGCAATCCTCTTATTATCTATCTCTAGGTAATAGCAGCTGCAGCCGACAGAAAAAAAAGCTTTCTTTGTTTAAAGTTTTTCTAATTTCTACAAAAAAAAATGCTAGATTGCTTTATCAAATGAAAGTGAAACTGCAGACCATCCACAGTATTTTCCTTTTTTTTTTACATATTGGTACCATTACCGAGAAAACCCTCTGCTACTGGAATGCAGAAATGAGGCACCAGAGCTGTCTGGCAGCCTGTATAGGGGAGAGCTATCAAAGCTTGCAATGAAAATAGCGGCCTATTTATAAAACAGTGATAACCCCTTTCTCTAGCTTTTTTTTCTGGGGAAAGAGGTTATCACCACTGATGACTATTTAATAAGTGGGGTACCACTGAGAAATCACATATTTCCCTTTTTCAATAGTCACCATAGTCTGATATGAGGACTGCAGTATCCAATCTATTTATCAAGCATCTGAAAGCATAGCTTATGGCATTCATTACCCAATATATTCTAGCAGAGACCTGCGAAGCCAGAGAGGCTGGCAGCGCAAGCACACACTGCCTGAGCTCCTTGCCAGCAGTGTTAAGCCGGGTATACACTGGAGCAATAGATTGTTTTCAGCCGAATCGTAATGACAAATGGGGCATATGGAGCATATCAGGCCATGCTGCACGGCCAACCAGGTATTAACGCTAGCGACCTAGTTCTATGGAAATAAGGCGCTCCATCCTTCACACATCGTTCTAAGGTGTACCCAGGATCCAGTATGTAGGCTGGGGAACATTGCTCAGTGTGTACCCACCTTTAGTCTGCAGGTAAACTGGAGAAAGCCAGCACATGGTAGCAGAGTTAAATTGCTTGCAAAACCCATATATGGGGCAATATGGAACATTCATTTGCTCTTGATATTGATTAATAGACCCCTAAAAAACTCCTCTCATTATGGATCCAATTAGAAGACAGCTTCACGGCCATTTCTGATTGGCCAAGAAAGTTCTCTTTTCTCTATTGCTGATATGATAATGAAGAGGGTCCAGGTGGATGGGCACCCGTCCCTAAATAAAATGTTTTGTCCAAAAACTCATTTTAAATTGAGATCTTAACAGCCTAGTTCATCGATACACAAAGATCTCCAAAGGGATATTTCACACTAGCCAGTTTTCACCAGACGGCTTATTGCCGTACAGTATATTCAGTTATTTAAGAAAACACATTGTTCCTTTAAAGCAGAGGTTCTCAAACTCGGTCCTCGGGAGCCCACACAGTGCATGTTTTGCAGGTAACACCCAGCAGGTGCACAGGTGTATTAATTACTCACTGACACATTTTAAAAGGTCCACAGGTGGAGCTAATTATTTCACTTGCGATTCTGTGAGGAGACCTGCAAAACATGCACTTTGTGGGCCCCCGAGGACCGAGTTTGAGAACCTCTGCTTTAAAGCATGACACAGACACGGTCGCCTCAAAGGAACAATGGTTCCGTGTTACAGCCGAGAATATTCACTGAGTAGCTGCCGTGCCGTGGCCGTGCCGTACCTGAAGGCAGTGAGGTATGTGTGTGAATGGGCTCTTTCACACAAAATGTTTTTTTTTGCTGCTGCGCATGCGCATAGCATTAAACACAACTCACAGCCATTGTGTGTGAAAGAGCGGCGACGGACAGTAAAACACTGTCCGGTTTTTGCTGGCTTTTTGCCGGTGGCTGAAAACCGGCTAGTGTGAAATAGTCCAAACAGTATACCAATGCCTTTAATCTGAACAGCTGTTTACAACTACAGAACAACATTTAGATCTGGTTCTGTGTGTGTATTAGAAATAGATCAGACAAATTGGCTGACAAATGTAGATGGATAAAACCGGGCAATATTTTGAGAAAAGGAGGCAAACTTTTATAAAAAATAAAAAAAAGTATGTTTTGTTTTTTTGCTAATGGAATTACATGTATACATAGGTATTAGATGGTAAACACTGACTAATGATCATTTCCCACTGCTAACATCCCACACATCCTCTACAACCGCTACAGCATAAAGGCAGCATGAACGTACGACAGCTGCTCAACACATTAAACATCATTTCAGTCTGTATATTCTGTGGCCAGTCTTTCTTAGTACGGGGGTGGTGGGCAATGTATCAAATAAAATTAGATCCACATCAGTTGTTTTTCACTTAAGAAGCAGAAGGAATAATTGAGAAATAAACAGATTACAAAACAAAACAAAAAAATCATATAGAAGAGAGGCTACGGAGATTTTGGGGGACAGAAATAGCGCCAACTGATCTTTATGAATAATGACGCCAGAATTTACACATATTAGGGGGCAGTTTCATTTCCAGGCAATATGTGCTCTTAAAGTAATGTTTTACCTACTAAATAAACAAGTTGTTGTTTTTTATTACTGCAAAAATGTCAGTGAAAGCGCAATATGATAACAAAACGGTAGCGTTTCCGCTGTAACACTAACTCATCCCTCTGTCATGTTGCCGTGTTTAGCCGCAGAATTCAGAATTTGGCAATCGATAAGCTTTGTGCGATGCAGCAAGCTGCTATTCCAGAAAAAAAATGATTGTTGTCTGTGTGGGAACAAAATTACCAGACCCTATGGATTTGGCCTTATGAATGCTAAGAAAATGAATTCACATTAGTGATGTATGAGCAGCGGTTTCGAAATAATGTATGCAGGCCTAATACCAGCCAAGTCTACACTGCTTCATAGCAGTAACACACAATTAGGCATACAGTAAAATACAGCATTGCTAAAAGTATGAACGGAAACACTGATAATACTTAGTTCTGTAGTAATTGAGCATGTATTGTTTTTGAACTTTTGCAGCTTATAATTTCCCTGCAAGTTGCCCGTTCATCTCAGATTGAGGCTTCTGCCCTTCTGAATCCCTTAGCATACATCTGCTGCCTCTCCCAGGATCTGTAGGAGGTTGAGGCTTTTGCCTTTTCTTAAGATATCTCAGTCTATGGGCCCAATTAGGAGCTGATTGGTTGGTACTCTACTTTATCTCTCTCCAAGCTTTGACACGTCTCCCCCTATGTCCGCTGACTCTCTTCTCCTCTCTAAGGATGTTTTTCAGGATCTCTTCAGCTGCACAATGGTGTGTTCAGCTGTACTCTCCCAACAGCTACAATAAACCAGAGGTGGATTGGGATAGAAAACCAGCCTGGGAAATTTTAATTTATGGTCTGATGAAGGGGTGTGGCCTGTTGAGGGGGGTGGAATCCCTCCTCATAGGTCCTGATTGTACACAGTTATGACCTTCCATGCGTCTTTTGGTGCAGTTGTGCCTGAGAACTAAAAGTGGCCCTGTAAAATTTTATATAAGTGGCTCGACATGGGCAGCACAAAAGGTATAACAAATCGTGTAGCCATGGCAGCATCACTGGATGGCAGAGTTGCTGTAATGCAGAGATGGAATAACAATAAATGGTGCCAATGCAGTGTACTGAGTGCAGTGGACTGCCTGTCATGTGGGGGTGGGGTCACATGACAACACATAAAAAAGGCCCCACAGACACGTCAGACTACCAGGAAGCTTCCTGGTGAGCCCTTTGGCCGATCCACCCCTGGCTTCAACTCCTCAAACTGTTCTTCATATTATTATTTTTTTAGTTAACTATTTATATAAAAATATATTTAAATTAAAAAAATATATTTAAATATATTTTTACTTAAAATGGCTCTGGCCTCTACACCCTTTCCCATAATGGTCTTATTTTAGCGGGATATGACCAGCTGCCTGTAAAGTAAGACTATGCAACAGCAGGGTATTATCTGCAACTGGAACAGGTCTATAAGTGATACCTCCCAAATGTGGGAAATCACAATTAGCTGTTGAAAGAAGACTGTGAGGTTGAATTTACGTGCATTAGAATTGATGTACATAAAGTATCCAGCATGTTTTTCTTTTGGCGTCAGTTTAATTTTACTGCACTTCATCACGCTAAGATATACACACATATTACTCTCTGCTTATATATTATGGGATAAAACAACAACGTTGGCATTCTCAGAGTCATTTTCTAATAGCCCAGCTGTAAACATGCATATAAGGGAGTGTTCTACCTTTCTGCAACTTTATTTTTGAGTTGTATGATATAGGTGGTCATTCCGAGTTGTTCACTCGCTAGCTGCTTTTAGCAGCATTGCACACGCTAGGCCGCCTCCCTCTGGGAGTGTATCTTAGTTTAGCAGAATAGCGAACAAAAGATTAGCAGAACTGCTACTAAATAATTCCCTGCAGTTTCTGAGTAGCTCCAGACCTACTCCTAGATTGCGATCACCTCAGTCCGTTTAGTTCCTGGTTTGACTTCACAAACACGCACAGCGTTCGGCCAGCCACTCCCCCTGTTTCTCCAGCCACTCCTGCGTTTTTACCTGGCACGCCTGCGTTTTTTAGCACACTCCCAGAAAACGCTCAGTTACCTCCCAGAAACGCCCCTTTCCTGTCAATCACTCACCGATCAGCAGTGCGACTGAAAAGCGCTGCACGAACACCAGCAAATCTATTAAGTTTTGTGTTAAATAACTTAGCGCATGCGCGCTGCGTACTATGCGCATTTTCCACCTAATCGCTGCGTTGCGAAAAACTGCAACGAGCGAGCAACTCGGAATGACCACCATAGTTAGCAGAATTAAAATAAATAATGGGCGGGATGTAATGGAGCCCGAGTCCGCCAGACGTGCGGGATGCCAGCCAAACTCTGACATTTATTTAAAGGGGCAATCATTTACACCGCAAAACCATGCCTTGTAAATGGCTGCCCCTTTAAAAACCTTCCAAATTCGTCCGGCATCCCACACGTTGGGCGAACTCGGACTCCATTACATCCCGCCCAACATGTCACAAAAATATATAAGAAAAATAAATAAATTACCTTTCTAAATGTAACCTCAATGCCCTAATGTAGCTCCTAAGGATATTTCTGGACATGGATTCAACATGATTTACCAGTGGGTGGGATGCCAGCTGTCCGTATCTCGATAGCGGCATCCCACCGGGCAGAATGGCGAGCGCAGGATTTATTTCCACTCTATGGGTATCGTGGACACCCAAAGAGTGGTAATAGTCCAATTTTGCCGGGATTCCGGCTGGCAGCATTGTCGGCTGGCGGGGTTCCGGCATCGGTATCCTAACCACCGGTTAGTCGGTAAATTAAACGTATCCCCTGGACATAAATAATGACTTCATAAAAATATATCAATCCTTAAATCAATTTTCTGTTAGTTTTATTAATCATGTGATGTTTTGAAATTATGGTATGGGCAATGGTGGCATTTGTAGTTCTACTGACATTTTTTATTTATTTACTTATTTATTTATTCATTCATTCAAAACAAAAGACAATCCTGAATTTGGTTCTTTTCACAGCAAGAGATTATCCAGAATCTACCTTCGCTCTGACGAAATTAACCTGCTCAATGTAATAACTGTTTGCCATGCCATTTGCTCATATAAAACTAAATTATTCTAATTTATGGAAATGGCTGAAGGGAAATTTCATTCATTTATCTTCAATTGAAGTACTTTGGCTTCTATATGAGTCTTGTGCTCACCCTTCTTACTGTACAATGCCATTTTTTTACTGTGAAAATTCATACCCACTCTGTGGTTTACTGCAGAGAGGAATGATGGCAAATTATGAACCAAATAATGACTGCAGTACATTTGACATAATAGTATTCATTCTATGCTTGTCTTGGTACATATAACGGTAGGCATAACAATCACTATCCAAAAAAAAAAAAAGAGTGACTGGCACTCTGCAAATAATATCTCCATAAGACTTGTACGGATACTGGAATTACTAGTTTATTTATTGTAGAAATATTTTTAATATTCAGCAATTTCTTCACTTTGGGCTCTTTTGAGCAAAGAGCAGGAGCCAGCAGTAAAGGAAACCTTAGGGAGAAATTGGGCGGCTATTGTAATCTTTGGATTCAGAATGTTTAACAGTCAATGTCTCAGAGGCAACAAACTACTTTCATTGTTGCCCCCTGCTGTAATTCTGACAGTGAAAAGTCAGGAGAACAGCAGGAAGGAGGAATGAATACAGTTTTTTTCTTTGCAGAAACATCATCTGCAAGCGTATCGAGCTGCGAAACTAAAGCAAAATAAATAAATAAAAATCAAGTATCTATTGTGTATTAAAAGCTTGATTTTAATTTGCATCACCCATGTTTTTAACATATAGAACCTGATGTTGAGTTTTCAGGACATAAGAAAATGCAGTATGAACGATACCACAGGTTGACCTTGTAAGAATAGACTGGCATGCCTTTATGACACTTTAAAATTATTATGCCTTTAATGTGCCTTCGGGACTCATTTCAACTAGATAATATTAGGTGTCTTTTTTCAAAGTACACAGCATGCCACTCAACTCAAGTTCATTAGAACGCACCTCAAGTCTCATCACAAAACCCACTGGTAACTACATTAGAATTTGAACGCACCGTACATTGTTTGTTTGTTTTTAGTTTTTTCAAAGACCATTTGGCTGGCTAACAGCCAACACCGCACATCTGTATTACTAATACAATATCCCTGTAGATGCATGCTACCATGACCTGCGTTCAAAGCGATAGTTTCCTCTAGGTATGGAACCTTCCCTCCTGGTGTGTGATGCAATGAAGTGGCTTACTAATCAATGGCTGCCTGGTGCTCAATACGCATTTTAATCCATGTGCTTAAAATGTAATTCAAATGCCTATAAGCAGGTAAAACCTATAGGTTACAGGAAGGTTCTTGGCAGTTACCAGTATATTTGGTTTGTTTCCTTAGGCTGCTATTTATGATTTATAATTCTGCACAGTGTAACCAAAGTCACATGGCAAATTATGTAGAGTGGAGGGTCTTTAGAATGCCTCACTTAAGTCAATCTGCTCTATGTACTAGAAAATTCTCCCACTCCTCCCCTCCTCTACCATCACTCAGTGGTGTGTGTGTGTGTGTGTGTGTGTGTGTGTGTGTGTGTGTGTGTGTGTGTGTGTGTGTGTGAGAGAGAGAGAGAGAGAGAGAGAGAGAGAGAGAGAGAGAGAGAGAGAGAGAGAGAGAGGAGAGAGAGAGAGAGGGGGGGGGGGAGACTGGCTGTTAGATTTGTCTGCCCTCCAGAGAGATTTTGAAACACAGATAATAATGATTCACAGGAAGACCTCTCTAAGAAAAAATATCTGTGATTGCTTCTTTAAATTCATATAGAATTTATTTTAAATCAACAATGTTTGTGCACACTTTAACTATAAAAGCATGAGCCTCAATAAAGCTGCATACTTTTATGATTGTGCAATAAATTTTTAGGCATTCTAGTTCTAGTACCTAGCATCAAATGCATCAACCTGTTGCAGATTGACATTACCTGATTTAAATCAATTGCTGTAATATGCCACATAATTTCCTTGGATCCTTAATAGTGGTGTTTGTTGCCTTGCAAAAAGCATTAACAATGATGGAGTAAAATAGAGGAGATAAAACAGATAAGATAAAACAGAAATAATTTCTATCATATGGTAACTATTTTATTTTTAATAGTTGAAGTTCCTATTAGAGGTTCAAAGAATACAAGGGATTTAACTGTCAATGCAAATAACATAACAGCACATTTTCTATATTTTACTGGAAGTAAGAAACAAAATGTTTTGCTAACAAGCAGTAGAGATTAGGGATGCACTTGACAATTGATGGATGACAGTTTGGCTGTTGATGGCAAAGATTAAAATGGTTTGCCGCCATCGATGGCAGTCTATGTTTTTTTCCCATTGGTGATGGGGGCAAAGAATTTAGCCAGATTTTGCTGCTTCACCATAACTCTGCAGAACTGTTGGAGAAGAGCTCTATATAAATAAAATTATTATAATCATTATTATTATTACTTTAACCACCCACCAGTGAGACCACTTTAACAACTCCACCAGATAACAGGTACTTTTGATACAAAGGAAGAATAGGTACTTACCAGATCACAGATACCAACCATATGACATGATGAACTGTCGACAAACATTACCTGGTGGTCTAGCAGTGTCTTACACTGTCCTGAAGGCTGCAGCAGCTATGGCATCTTCATCTGGGTCACGTGTATCAATTTCGGCACAGGCATCTGAGGACTGGCGTTCCAGTAATCCCTAACACTAACTTTTCCCCTAGTGCCTATACTTAACCTTCCCTCCCCCTGCAGCCTAACCCTAACCACCCCCTGCAGCCTAACCCTAATCCTCCCAGTGGCACCTAAGCATAACCCTCAGATTATCGATGTTTACATGGTGACCTTTCAGATGTCGACCAGGACCTAATACCCTATTCCAAATACCCTTACCCAGTCCCTAATACACTTACCCTTAATGCAAAACCACTAAACCAACCATTATATCCTATCCAAAACATCTTAACCCAATCCCCTAAACTAACCCACCAATACTTGCTGACCTCTGGGCTGCTCTCTCCAGGAGAGAGCAGTAAGGTTGGCTCAGCTGGCAGGCGGTGTGGTAGTTTGGTTACAGAAAGGGGGTGGGGTGGAGATGGAACGGGGGGCATGGTGTCCATGATGCATCATTGTAGCCACACACCCCGCTTTACAATGCCGAGATTACCTGCATTATTCAGCAGGGTGAGAGGCTATGATGACGAAATTCACCCAGAATCTCATTATAGGCAGGTGGGCTCTTCTGAAGTTGGGAGACTTGCCTGTTCTTCCAGGGGGCCAAGAGGGCCACCCAATTTTTGGGAGCCTCTCGGCCATTCCAGGAGAGTAGGCAAGTATGCCCTAACCCCTAACCCCAAGCCCTAAACTAACCCTAATACTCTGACCCCTAATCCTTTCAGACTGGATTGGCCATATAGTTCTTATTTGCCGTCAAATCTATGTTTCTATGATGGTTAATCCACAGATGGCCATCCCCAGTAGAGATTTCCCTTTTTGAGCTGTATTAACGTCAATGAGCTTTAAGGCCTATTAGTGACGATGTAGCTGATGCAAAAAGCATTGTAAGTTCTTTCATTATATCACAGAGGTGGCTGTAGCACTTTAAGGATAGTCCCAGTATATTTTATTTTCATGCCCCACCATTACGCTTAAACTGTCTTTAATCCTCTACTTAATTTTGTTGCAGAGTAAATGCTGTGATTAATTAAACATCCTTTAGACATTTTAATTGACATTGCTGGAGAAGATTTTATGAATATATTATACATGGCAGAGTTGTAAACATAAAAATAATAATCCTTGCAAACATAATTTTTAATAAAAGAAGGGGGGAAAAACTTATATTAGGAGATAAATAAGCTCAGGATGACAGCATCGTGTCAGAACTCACATTTCTCAATTTATACCTAGAATAAATTCAATTCCGCACTATGCTGTGAATACATAATGGTGATATGGGTTGTCACGCAGTTTCTTATTAGCACAGTGTCACAATGGTGTTATCTTCCTATCTTTTTCCACACAGCTGAGCCAAAGCTCAAGTATTTCACACTGACGAGCTCCATATAGTGTGAAACAGTCTGCAGATAAGAGGCTCTATTAGCATTTAATATGTAATGTATGAAGAGCCAGTATTTACGTTCTGCAAATGAGTTGCTTATTTGCATCCGGTCGGGACCCAGTCTTTAGGTCGACAGCACTTAGGTCGACACTCATTAGGTTGACCACTGTTGGTCGACATGCATTAGGTGAACATGGTCAATAGGTCAACACAGTCACTAGGTCAACATGGCAGAGGTCGACACATGAAAAAGTCGACATGAGTTTTAAAAAAGATATTTTTTTTTTACTTTTTCATACTTTACTATCCACGTGGACTACGATTAGGAATAGTAACCTGTGCCGAGCGCAGCGAGGCATCTTGCCCAAAGTAGGGGATACGGTGCACTAATTGTTAGGCTTAAGAGACCCAAATAAGATGTAGCAGTCAGTCTATATATGGGATTCTGCACATGATCTCAATATTCAATGGGATGGTATACAATGCATTCCAAAAGTGCCCAGCAGTGACGTTGTTTATATAACTTTCTGCTGCGGGGGTACACTGGGTTCCACAGGGAATGACATTGGGGCGTAGAGTAGGATCTTGATCCGAGGCACCAACAGGCTCAAAGCTTTGACTGTTTGAGAATGCCTAGCGCCGCTTCCTCTATAACCCCGCCTCCGTGCACAGGAGCTCAGTTTTGTAGTTGGTGCCATGCAGTAAGCAGGCACATAACAGGGGGCTGCTCCAGCAGCCCTGAGAGAAGCTTTTAAAGAATATTGAAGACTTCAAGGGCTGCAGCAGAGACACTGACTATGTTAGATGTCAGTCAGACATCTCCTGCTGCAGCTCCATCACCTCCCCCAGCAGCGCTGTACACTCCCGCGCGCTGGTTGCCGGGTACCTACAGCGGAGACTCCGGTTTTCTTCCAAGATAGTCACACACAGGACCACTGCTCTCCCAGATCGCATGGCCGCACTCAGGGAGGAGGTAAGGGGTCCCCTCAACGGGACCCGCTGTAAATCGCAATCCTGCGCGGCCAGTGGGAGGTGGCCCTCGCGCGCTAGCGTGGACACTGTGGTAGTACAGGGACCCCACTAGACCACCAGGGCACAGGTCGGTTTTCTCTCATAAAACTGTTTTATTAAGCCCCCAATACCTGGTGGTGAAGTCCAGCAGGGTGATAAGTAGAGATGAGCGGGTTCGGTTTCTTTGAATCCGAACCCGCACGAACTTCACTTTTTTTTTTTTCACGGGTCCGAGCGACTCGGATCTTCCCGCCTTGCTCGGTTAACCCGAGCGCGCCCGAACGTCATCATGACGCTGTCGGATTCTCGCGAGACTCGGATTCTATATAAGGAGCCGCGCGTCGCCGCCATTTTCACACGTGCATTGAGATTGATAGGGAGAGGACGTGGCTGGCGTCCTCTCCATTAGAATAGATTAGAAGAGAGAGAGAGAGAGAGAGATTGTGCAGACAGAGTTTACCACAGTGACCAGTGCAGTTGTTGTTAAGTTAACTTTTATTTAATATATCCGTTCTCTGCTATATCCGTTCTCTGCCTGAAAAAAACGATACACAGCAGTCACACAGTGTGACTCAGTCTGTGTGCACTCAGCTCAGCCCAGTGTGCTGCACATCAATGTATAAAAGCTTATAATAATTGTGGGGGAGACTGGGGAGCACTGCAGGTTGTTATAGCAGGAGCCAGGAGTACATAATATTATATTAATTTAAAATTAAACAGTGCACACTTTTGCTGCAGGAGTGCCACTGCCAGTGTGACTAGTGGTGACCAGTGCCTGACCACCAGTATAGTAGTATATTGTTGTATACTATCTCTTTATCAACCAGTCTATATTAGCAGCAGACACAGTACAGTGCGGTAGTTCACGGCTGTGGCTACCTCTGTGTCGGCAGTCGGCACTCGGCAGGCAGTCCGTCCATCCATAATTGTATAATTATATACCACCTAACCGTGGTATTTTTTTTTCTTTCTTTATACCGTCGTCATAGTCATACTAGTTGTTACGAGTATACTACTATCTCTTTATCAACCAGTGTACAGTGCGGTAGTTCACGGCTGTGGCTACCTCTGTGTCGGCAGTCGGCAGGCAGTCCGTCCATCCATAATTGTATTATTATAATATATACCACCTAACCGTGGTTTTTTTTTCATTCTTTATACCGTCATAGTGTCATACTAGTTGTTACGAGTATACTACTATCTCTTTATCAACCAGTGTACAGTGCGGTAGTTCACGGCTGTGGCTACCTCTGTGTCGGCAGTCGGCAGGCAGTCCGTCCATCCATAATTGTATTATAATATATACCACCTAACCGTGGTTTTTTTTTCATTCTTTATACCGTCATAGTGTCATACTAGTTGTTACGAGTATACTACTATCTCTTTATCAACCAGTGTACAGTGCGGTAGTTCACGGCTGTGGCTACCTCTGTGTCGGCAGTCGGCAGGCAGTCCGTCCATCCATAATTGTATTATAATATATACCACCTAACCGTGGTTTTTTTTTTATTCTTTATACCGTCATAGTCAGTCATACTAGTTGTTACGAGTATACTACTATCTCTTTATCAACCAGTGTACAGTGCGGTAGTTCACGGCTGTGGCTACCTCTGTGTCGGCACTCGGCAGGCAGTCCGTCCATCCATAATTGTATTATAATATATACCACCTAACCGTGGTTTTTTTTTCATTCTTTATACCGTCATAGTGTCATACTAGTTGTTACGAGTATACTACTATCTCTTTATCAACCAGTGTACAGTGCGGTAGTTCACGGCTGTGGCTACCTCTGTGTCGGCAGTCGGCAGGCAGTCCGTCCATCCATAATTGTATTATAATATATACCACCTAACCGTGGTTTTTTTTTTCATTCTTTATACCGTCATAGTGTCATACTAGTTGTTACGAGTATACTACTATCTCTTTATCAACCAGTGTACAGTGCGGTAGTTCACGGCTGTGGCTACCTCTGTGTCGGCAGTCGGCAGGCAGTCCGTCCATCCATAATTGTATTATAATATATACCACCTAACCGTGGTTTTTTTTTCATTCTTTATACCGTCATAGTCAGTCATACTAGTTGTTACGAGTATACTACTATCTCTTTATCAACCAGTGTACAGTGCGGTAGTTCACGGCTGTGGCTACCTCTGTGTCGGAACTCGGCAGGCAGTCCGTCCATCCATAATTGTATTACAATATATACCACCTAACCGTGGTTTTTTTTTCATTCTTTATACCGTCATAGTCAGTCATACTAGTTGTTACGAGTATACTACTATCTCTTTATCAACCAGTGTACAGTGCGGTAGTTCACGGCTGTGGCTACCTCTGTGTCGGAACTCGGCAGGCAGTCCGTCCATCCATAATTGTATTATTATAATATATACCACCTAACCGTGGTTTTTTTTTCATTCTTTATACCGTCATAGTGTCATACTAGTTGTTACGAGTATACTACTATCTCTTTATCAACCAGTGTACAGTGCGGTAGTTCACGGCTGTGGCTACCTCTGTGTCGGCACTCGGCAGGCAGTCCGTCCATCCATAATTGTATTACAATATATACCACCTAACCGTGGTTTTTTTATACCACCTAACCGTGGCAGTCCGTCCATAATTGTATACTAGTATCCAATCCATCCATCTCCATTGTTTACCTGAGGTGCCTTTTAGTTCTGCCTATAAAATATGGAGAACAAAAAAGTTGAGGTTCCAAAATTAGGGAAAGATCAAGATCCACTTCCACCTCGTGCTGAAGCTGCTGCCACTAGTCATGGCCGAGACGATGAAATGCCAGCAACGTCGTCTGCCAAGGCCGATGCCCAATGTCATAGTACAGAGCATGTCAAATCCAAAACACCAAATATCAGAAAAAAAAGGACTCCAAAACCTAAAATAAAATTGTCGGAGGAGAAGCGTAAACTTGCCAATATGCCATTTACCACACGGAGTGGCAAGGAACGGCTGAGGCCCTGACCTATGTTCATGGCTAGTGGTTCAGCTTCACATGAGGATGGAAGCACTCAGCCTCTCGCTAGAAAACTGAAAAGACTCAAGCTGGCAAAAGCACCGCAAAGAACTGTGCGTTCTTTGAAATCCCAAATCCACAAGGAGAGTCCAATTGTGTCGTTTGCGATGCCTGACCTTCCCAACACTGGACGTGAAGAGCATGCGCCTTCCACTATTTGCATGCCCCCTGCAAGTGCTGGAAGGAGCACCCGCAGTCCAGTTCCTGATAGTCAGATTGAAGATGTCAGTGTTGAAGTACACCAGGATGAGGAGGATATGGGTGTTGCTGGCGCTGGGGAGGAAATTGACCAGAAGGATTCTGATGGTGAGGTGGTTTGTTTAAGTCAGGCACCCGGGGAGACACCTGTTGTCCGTGGGAGGAATATGGCCGTTGACATGCCAGGTGAAAATACCAAAAAAATCAGCTCTTCGGTGTGGAGGTATTTCACCAGAAATGCGGACAACAGGTGTCAAGCCGTGTGTTCCCTTTGTCAAGCTGTAATAAGTAGGGGTAAGGACGTTAACCACCTCGGAACATCCTCCCTTATACGTCACCTGCAGCGCATTCATAATAAGTCAGTGACAAGTTCAAAAACTTTGGGTGACAGCGGAAGCAGTCCACTGACCAGTAAATCCCTTCCTCTTGTAACCAAGCTCACGCAAACCACCCCACCAACTCCCTCAGTGTCAATTTCCTCCTTCCCCAGGAATGCCAATAGTCCTGCAGGCCATGTCACTGGCAAGTCTGACGAGTCCTCTCCTGCCTGGGATTCCTCCGATGCATCCTTGCGTGTAACGCCTACTGCTGCTGGCGCTGCTGTTGTTGCCGCTGGGAGTCGATGGTCATCCCAGAGGGGAAGTCGTAAGCCCACTTGTACTACTTCCAGTAAGCAATTGACTGTTCAACAGTCCTTTGCGAGGAAGATGAAATATCACAGCAGTCATCCTACTGCAAAGCGGATAACTGAGTCCTTGACAACTATGTTGGTGTTAGACGTGCGTCCGGTATCCGCCGTTAGTTCACAGGGAACTAGACAATTTATTGAGGCAGTGTGCCCCCGTTACCAAATACCATCTAGGTTCCACTTCTCTAGGCAGGCGATACCGAGAATGTACACGGACGTCAGAAAAAGACTCACCAGTGTCCTAAAAAATGCAGTTGTACCCAATGTCCACTTAACCACGGACATGTGGACAAGTGGAGCAGGGCAGGGTCAGGACTATATGACTGTGACAGCCCACTGGGTAGATGTATGGACTCCCGCCGCAAAAACAGCAGCGGCGGCACCAGTAGCAGCATCTCGCAAACGCCAACTCTTTCCTAGGCAGGCTACGCTTTGTATCACCGCTTTCCAGAATACGCACACAGCTGAAAACCTCTTACGGCAACTGAGGAAGATCATCGCGGAATGGCTTACCCCAATTGGACTCTCCTGTGGATTTGTGGCATCGGACAACGCCAGCAATATTGTGTGTGCATTAAATATGGGCAAATTCCAGCACGTCCCATGTTTTGCACATACCTTGAATTTGGTGGTGCAGAATTTTTTAAAAAACGACAGGGGTGTGCAAGAGATGCTGTCGGTGGCCAGAAGAATTGCGGGACACTTTCGGCGTACAGGCACCACGTACAGAAGACTGGAGCACCACCAAAAACTACTGAACCTGCCCTGCCATCATCTGAAGCAAGAAGTGGTAACGAGGTGGAATTCAACCCTCTATATGCTTCAGAGGTTGGAGGAGCAGCAAAAGGCCATTCAAGCCTATACAATTGAGCACGATATAGGAGATGGAATGCACCTGTCTCAAGTGCAGTGGAGAATGATTTCAACGTTGTGCAAGGTTCTGATGCCCTTTGAACTTGCCACACGTGAAGTCAGTTCAGACACTGCCAGCCTGAGTCAGGTCATTCCCCTCATCAGGCTTTTGCAGAAGAAGCTGGAGGCATTGAAGAAGGAGCTAACACGGAGCGATTCCGCTAGGCATGTGGGACTTGTGGATGCAGCCCTTAATTCGCTTAACAAGGATTCACGGGTGGTCAATCTGTTGAAATCAGAGCACTACATTTTGGCCACCGTGCTCGATCCTAGATTTAAAGCCTACCTTGGATCTCTCTTTCCGGCAGACACAGGTCTGCTGGGGTTGAAAGACCTGCTGGTGACAAAATTGTCAAGTCAAGCGGAACGCGACCTGTCAACATCTCCTCCTTCACATTCTCCCGCAACTGGGGGTGCGAGGAAAAGGCTCAGAATTCCGAGCCCACCCGCTGGCGGTGATGCAGGGCAGTCTGGAGCGACTGCTGATGCTGACATCTGGTCCGGACTGAAGGACCTGACAACGATTACGGACATGTCGTCTACTGTCACTGCATATGATTCTCTCAACATTGATAGAATGGTGGAGGATTATATGAGTGACCGCATCCAAGTAGGCACGTCACACAGTCCGTACTTATACTGGCAGGAAAAAGAGGCAATTTGGAGGCCCTTGCACAAACTGGCTTTATTCTACCTAAGTTGCCCTCCCACAAGTGTGTACTCCGAAAGAGTGTTTAGTGCCGCCGCTCACCTTGTCAGCAATCGGCGTACGAGGTTACATCCAGAAAATGTGGAGAAGATGATGTTCATTAAAATGAATTATAATCAATTCCTCCGCGGAGACATTGACCAGCAGCAATTGCCTCCACAAAGTACACAGGGAGCTGAGATGGTGGATTCCAGTGGGGACGAATTGATAATCTGTGAGGAGGGGGATGTACACGGTGATATATCGGAGGGTGAAGATGAGGTGGACATCTTGCCTCTGTAGAGCCAGTTTGTGCAAGGAGAGATTAATTGCTTCTTTTTTGGGGGGGGTCCAAACCAACCCGTCATATCAGTCACAGTCGTGTGGCAGACCCTGTCACTGAAATGATGGGTTGGTTAAAGTGTGCATGTCCTGTTTTGTTTATACAACATAAGGGTGGGTGGGAGGGCCCAAGGATAATTCCATCTTGCACCTCTTTTTTCTTTTCTTTTTCTTTGCATCATGTGCTGATTGGGGAGGGTTTTTTGGAAGGGACATCCTGCGTGACACTGCAGTGCCACTCCTAGATGGGCCCGGTGTTTGTGTCGGCCACTAGGGTCGCTAATCTTACTCACACAGCTACCTCATTGCGCCTCTTTTTTTCTTTGCGTCATGTGCTGTTTGGGGAGGGTTTTTTGGAAGGGACATCCTGCGTGACACTGCAGTGCCACTCCTAGATGTGCCCGGTGTTTGTGTCGGCCACTAGGGTCGCTAATCTTACTCACACAGTCAGCTACCTCATTGCGCCTCTTTTTTTCTTTGCGTCATGTGCTGTTTGGGGAGGGTTTTTTGGAAGGGCCATCCTGCGTGACACTGCAGTGCCACTCCTAGATGGGCCCGGTGTTTGTGTCGGCCACTAGGGTCGCTAATCTTACTCACACAGCTACCTCATTGCGCCTCTTTTTTTCTTTGCGTCATGTGCTGTTTGGGGAGGGTTTTTTGGAAGGGACATCCTGCGTGACACTGCAGTGCCACTCCTAGATGGGCCCGGTGTTTGTGTCGGCCACTAGGGTCGCTTATCTTACTCACACAGCGACCTCGGTGCAAATTTTAGGACTAAAAATAATATTGTGAGGTGTGAGGTATTCAGAATAGACTGAAAATGAGTGTAAATTATGGTTTTTGAGGTTAATAATACTTTGGGATCAAAATGACCCCCAAATTCTATGATTTAAGCTGTTTTTTAGTGTTTTTGGAAAAAAACACCCGAATCCAAAACACACCCGAATCCGACAAAAATAATTCGGTGAGGTTTTGCCAAAACGCGTTCGAACCCAAAACACGGCCGCGGAACCGAACCCAAAACCAAAACACAAAACCCGAAAAATTTCAGGCGCTCATCTCTAGTGATAAGGCTTTGACCTGTAGCCCCTACCCCAGCCTCAGGGCACCATTTAGAGTAAATGTTCCCGCCCTGGAGCTGCATATCTCTCTCTCCCTCACTCCCTGTCAGCGTTTGGGCGCCATTATAGCAAGCAGAGCTGATCTAGGGACTGTTTGGGCAAATCCTCCTCTGTAAAGCCACCTGCCTGTCAGCGCTGTGCATTTTACAGGACACTTCAGTATTCTACATGTCTGCTGACAGTGTTAGTTAAGAAAAAGTGCATTTAGTCAGAGTTATTTAGTACAAGTACCCTGTGCTATACATCCAGTCTTGACTGTGCATTGTTATATCTATTAAGTGTATAGCTATACATAGTACTACTCTGTATTGCTAGTCCAGTGCAGTTTTATTGCATGTCATGATTTCTGCATTGTACAAACTGTGACTCTGTGTCTGTGCAGTGCATATAGCTGCTGTGTGACCTCCACTTCGTGCCTCTCACTCAGATTGCTATCCCTATATTCTATAACCTGAGGGGGCTAAGTGTGTCAGGTTTATCATAATATAGGCTGTTCACAGGATATACTCAGTGTGCATTTTTCTCTGTGATTTTTAGTCACCATATACCTCTTGAATTCCCTGTTTGTGCTGATACACTACACAGGGCGTTCTTGTCAGGTATTGTGCTGCTGATATTGTACTGTCTTGCCTTGCATTGAGCTTTTTATTATGTCAGCTACAAAGGTCAGCTACAAAGGGCAACGGAGCTGGGTCTGATCCCACATTGCGTGGTGTTGATGCTGCAGACACATTTGAGGATAACATAGCAGCTGAGGGTTCAGGTTCTGGGGGTTTCTTGCCCCCCGGTGGGACTGTAGCAACAGGGGTGCAAAATGACCCACCTTGGGCTACCTTCTCTACGCTATTGAATATGCTGGTAACTAGACTAACGCCCCCTATGGGACCTCCTGTGCTGGTACAACCGCTTATGGTCCCCGCGGTTAACCCGCCATGGGCAGATCAACTGTCCAATCAGTTACAGCAACTGAACCAATCACTGACTGCTCAAAAGTCTAACCCTCGCCCGCCTAAGACCAAGGGGTCCTCTAAGCGGGCAATTACTTCCTCACAATCCACCAACGTCCCAGACACCTTGTCTGATGAGGATGGCGTTTATACAGACCCGACAGACGTTTTACCTCACTCTGACTCGCTGCAGAGCTTAGTAAAAATTGGGAAACACCCCCGCCAGTGGATTCGCAAGTGGCGCTGCTGGTAGTATCCTCAGCTCTGCCTGTAACTACTGTCACGTCTTTGAGAGAGCTGACAGACAAGCGTGTGGAGGGTTGTTTGAAGGCAATCTACACCCTAAACGGTGCAGTGCATAGGCCCACTATTGCAGCAACATGGGCTGCAGAAGCTGTGGAAGCGTGGGCTCAGGAGCTGGAGGCGGAATTGCCTTCCAATGCTTCTGATCATGCTAGACAATGCCTGTCGTATATTGTTACAGCGTCTCATTACATTAAAGAGGCGGCTTCTGATGCCAGTATTATGGCGGACAAGGCTTCTACTACGTCCATTTTGGCTCGCCGAATTCTCTAGTTACGGTCCTGGTCTGTGGACATGGACTCTAAGAAAACCTTGGAGATACTCCCCTTCAAAGGAGACATTCTTTTCGGAGAAGACCTCAACAAGATAGTGGCTGACTTAGCGTCTGCTAAAACAGCATGTCTTCCTAGTACTGCTCCTTCGGTGCCGAAGGCTAAGAGTACTTCCTTTCGCTCCTTTCGTCCTTCAGGGAAAGCAAAAGGTCAGGCGTACCCAAAACAGGTTTGCACTTCCAAACCCAATAAGCCCAAACCCAAACGGGCCTGGGCTGCCCGTCAGCTTGCTTCCAAAACTAATGAGCCTGCTGCATGATGGGGCGGGCCTCCCTCTGGGGGATCCCAGAGTGGGGAGCCGACTTCTAGGGTTTACCCAGGAATGATTGAAGACCACTTCCGATGCCTAGGTATGGGAAGTCATCACTCGAGGTTACGCCGTATCCTTCAAGAATCGTTTTCCTCATCGATTTAGCCTGACAGACATCCCTTCGGATCAGGTGAAGGCAAAGACTCTTCATTCGGTGGTACAGTCCCTCCTGAACACAGGAGTGGTAGTTCAGGTGCCTCTGGCTCAGAGAGGCAAGGGGTACTATTCACCGGTGTTTCTAGTCCCGAAACCAAATGGGTCTTCCTGGCCCATACTCAACCTCAAGTCCTTGAACAAATTTGTGAAGGTCTCCAAGTTTCGTATGGAAACTCTTCGCTCTATTGTTCTGGTCTTGGAGCCTGGGGACTATATGTTCTCTCTGGACATACAGGATGCTTACCTGCATATTCCCATGGCAGTGTCGCATCAGCAGTACCTAAGGTTTGCGGTTGGCAACCTCCATTACCAATTTCTGGCTTTGCGAGTCTTCACCAAGGTCATGGCGGTAATGACGGCTGTACTCCGCCGTCAAGGGGTCAGGATCCTAATGTACTTGGATGACTTGTTGATCCTGGCAAATTCCCCAGAGATTCTCCTACGCCATCTGGATCTGACTATCCAGTTTCTGCAAGCCCACGGGTGGCTCATCAACTGGAAGAAATCCTCCCTGGTCCCTGCTCAGAGCATGGTGCACCTGGGAGCGTTGTTGGAGACTCACAACCAGCGGTTGTTCTTGTCTCAGGAGAAAGTCCTGAAGCTTCAGAACAGGATTCAATGCTTCCTATCTCATCTGCAATTGTCAATATATTCGGCAATGCAAGTACTAGATCTCATGGTGTCGGCTTTCGACATGGTGGAGTACGCTCAATTCCATTTCTGCCCTCTCCAGAGGCTGATTCTTGCCAAGTGGGACAGCCTGCCTCATCGGATCAAGTCTCAAATGATCTCATTGTCTCCGGAGGTCCGTCTGTCACTGAGCTGGTGGCTTCAGGACCAACAATTGAGCAGGGGTCATCCCTTCTGGATCTCCAACTGGGTCCTTCTGACGACGGATGCCAGTCTGAGGGGTTGGGGCATGGTGTTGGAGCAACACTCCCTTCAGGGTCGGTGGACCAAGGAGGAGTATCTCCTCCCGATAAACATTCTGGAATTGCGGGCGGTGTTCGACTCATTGAACTTGACCCAGCATTTAATACAGAACAGACCTGTTCAAGTACAATCGGACAACGCCACTATGGTGGCGTACATCAATCATCAGGGCGGCACTTGAAGCCGCATGGCAATGAGGGAAGTATCACGGATTCTTCAGTCGGCGGAACGCCATCTGCCAGCCATATCGGCAGTGTTCATTCCAGGGGTCCTAAACTGGGAAGCGGACTTTCTCAGTCATCAGGACGTACACGCCGGTGAGTGGAGCCTCCATCCAGAAGTGTTTCAACTCCTCGTGGACAAGTGGGGCCTTCCAGATGTGGACCTGATGGCATCTCGACACAATGACAAGGTTCTGGTCTTCGGGGCAAGGACAAGGGATCCTCAAGCAGCGTTCGTGGATGCACTGGCAATTCCATGGAACTTTCGGCTGCCATACGTGTTCCCTCTGGTGTCACTCTGCCCAGAGTAATAAGGAAGTTCAAGCAAGAAGGAGGAATCCTACTTCTGATCGCTCCAGCGTGGCCCAGACGGCATTGGTTCTCAGACCTTCAGGGTCTCTCGACAGAGCATCCCCTTCTACTTCCGCAGCGCCCAGATCTCCTCGTTCAGGGCCCCTGTGTATATCAGGATTTACCCCGATTGGCTTTGACGGCGTGGCTCTTAAAGCCTCCGTCTTAAGGGCCAAAGGATTTTCTGAGGCGGTCATTCAAACCATGTTGAAGGTCCGGAAAGCGGCTTCTGCTCGGATTTATCATAGGGTCTGGAATTCTTACTTTGCTTGGTGCGCATCTAACAATCATGATGCTTACAAGTTTAGTACGGCCAAACTTTTGGCCTTTCTACAACAAGGCCTGGACTTGGGCCTTCGTCTGGCCTCCATCAAGGTTCATATTTCTGCCTTGACGGTTTGGTTTCAGAGAAAAATTGCGGCCTCTGGCTGTACAGCATCTTAGCTGTGAAGTATGTTAGTGTTAAGTATGGCGATATGACCTTGGAGATAATCGGAGATGAACAGAAGGACAGCAGACTATCTTCCACACCTGCAATCAACAGCCTACAGAGAGTAACCTAATCCACTACCACCAACGCCTGCAATCCACACAGCCTGGACAATGACCTCCCTGTCTGATTAAGAAACAGCCATACTGCTCTCAAACATTGCTTTCTGCTCCTCATTTATACTCTCTTCAACCACTGTGTAACATTCTCAGTGTTTCCATTCCCTCCATTATTTACAGAAAAACTGGTCTCCACTGTCTCTGCTTTGACTACATCCCCCTTCTCATTGTTATTTCTTTATTACAGCCACTCCATTCAATACTATTCCTCTGAACAACACTACTGAACAGGAATTATGGCTCCTCGATCCTGTCCCATACCAATCCTCACTGCTAGATCACCTACCACCCAAATTTCCAGACTACCCACACGCATTAAGAACCCAGCCAACCTGATCCCCATTACCCCCGTCCCCTCCCTTCCCTTCTCCTGTGCACTCTGGAATGCTAGATCAATCTGCAACAAGTTGCCAACTATCCACGACCTCTTCATCTCCCACTCTTTTAACCTTCTCGCCATCACTGAAACCTGGCTCTCCTCCTCTGACACCACCTCCCCTGCTGCCCTCTCCTACGGAGGCCTCTCCTTCACCCACACGGTCAGACCTGATGGCCGCCAGGGTGGAGGCGTGGGCATCCTTCTCTCTCCTAACTGCACCTTTCGTGTCATCCCACCTGAGCCCTCCCTCACCTTCTCCACCTTTGAGGTTCACACTATCCGCCTCTTCTACCCCATTCACCTCCATGTGGCAGTGATCTACCGCCCCCCTGGCAGCTGTACACCTTTCCTTGACAACTTTGCTGCCTGGCTTCCCCACTTTCTCTCCTCCGACCTCCCCTCTATCATCCTCGGTGACTTTAACATCCCTATCGACATCACTAATGCAGCTTCCTCTAACCTTCTTGCTCTTTCCACCTCCTTTGGACTTTCTCAATGGTCCTCCACCCCTACTCACAATCTCGGCCACTCCCTCGACCTTGTCTTCACCCATTGATGTGATCTCTCTGATTTCTCTAACTCTTCCTTCCCTCTCTCTGACCACCATCTGCTTTCTTTCACCCTCTCATCTTCCCCTCTCTGCTCCACACCCAGACCCACCATCACCAGACGCAATCTCGGGTCCCTCAACCCCGCTATCATGTCCTCCCTCGAGACCTTCCTCTCTCCTCTTTCCACTATGACTTGTCCCAACCAGGCAGCCTCCTTCTATAACTTCCCTTACTGCTGCTCTTGACTCTGTGGCCCCCCTCTCATCTGTCCCCCTCCTCCGCTCCAAACCCCAACCCTGGCACACCAAACTCACACGATTCCTACAAAAATGTTCACGGTCCGCAGAACGCTCCTGGAGGAGATCCCACTCTGGCGGACTTTCTCCATTTCAAGTTTATCCTCTCTTCCTATAGCTCTGCTCTTTCTCTCGCCAAGCAATCCTTTTTCCAAACACTCATCTCTTCTCAGTCCTCCAGTCCACGCCGACTCTTTGAAACTTTCAACACTCTCCTTCGCCCCCCTCCTTCACCCCTCCTCTCTTCCCTCACTCCCACTGACTTTGCCTCCTTCTTCATCTCCAAAATTGAGGATATTCAAAACTACATCTCCTCCCGTCACCCCTCTGCTGCCCCCCTGCTCCCACCATCCCTCCCATCCATCTATCCCACCCTGTCCTGCTTCCGTCCCACCTTAGACAAGGAAGTCCACTCCCTCATCTTATCCTCTCCCCCCACAACCTGCCACTTGGACACCCTCCCCTCCCGTCTTCTCCGCTCCCTCCCCCCCACTGCCTGCTCCCACCTTGCTCACCTCTTTAACCTATCGCTCTCTACTGGCATCTTTCCCTCACCATTCAAACATGCTCTGGTGTCCCCTATTCTCAAAAAAGCCAACCTCGACCCTTCATCACTCACTAGCTACCGCCCCATCTCTCTTCTCCCTTTTGCCTCCAAACTACTTGAACGACTTGTCTACAGCCGTCTCATAAGCTACCTCTCTGACCACTCCATCCTTGATCCACTACAATCTGGCTTTCGCCCACTCCACTCCACCGAGACTGCCCTGGTGAAAGTCACCAGTGACCTGCTTTCGGCCAAATCCAAGGGCCACTTCTCTTTGCTCATCCTTCTGGACCTCTCTGCTGCCTTTGACACCGTGGATCACCCTCTCCTCCTCCGCACACTCCAAAATGTGGGCCTCTCTAGCACCGTCCTTGACTGGTTTACCTCATACCTCACTAACCGCTCCTTCTCTGTGTCTGCCTCCGGAACCACCTCACACCCTTCCATCCTTCCTGTTGGTGTCCCTCACGGTTCTGTCCTAGGCCCCCTTCTGTTCTCCCTCTACACCTCTTCCCTGGGTGCGCTCATTAACTCATTTGGCCTTCAATACCACCTCTATGCTGATGACACACAACTCTACATCTCCTCACCTGATCTGTCCCCCTCTGTCCTCTCTCAGGTCTCCAGCTGCCTCTCTGCCATCTCCTCCTGGATGTCTGAGCGCTCTCTGAAGCTCAACATGGATAAAACTGAACTTATTATCTTTCCCCCAGCCAGAGCAACACACCCTACAAATATCTCTATCACTGTTGACAACACTATCATCTCCCCCGTTCCCCAACTCCGCTGCCTGGGCGTCACTCTTGACTCCTCCCTCTCCTTTGCACCCTACATCCAAGCTCTGGCGCAATCTTGTCGGTTCCAGCTACGCAACATTGCTCGCATCAGGCCATTTCTCTCCCAGAGTGCAACTAAACTTATCATCCACTCACTGGTCATCTCACGACTTGACTACTGCAATGTGCTCCTCACTGGCCTCACTTGCTCCCACATCGCTCCCCTCCAATCTGTCCTCAACTCTGCAGCTAGGCTCATCTTCCTCTCCCGCCGCTCCACATCTGTCACTCCCCTTCAACAAAATCTACACTGGCTCCCATTCCCCTACAGAATCCTCTTCAAACTCCTCACCCTCACATACAAGGCCATCTCTAATTCCACTGCTCCCTACATCTCCAACCTCCTCTCCCTTCATACTCCCTCCCGCCCACTACGGTCGGCTGATGACCGTCGCCTCTCCTCTGCCTTGGTCACTGCTTCCCATGCATGAGTTCAGGATTTTGCCCGTGCTGCACCCCTTCAGTGGAATGCGCTCCCCCGCTCCATTAGACTCTCCCCGACCTTGCAAAGCTTCAAACGGGCATTGAAAACCAACCTATTTATCAAAGCGTACCCCTCCAATGCATAACCTAGTCCTTAGGCTGCTCCTCCATCCCCCTGCCCCATGCCTTGGACATCTCTGCTTTGCTCGCATACCACCATCAGGCTTCTACCTGCTTGCTTGCACCTCATGTCATCTGTCTGTAGCCCCTCCCCACTAGATTGTTAGCTCTTCAGAGCAGGGCCCTCTTTCCTCTTGTCTAAACCCTCTTCTTGACACATTTCACTCAGCGACCATCTTTACCTGCTTTCTCTCCTGCTGGTAAAGGCTCATCTCTATCTATGGCCGCCAGCCCCAAGTAGTACAATGATTACTCCTTCGCTACTTTCATCTAAGCTGTATTATATTTTGAGAACTGTGTTGCTCTTTGTTACCTGCACTCCATTTTTGTTATTTATTTACTGTTATGCTAAGTTTTGTCTCCCTGTACTGTCCTTTGTACTGCGCTGCGAAACACTTGTGGCGCCCTATAAATAAAATGTAATAATAATAATAATAATGTGCATACGTTCACTCAGGGTATGTTGCGGATTCAACCTCATGTCCCGCCGGTGGCTCCTTGGGACCTGTCGGTGGTTTTGGAGGTGTTGCATGGGTCTCCGTTTGAGCCTCTTGAATCTGCAGACCTTAAGTGGCTTTCTCTTAAGGTATTGTTTCTGCTGGCTATTGCCTCTGCTAGACGGGTGTCGGATTTTGGAGCCTTGTCTTGTAGGTCACCATATCTGATTTTTCACTGTGATCGGGCGGTTCTTAGAACACGTCCCGGGTATTTACCTAAGGTGGTGTTTTCTTTCCACCTTAATCAGGAGATTGTGGTTCCGGCCTTTGCCTCTCCTGATTTGTCTTCCAAAGAACGGTCTTTGGATGTGGTACGGGCTCTCCGTATCTACCTGAAGAGAACTGCCTCCATCAGGAAGTCGGATTCTCTCTTTGTTCTGTTTGGTTTTCACAAACGTGGCTGGCCTGCTCACAAGCGGACCCTGGCCAGATGGATTAGAATGGTGATTGCACATGCTTATGTACAGGCTGGCCTTCCAGCTCCTGCTACCATCAAGGCACATTCTACTCGGTCGGTTGGACCTTCTTGCACGGCCCGCCGTGGTGCGACCCTTGAACAATTGTGCAAGGCGGCTACGTGGTCCTCAGTGAACACGTTCATAAGGTTCTATGCCTTTGATACTTCCGCCTCCCAGGATGCTTCCTTTGGATGCTGGGTTCTTGTGCCCGCTACAGTGCATCCCCTCCCATAAGGAGCTGCTTTAGGACATCCCCAATGTCATTCCCTGTGGAGCCCAGTGTACCCCGCAGCAGAAAACGAGATTTATGGTAAGAACTTACCGTTGTTAAATCTCTTTCTGTGAGGTACACTGGGCTCCACAGGGCACCCACCCTGACGCACTTAGCTTCTTTGAATTGGTATGGCATTAGCCACTGACACTTTCTCCTGTCGTGAGAGTGTGGTGTTTGTGGCTACTAACAGTTGTCGTCTCTTTTGCCTGCTACTGCATTGGACTAGTTAACAAAAACTGAGTTCCTGTGCACGGAGGCGGGGTTATAGAGGAGGCGGCACTAGGCATTCTGGGAACAGTCAAAGCTTTGCCTCGGATGGTGTAATGGTTAGCATTACTGCCTCACAGCACTGAGGTCATTGGTTCAATTCCCACCATGGCCCTAACTGTGTGGAGTTTGTATATTCTCCCCATACTTGCGTGGGTTTCCTCCGGGTACTCCGGTTTCCTCCCACAATCCAAAAATATACTGGCAGGTTAATTGGCTCCCAACAAAATTAACCCTAGGGTGAATGTGTGTGCGTGTACATGTGATAGGGAATATAGATTGTAAGCTCCACTGGGGCAGGGACTGATGTGAATGGCCAATTCTCTGTAAAGCGCTGCGGAATATGTGTGCGTTATATAAATAACTGGTAATAAATAAATAATAATAAATAATAATCCTACTCTACACCCCAATGTCATTACCTGTGGAGCCCAGTGTACCTCGCATAAAGAGATTTATCAATGGTAAGTTCTTACCATAAATCTCGTTTTCTATGGATAATAATGTGTTTTTAAATGTGGGTTCTAAAATCCTCATGAACTAAACTAGAGAGATAACATTATATACTTCATTCTTTTATTGGCTGTATATGCATAAGTTAGTTATTTAAGCAATCAGTAGGTGGCATTCAAACAAGACAAGCAAGCATTGCATATAGTTATAGTACGGTAGTCCCTGGAATTCCATCATGCAGATACAATAAATAAATAAAAACCCAGCAAAGGTGTGTTGGGAAATCAAACGAAAATAAAGCAGGAAATAAAAAAAACAAACAAGATCGGAAAAAGTCTTAACATTGCTATTTCACATGGCAATTACACTAGGGTGGAGCAAGGCTTTAAACTTGTTTTTTTTTTTCAGGAAAAGATCAGGTAATATCACTCTCCACCCTAGTATAATTGGCAGGAGAAACAGGAGAAGAACAAGGTGACCAGTACAGCAAGCTGTCGAGCTGTCAGATGAAATAACAACATTGAGATTCTTTCCAATCTATTCATATCTTGATTTGTTTTACTTCAATGTTTGCCATTATACTTTTGTTGGATTTTTTTTTTCTTTGGCACATGACTGTAGTGTTTTACCACTGTGACCCAAGTAATGTCCTAATATATGTGAAGGATCCCCCTAATTGTAGCAGAAGTCACAGAGGTAATCTTAGTGAATGAGTGTTTAATCCCTACATTAATGTAATACCTATAGTTCAGTCGAGCACTTGGAAGGGGGGGGGGGGGGGGGTCAGTTGCCTGGACCCCTCTATCTTACCCAGGATGACTACGGAATGATTGTCGGGCTGGACCCATCCCTGATTCCAGCCACCTAACTGTATGCGATAATTTACAAATATGTTTCCCCCTTCCATTTCCCTCTGGGTGTGACCACTTTCCTCTACTGATGGACCGTTCCCCTTGTACAGGAAGCAAAAGAGGGATACAGATGAGTTTTCCTTTATAATGCTATATGGAAGAAGAAAGATATATGGGAGGGTGGGCTAATAATTTAATGGTGAGGTTTAATTTTATGGAAAGATGTTCCTTAATTTATGGGATAATGGTGGGAGCAACTCATACCCCTTTCAGATTAGCTGAGCTGGGTCGCACCCGGGAATTTGTACACAGGTGCTTCCCAGGTGCGACCTGGCTTGAGACCCCTTTTAGATTTGCAGCCCGACCCGGCATATAGCCGGGTTGGTGGCATCACCACTGATGCTACAGGAAGTGGTGCTTGGAGATAATCATCTCCAAGTGCCACCTCCTCCTATGAAGAATGGGTGCTGGGTCTCCTTGACCCAGCTTACCCTCTCACACTGCATGCATCCTGGGTCGATTCCAGCTTCAACCAAGGTCTTTTAGACTAAGCAAAATCCCGGGTTGTTGCGTGTTCACGTGTAATAACCCGGGAAATGTATGCTAGTCTGAATCAGAATCAGCTTTATTAGCCAGGTGTACTCACGTACACTAGGAATTCTTTGTGGTACAATGCATCGCCAAGCAGCAACATGAAGGGGGAATACATAGCATACGAAGGGGGAAGAACATAGCATAAATTACACACATTACACGTATGAGTTGATACTGCACATTGCAACTGTACAATAGACTCAACATATTAGACATATTATACACGTAGGACTAAACACAAAGGCTGCTTGGCAGAGCAGCACCGAGGCAGCCATCCGCGGCGCCAACTAGAACTCAAACAATGCACATAATACAGAAGATTTAAGTATTACATCAAAAGATAAACCACACAGACAATAAAGACAGAAAGCATAATGCAGGGTTGGAGTAAGCATTTTGGGTAATAACCTCCAGGGGTTGTGTATTCCACCCTCATAAGGTACCAGGTGCGGCAGCCATCTTAGGCGCTCTGCGTAGGATTACCCAGGGTGGAATAGTCCACCCCTAGAAGAGAACACAAAATGGGGAGATTGCAGAGTCCTTAGGTTCAGACTAGGGTTCCAATAAAACCATCAGGTCCATGTATTTTTCATCCCATCCACAAGTTTACCAGATAAGTTTACCAGATAAGGCAGCCATGTTGGGCGCACTACGAAGGTTACACAGTGGGAGATGAGCCATACAAGGGCCAAATGCATTCACGGGAAAACTGACACGAGTGTAGGAGTATGCTATACCCTGCATGGAAAGATCCAAATGAAGCACACCCTGCCCATGGAGGAACCATCCGAGGCAGCCATGTGAGGCACACTGTGTAGGTTACTGCTGGCAGGGTGTGCAACCAATGGAGGTACACATTACAGGAATAGCACACAGTGGGGGGAAAGTACCCTGTAAGAAGAAAGAAGAGAGAGACACATTTGCAGGAAAACATTAATTTGTGAAAATGATAAATGTCCTGGTCTCATGAGAGCAGTGCGGGTGGGTGTGAGAGTGTGGGGAGCAGTGCGGGTGGGTGTAAGAATGTGGAGTGCACACTAATGTCCAGTGGAACTGACCCAGCAAAATCTGGTCCTGATGCGCACGCCCCTCAGTTCCCTCCTCAGCTTGAGGGGTAGTCTTGGGGGCAGTCATGATGTTCTTGGACAGAGAAGTAGTAGGTATTATTTGATGGTGAGGCGATTTTAAGTTCATAGTAGTGCCCATTAATTTAGGTTGAGGAGAGGGGACTATTTATTTAGTGATGGGGTTGCTTGGGGGGCTACTAACTAAATGTAGGGTTGAGTTTGGGAGAAATAAGGCTATTTATTAAGAGTAAACACTATATATATTTTTATAAACAGGGTTAGCGGGGAATAGGTGTATCTTTTAAATGTGAAAACTATTAGTTTAATGTCAGGACATATGGTGGGGGGTAGGTTTACATATTAATTCGGTCAAAGACATATCAAAACCTGGTGTCGGCAATAATATATATCAAAATTAAAATGTGAACTTGCTGAGGGAATGTTAGCTCATGGCTAAAGGGGCCTAAGTCACCCAAATAGTAAACTGTGACAACAGCAAAAAAAAGGAGGATGAACACAGTAATACAGTTACCACAAGCAAACATTACAGATATTATAACCCCCTATTTGATATTTAGTAATTTTTAATAGACAAGCCAGACCCAATTTTGGGTGACTGTCCCAACTACAGCTTCATATTGCTCTGCTTACCAGTAATATACATAGCCTCTGTATTTGAAGTGAATGGGAAGCAGTTGGAGGACAGACTAAAGGTGGGTACACACTGGTAGATATATCTGCTGATCAATTGATCGGCAGATATATCTATGGACAGATCGAGCAGTGTGTTGAGCATACACACTGCCCGATCCGTCGGGGACTGACGTCATGAACTGAGCGTTCAGCTGTCAATCACCGCCGGCTGCCGCAGCATGTGTACAGGTGGTCGGCCGACTGCCCATACACACACAGCGACGCGCCAATATATCGGTAGCTATATTGGCCGTCGGCTGTGCTGCGGGGCTGACACGATACGTCTGTGAACGACGGAGTTCACAGACATATCAGCCATACACACTGGCCGGCGGACCCGCGATATATCGGGCATTCAAGAGAACGCCCGATATATCGGCCAGTGTGTACGGTCCTTAACACTGTCATGGCCACCTGGTGTAGAAACTCCCACAGAATCTGGCATGGAAATCCCCTCTGAGCCTGGTGTAGAAATCCTCCATGAGTCCAGCATGGTAAACCTCCTCTGAGCCTGTTGTAGAAACCCCCTCTGAGCTTGGCATGGAAACCCCTCGAAAAATGATGACTGTTTTCTTGTAATATGCATAGTTCACAAATTCCTAACTTCATACCTCATGAGATCCTCTATAGAGTAAAAAAAAAAGAGATGACAATGATTTACCGATGTAGAGCTTAATCTTTATTTGTCTTTTCTCTCCTTCTATACTTGGTTTAGATTCCCATATGTGATACATGAGATCCTGAGCATGAATGAGGGTCAAGGATTCATGCTGATTTAAACTGAAGTCAGACCTATGGCTGTCTACGTAGTACTAAAGAGACTACGTAAATGATAGCTATAAGCTGATTGGTTTCCTAAAGGATACCCTTGTCCTCTTTCAAGGTATGGTACACCCCCAAATAGAGCAATGAATAAACTATATGTAACTTATTTCCTGATTTTTATGTTATTTCTTTTATTTGCTTGCGTTTATTTATGTGTGAGCGCTTACTGTACATATAAACTTTAGTGTTAATGCCATAAATCTGGACCTATATCTTAGCAGACTTAATGCATACAGTACAGGTAACAATTTCACCCCTGTGGTAGAATTATTCACAGTTAGCTATAGAACTATGGTTACTGGAGTAATTTATATTCCTACTGATGATTCCATCTTGTCGCTCTTTTGCTCATGTAACATGAATTATATTTATTCAATTACTTAGGGCAAACTGGCAGTGTTTAAAAGCAAATAGAAAAAGTTGCTTGTGAAACCTAATATAATAAGAAACTCCTACTTCATCTGTTGGCATAAGACGTTTGGGATGGAATTTATCAAGCTTTGCATTTTTAATGTGATACATCCCGCCACTTGCCACATGCATAGGAGTGTTTATAAATGCCGTATGCATGAAGATTTGCAATTTCAAATGCAAAGGAAACACTTCCGATAAGAGCTGCCTTTGCAGTGTTAAGAATTTTGGGTTTATGACCTGGAAGTCCTTCTGTGCATGTGCAGGTTTGGGCAGCACATGTGCAAGCTGCGGAGGACATTGAAAGGGATACTATTGGAAACCCTCTGGGAATTATGTGAAAAGAAGTCCATAGACTTCTATAGTGTGCCAGTGAGCCAGTCAGTTAGGATGCTCCTCAGTGGTCAGATGACGACAGAGGAAGGAGGAGTCAGACTTTTGTGCTAAGAACAATCTAAATCCTATCCTCACATTACACCATTTGTCATGTGGCTGTTGTTACAGATAGAGTGTATTCCACGCTGTGATTACCTAAGCAGCTCAATTTATATTACAGATTAAAAAGGGTGGAAATGTGAGCGCTACTTATGCATGGCACCTGAAAATAAAAGTATGTTTACAGCTCCTTTAGGAAAAGGTAGCAAGGGGTGTACAACGCGTTTCGTGCATATGCTGCACTTTTTCAAGGATGACAGTAGTTGAAAATAGGTCCGGTATTTATAAGGAAAAAACTTTATTGTTCCCAGTTAAAAACCCCGAATCACATGTTTATTAGATTCCATGTAAGAACTTAAAATGAAAGCTAATTTACTATTTTAATAAAAAAATTATTTATGGTGCCATGCTCTATCTAAGGTTAAAAAAGTATTATGTTATATGTAAGATTATAAAAAGTGCAGCATATGCACGAAACGCGTTGGAGACTAGCCACGGAAGCAAGGAGGCATCACAGACTACCACCCGAAAGACCCGCGACCTCATCATCCCGCTCCCCGCCGCCCGCTGGATGCAGCAGGAGGAAGGCGGCAAAAAGGTAGGGTGAGAAACAATGATACTGTACACCCCTTGCTACCTGTTCCTAAAGGAGCTGTAAACATACTTTTAAATTACTAATCAAAATATTTTATTTTCAGGTGCCATGCATAAGTAGCGCTCACATTTCCACCCCTTTTAATGTGACTGTTGTTACATTTAACAAACTGTGAAGCATTCCTAGCAGTTTGAATCAAAACTCCAAGGGAAACTGAGAACCCAACCCTTTTATGAAAAGTAACCATGGTGATTTATGTTAAAAACCACACCTCATCTTATAGAGCAATGCAGTTTAAGAACAGGGTCGGGAGAGGGTCAGGAGAAAAGGCAGCTGGCCTTGGTAATGCAAATCCATCTGGGAATGCATTCTATTTTTCTCCTGAATTCAACAGCAGATCTGTGTCTTCAACGTCAAGTTTTCATGTGGCCATAATTAGCAAAAAGGATTCCCTGTTCTTCCAAGTCTTATTAGACTCATTAAATGTTACCAGAACACAACAGCCCCAGCAGTGCTGTACTTGCAAAGCTCCCTTGAGAGCTAGATGGAGAGAGTGATAGCCCCTGTGATGTGTAAGTGTGAAGTCTCTAGGCAAGTTTGGAGCATTTAACAGGTGTTAGATTAGTATTTTGGCAATTCCATAGGGGCTCATTTTATATGAAAATCCCAGCCTTTGAAGCTTACTGTCTGCTATGTGACATAGGAGGAGATTAATCAAACCTTCTACAGATGACAGGCCCAGAAGTTGCCCATACCAGTCAATCAGCTTCTAGCTATCATTTATCTTGTACATTTTATTTAATGATAACAAGCAACTGATAGGTTGCTATGGTCAACTTTGGGGCATATCCATTTATGGGCAAATATGGAGCATATCCATAAGGCATGCCCTATGGACCATATCCAATTACATGTGGAACTTCCTGGGCAAGGAAAGCTTGGGGTTAAACTCCTGGATGTATTCAATTATTCTGCATTTTCCCTGCACGGTAAACCCGAAGGAAATGCACGATCTCCTGAATTTTCATGTAGTCCCCTGGACCCTCATAAGAGAAGGCAGCTCTCCCACATCCTGCCCAAGTCCAAATGAAATGGGCAGGATGGAAGGGCATAATGCCTGGATTCACGGGTCCAGCTGGAGGGACTGGGGCCAATATGATTCTATTATTTCCCCATCATTTTGGTTCCAAGCCCTCTACTTATGGCTCCATGCCCTCTTCTTAAATGATTATTTACAGTATTATGGAGACCTCATGACATAATACACCCAGCTCTGCCACCATCAGTTACTGGATGCATCTCCTGTCCCCAACTATATCTTAAACACCTGTAGGTGTAAGGGACAGAAACAGAGGTCATGATGTTGCGCTGTAATTATGCCCATTTCCAAAGTCTAATATGCACAGCACATGCTCATAAACACAACAAAGCATATGTGCCAGCAATGGTGCAAACTTACGATAGGAGTTGCAAAACAGAGGAGGAAGAGAAGGTCTGATGTAGACTGGGTACCGTAAGGGCACATTCACCATACCTCCCAACATTGTGTCCCTGTAAAGAGGGAAGCTTCTCAGAAAAGGGGTGTGGCTTTGGTAAAGTGAGCATGGTTTTGCAGGAATGCCGCAATCGCGAGCCATGCCCCCATTTTTTTCATCACTACGGGGGTATGGCCAGCGCTCTGTGTGCCCCCTGTCCAGAGGCGGATTGGCCATAGGGCTTACAGGGAAGATTCCCGGTGGGCCGACGCACCCGTGGGGCCTGTTTTGTTTGAGGACATGTGGTCCTTTTTATAGACTTAATGAATAAGATGCTAAATGATTTGCATATATGAAAATTACTTTGCCACTTAGCCTGTGATTGCAGATGATCTAGTGTATGCTCTGTCTGCCTGCTTGGCTGACTTATAAGATTGAGTGAATAGTGATTGGGAATCGGGATACGGTTGGTGTAATAAGCAAGAAAATATATATTTCTAAAGAATTATATAGTTTCCTAAATTCTGAAGGTGTATCATATAATGTGCTCATAATATTTAATTTTATTTCTTTTTAACTTCCCCCTTGATGCTAGACATGCCCACTATCTGGAAAGTTTTGGGGGGAGGGTGCTGCTGCCATGGCCCATGGCTAGACCTTACACCTCTGGTGCTGCCCATGTGGGGCCACTAGTACAAATTTTTCCAGGGCCGCTTTTTGTTCCCAATCCGCCCCTGCCCCTGTCCCTCTCTCCCAGTGAATAGACACTATGCGCACAGCGTCTATTCACTGCTGCTCTGCTAGGAGCAGGTGAGAGAGGTCTGCATTCACTGACATTCATCTCATGCTGACCTTACAAAAGAACCCATATATGCTGTAAGGCAGGTACAAATACATGCTGATTATGAAGACTTGTCAGAATCCAGGTGCATGTACTGCCAATGTGGAGCCAGACTCATCGCGGGATGTGTAGAGCTCTGCAAATGTTTGTATGCCCTATTTTACAGCAATTTACGCCCGATTTACAAACAATTGCATCAGCACCCGTGCCCAAGGAGAGGAAGTTGGAGTAAACAAGTAACTAAAGAGGGAGACTTAAGAAACAAGATGGCAGACTCATATTACAGGTCTGTATGAGTTGGGACTATAAAGATGGCTGCTGTCTGACATCCTCGGTTTAGGTTGCAAAGCATCCCCCTGTTACTAAGTTCCTATACTCAAGATCAACAATTTAAAAGAAAAACAAAAAGAAAAAAAGAAAATGTCTCATAAACACAAATACATATAGTGAGGTAGGTCAAACAGGATTTTTTTACACAATAAAATGTAAATGTTTTCGTTTTTATATGTGCAATAAGCACAGTGTGATGTATTGGCTTAATTAAAGTTTCCTGAATTATTCTAAGGATTTTATGCTTTGCAAATAATTGGCTTTTTGTTCTCTACTCACTTATTGTTAATGGACATGAATAGGATCTCAATGTTTAATAAAAGATACAGAACAGATTGGGAATATGAAAGAACTTGCAGTTAATGAAGTGACCTTTGTGTACTTAGGCGTGCATTTAAATAGGGCTTACTTGTAGGTTAAAAATAATTTCCCATTAGCTAAAGGTTTTAGCATAAAAACAATGTGAAAACCATTGAATAGACAACAGTTTATTTATTATGATAGTTACAAAAATGTAAGCAAAGAGAGCCAGAGTGTCTGTATTGTATCTGCCCCGTGTATAGGGGAGTGTGGATCATTAGATCGACAGTGTCTAGGTCGACAATGTTTAGGTCGACCACTATAGGTCGACAGCCACTAGGTCGACAGAGTTGGAAGGTCGACAGGGTTTCTAGGTCGACATGTGCTAGGTCGACAGGTCAAAATGTCGACATGAATTTTTGTTTTGTTTTTTTGGTGTAGTTTTCTTCGTAGAGTGACCGGGAACCCCAATTAGTGCACCGTGTCCTCTCGGCACAGATTAATGTTCCAATCGTAGTCCACGTGGATCGCTAATTATGAAAAAGTCAAAAAAATAAAAAAATTGAAAAACTAATGTCGACATTTTGACCTGTCGACCTAGCACATGTCAACCTAGAAACCCTGTCGACTTTCCAACCCCATTGACCTAGTGGCTGTCGAACTATAGTGGTCGACCTAAACATTGTCGACCTAGACAGCGTCGATCTTCAAACCGGATCCCGCTTAGGGCCTAATCCATGTTTGTACGCAATGGCCAATGTTTACGTAACAGAGCAAGTATTGGCAGACTGCACATGTGCTACGATCGCAATGCGCATGTGTCAAGGTGCCCCTTCAATCTTGCTCGTAATGAGGATGTCATGGAGTGATTAACAGGAAGTGACCATTTGGAGGCATTAACGAGAAGTGGTTGCATTTTCGGGGTGTGTATCTGCCGACAGCTGCGAGCTCGTACATGCAAAAACAAAGTATCTGCGTCGCTAATGCCGTGTCCAGTCTGCGTAGCTATAGACCAACCTTTTGACCCAATGTTCCTCGTTTTTGCGCATAGGCGGCGAATGTGTACGGAACTGTAAATGAGCTTATGAT
Organism: Pseudophryne corroboree; assembly: GCF_028390025.1. NCBI lineage: Eukaryota > Metazoa > Chordata > Amphibia > Anura > Myobatrachidae > Pseudophryne > Pseudophryne corroboree. Next base: position 1,108,702,877 of record NC_086444.1, on the reverse strand, counting down.
GAGTCCGGTGGGCGTTTCATGGTGGCAGCTTCATTTGCTAACATTAGCAGCTACATAGCCTAGAAAACCGCAATTGCAACTGCATACAAACATGAATAAGTCCTTTGTGCACATCAAATATAAAACAAATTAGAAGTAAAATAACTTCAAAAATATTATTATTATTATTATTATTACAGGTTGAGTCTCCCTTATCCAAAATGCTTGGGACCAGAGGTATTTTGGATATGGGATTTTTCCGTATTTTGGAATAATTGCATACCATAATGAGATATCATGGTGATGGGACCTAAATCTAAGCACAGAATGCATTTATGTTTCATATACACCTTATACACACAGCCTGAAGGTAATTATAGCCAATATTTTTTATAACTTTGTGCATTAAACAAAGTGTGTGTACATTCACACAATTCATTTATGTTTCCTATACACCTTATACACACAGCCTGAAGGTCATTTAATACAATATTTTTAATAACTTTGTGTATTAAACAAGGTTTGTGTACATTGAGCCATCAGAAAACAAAGGTTTCACTATCTCGCTCTCACTCAAAAAAGTCCGTATTTCGGAATATTCCGTATTTCGGAATATTTGGATAAGGGATACTCAACCTGTATTATTAATAATAATAATGTTGCTGTAGGTTTGCAATAATATAGGGAATAATGGGGGTCATTCCGAGTTGACCACTCGCTAGCAGTTTTTAGCAGCTGTGCAAACGCATTGTCGCCGCCCACCAGGAAGTGTATTTTCGCTTTGCAGAAGTGCGAACGTTTGTGCAGCAGAGCGCCTGCAAAATCTTTTTGTGTACAACAAGACTAGCCCTGTAGTTACTCTTCGTGTGTGTTGATTCTAACGACGGAGGGGCGGCTTTTGACGTCACACACCCGCCCAGCGAACGCCAAGCCACGCCTGTGTTTTTTCTGCCATGCCTGCGTTTTTCTAAGCACTCCCTGAAAACGGTCAGTTGACACCCAGAAACGCCCACTTTCTGTCAATCACCTTGCGGCCGTCTGTGCGACTGGAATCGTCGCTAGAACCAGTGCAAAACCACAATGGACTTTGTACCCGTACGATGCGCGTGCGCATTGCGGAGCATACGCATGCGCAGATTAGCCGTTTTTCTCACTGATCGCTACGCAGCGAACAACGGCAGCTAGCGATCAACTCAGAATGACCGCCAGTGTACAGTATTAGTGCAAATTGCAAGGACATTACGGGGTGGATTCTGAGTTGGGAGTAAAGCCGAAGAGCAAATAACTTTGCACCTTGGGAAAACCAAGTTGCACTGCAGGTTGGGCAAAATACAAATTTGTAGAGAAATTTAGATTTATGGGGAGTGTGCAATGCAACAAGATGGCTACATGCAAAAGCAGTCAGTATTTACTCTGCATGCAAAAAATAATAATAAAAGTATTTCATACTAACCTAATCTACTGGAAGGTATGGGAGACTCACAGTTCTTAATACCGTGAATTGTGGGACCATATGGGATCCACGATTCACTGCATTTTGTCGCTACAGGGCAGGTCCTAATGAAGTGACAAGTCTGGTCCTACCCCCGGAGTGGTCAGCTGTATCTCCTCTCCGAGCTTCTCAGAGAGTAGCAACACAAACTGTTGAGAGGTATGGTAGTAGAACATACTGTAGTATTGTGTAGTATCATCTAGTAAAGAATAGTATAACAGTACAAATGTTCTGGATAAATATTTTTTTATTATCATCCTTTCATAGTAAAAAAATAAGTTATCTAACCTTCCAAAAATAAAAAGTGGAAGTGTTGCCTATAGCCAGCCTTGGACTGGCCTTCAGGGGTACAGGGGAAACCACCGGTGGGCCCCACTGTCTGGGGGCCCACCTCCTATACTAAGGATCAGGTTCTAGACTGTGCACTTGAATTAAACATTATACCTATGTTACCTTATACTGGACTATTGTGTATTTTCTACAGTGCATTGCTGTTATTAATCTGGTACATTATCATACATGCAGCAGCTGAATTTACTGAATTTAATGAAGGGGCCCAGACGTTGCACTCTCTAATGGTTAGTCAAACCAATGAGGTGGCAGGCCACACCTCCTCAGCAAACTGGCCACACTCCTAAACATGGGCCCCTGCGACTGCATTCCCCCGGTGGGCCCTACATGCCCCAGTCCGACACTGCCTACAGCAATGTAGAGCCAATCAGATTCTAGCTATCTTTTTAAAATGTACAAGATAAATTGTAGGTAGACTCTGATTGGTTGCTATGTGCAATCTCCCCCTTTATAAAACATCCTCACCTGTCTTAATCACATTTTACCATCAACATCTTTAAAAGATTAATCATTCCTATGTAAGATCCCCGAGTTGAAAATTTAACAAACAAATATGTATTGCAGAAGCCTACATGCTTTTATTGACTTCACACCTGCAGCACTGTGTACATCATAAATGAAATATCCTGTGAGAAACAGCTATGAATATTTATAATGGTGAATCAAGCTACAGTACTTCAAGACACATGATCTGGACCACAGAGGAAACCGTAATGGGCACACATGCAAAAGGAAAATTGACTTTTTTATGTACAGAGAAAATAACTGGAATGATTATACGTTATTAGTTTTGCTCGATACGTTTTCAAAACTGTGTTACAAACTAGATTCTTCCTCCCAAGATAACACTGTACACTTCAAACTCCAGCATGCCTACTGTATTATTAATAATGGTATTCAACATCCCGGTGGTTGTCTGTTGGATCTGTCAGTCATGTGCTGACACAGGATGTATACTTCAGCTTAAATACGTAAGATCAGATAACTTCAACTAGCACCCATCACCATGTATCAAAGCACCTCTGTATTTCCCACTATGGTAAATGGTGCGTGTCACACTCCCTCTTACCTAGACATGTTGGATCAGCTGACCAGAGGTACAGTAAGCACACAATTCTTACAAAGGGGATTGAGAAGAAATCTTCTAGTCTACAATCAATAATTTTGTGCCTCGGCCTGTACATAAGCCCAGCATTTTGTGCAACTAAAACTCCAACCTAAATTGCCTGCACACAGTCCATCCATGGCTATACTAAATGCAAACGTAGACACTTTAAAATGATAGTATACTCAAGCTAGTGAATAAAACAAATAATAATATCACTAAACATGAATTGGTCGCTTAAAGTCACATTTCACAATATAAAAATGAACTCCTGCCTTATGGTTGAAATATGCATATGTTAAAGCTGTTTATAAACTATTAGCTTATGTGCTGGAGTATTCAGTTCAAATTTATTAATACAGTTGAAAAAGATAATAGTCAGCACAAAAGAGTTTGGTTGGCAGCCAAATCTAGTGTCATGCCAATTCCTGATATTGAAGTTTTCATGGATTTTATTTTTTGTTACTAGTTGAGTTAATTTTCTTCTCTTGCAATTATGCCTAGCTCTTTGCAAATGGATAATACAAGTTTAAACATAAGGTGAATATATATCTCTGTATATCATCCGATTATATAATGGCATTAGCGCACACAAGGGGGGTGTCTGAGTACCCAGAAACCCCCCTGACAGGCCGATTGTCTTTCACATAATGATCGCAGGTCTGCGTCTCACGTTTGAAGCCCTGCTCCCTCAGCATAATGCTGCGATTTGCAGGTCTATGGGTGTGGGAGGGGCTAATATGACAACAATCTACGAGAATAGTGTCATTTTGGACCCATCCCCTCACATAAACCCAGGAATCGCTGCATTTTGCTGTGAGGGGGCAGGGCCTAATGCAGAGTGCCCAGTAACCTGTGCTGCAGAAAAATGTATGTGTGTCACATAGACAGTATACACATATATACTGTACATACATACTAGAGATGTGCGCCAGCCCATTTTTGGTTTTGGTTTCGTTCTAATTCATTGGATGGTTTTGGTTTTGAATAAACTGCCTCACTGGTTTTGGTTTAGGATCCAAATATTTTTTTTTGTAATAAAAACAGCTAAAATCATGTTATTTTGGCAATCCAAACCAAATCCAAACCCCAAACTGCGGGAAGATTCAGGGCGGGATGTACTATATGTCATCGCAGCCCCTTCGCCGCCTACCGCAGCGATACTAATCGCATATGTACTAACATATGCGATTAGTATCGCAATGCGGTATAGGAGGCCTCCGCGATGATGTCTGCAGGGGTCGGCGGGGGTCAGCACAAATCTCCGTCACCTCCCAGGCCTGGGAGGTGACGTGTGCAGGGAGTCCCCAGGCTCCTCCTCCTCCCCCCTGCAGCTGGAAGGAGATAAGGCTGTGCTGCAGGGGAGTAGGAGGAGGGGGGCCGCACCAGCAGCAGCTCAGTGACACACAGGTATGCCGGGGGGAGGGGATTCATCGTGAGCGGCGCGGGGGGGGGGGGGGGGGGGGCGCGGGATGCGGCAGCGGTGGTAAGAAGCCCATAGGCTTTTATGGGGTGTCGCCATAAAAAGATGGCGATACCCCATGGGGCGAAAACGCGGCAGTCGGGGGTTAGTACATATGAAAATGCGGTAAAACAGGGGTTTTATCACATTTTCCCTTTAGTACATCCCACCCTCAAACTGGGACTTAGGGGTTTATTTACTTAGCCTTGGATGGAGATAAAGTACCAGGCAATCAGCTCCTGTCATTTTTCAAACCCAAGCTGTGAAATGGCAGTTTTGAGCTGATTGGCTGGTACTTTATCTCCATCCACTTTATCTCCATCCAATGCTTAGTAAATAGGCCTAATTCATCTTGGATTGCTATTGAGACAGAAATTACGTTTTTCATAATACTGCTTCTGCTAAAAAATCGCATATGAAGAGCCGGCCAGAAAGGTAAAAGACGCCAACCAATGCAATCGCAAAATTGCGATGCATACGCATAAATCGACTATCAACGACAACTGCGGTTGACCCAGGTCTACTCAGAATAATGAGAATGCAGTCGCACCGGCGCCATGTTTTCAGTCACAGTCCGTTGCAACTGATGCCAGATACACACGCCCCAAAAATGGCCATGATCCGCCTGCGTTTTTCGAACCACTCCCCACAAACGCCATGTTAACACCCACAAACGGTCACTACCTGTCAATCCAATTGCGATCGCATTTCACTAAATAGCGATCACAATTTAGCTTTCGCACACATGCAATGTGTCACATCGCACGCGCAGTCTGACGATAATCCCCAGATTTGCGATTTTGCAATTTTGCAACTGAAGCTCGGCTCGGACTGCGTTTGCCCCTGAATGGGTTATATGAAGAAAATAAAGATGGGTTGATATCTATTTTATTAATATTTAATTTTAATTAATTTTATTAATACAAAATGATCAGCAGATGCTTGCAACATGTGGCCAGATTTCACAAAAATGACTAGCTATGATCAGCACTGCTGAATTTTAAAGTATAATTTAATAGGCAATTTACATGGTGAACTATTTGCATTATTAAATAGATTGTAAAGAAATATTCTCTCCCTGTCCTTGCCCGAGAGAGGCAACGGGTAAAATTGTGGCACTGCAAGCAGGAGCTGCAGCTATATTGTTAACACCAAATATATGACTCTTGCAAAAATAAAAACAAAAAAATCAATATACAGTATATGTTATAATGCTCCTGTGGCTCACAAACCCTGCATACTTTTATTATCCACCGGCTTAATAAACTACAGGGAAACGTAAACCTTCCTAAAGTAATGTTTATTGGTCAGGAAAAAACTGCTCTGAAACAGAGAGGATTCCGTCGGAGTTCTTCTCCCGACAGCTGAAGGTTACAGCTCTCCTGTGAATACACCGTCGTCAATAACCGTGCAATGAGTCTGATTGACACTTCACAGGGAAATTGCAAAATGAAATTGCACCAGATGTTTTAAATGCGCTGTACAGGACTGGAAATGGATCCCACTCCATGGGAAAACTGTCAGTTCAGGAGGGACTGCACAGACTAGGAGACCTCAGAACCACACTTGTGAATGTTATCTTATTTTAGAATCCCAGCACAAAGCAGGCGAGTTGAAATGTCCTAAAACCTGCCGCATTATATCGTTCCATTTCATGCTGCTTAGGTATAGTCTCCCTGGTATTATATTTCAATCATTTTATTATATGTAAATATTTGTGTATGGAACTATACTTTAAACTTGCACCTGCCCCTTATGTGCTCATGTGTCATTTTGCATAATAATTTGAGACATTGATGCCGCAGTTTTAGTTTTGTTTAATCTTTGAAACTATTTATTTTTGCATAAAGGGAAAGAACGTTTTAAAAATTGTTGTAGTAAGAAAAATTACAATGACTGGGCATGTAATTATGGACACATACTGTCTGAATTATGCTTTTAACATGCAGCCATGCAGTATGTCCATGAACTAATTGAGTGCAGCAATGCAAATGGGTAATTCATGTTTCTGTATTTATTTACCAGGCCCACCAATAACATGTGTCAGCCATTTACTGGCTGCTCTGATTGTGTGACCATCACCCATCCCCTGCTCAAAGGCCCCTAGAATTGTTGGGCCCTGGGCAGTTGCCCAGTGTGCCTCGTACATTGAGATTGACCTACTCTAGGTCTGCCCCTGTTTTCATTTGCAAAAGCAGCCACCATAGGTTTTTATGGAGACTGCTAAAATCTGAAATGTGCCAAGCTACACTTTCCGGAGCTTGGCCAGAATAGCAAACGCCACTTTACATTTTACACATTTGGGGAAAATTTACTAAGGTGGGAGATTTTTTAGAACTGGTGATGATGCCCATGGCAACCAATCAGATTCTACTTACCATTTATCTAGCTGCTTCTAGCAGATAATAGATATAATCTGATTGGTTGCTATGGGCAACATCACTAGTTCTAAAAATCTCCCACCTTAGTAAATTTCCCCCATTGTGTCCCTCCATGTGTCTGTTAGTACATTCCCCGGATAATTCATTTCTTATTTCCGCAATACACAGAAATAAGAAATTATATTTATTGGGACAAATTTGTGAATAGAAATAAATAGGCGCCTTAGTGAGGGCATATATAATGCAGCCCAGAGGCATGTCCAACACTACCCATGGACATATATAATGCAGCCCAGAGGCACAACCAACACCACCCATGGACATATACAATGCAGCCCATAGGCACGTCCAGCACTACCTATGGACATATATAATGCACCCCAGAGGCACATCCAGCACTACCCATGGTCATATATAATGCAGCCCAGAGGTACGTCCAGCACTACCCATGGACATATATAATGCAGCCCAGAGGCCCATCCAGCACCACCCATGGACATATATAATGCACCCCAGAGGCACATCCAGCACTACCCATGGACATATATAATGCAGCCCAGAGGCACATCCAGCACTACCCATGGACATATATAATGCACCCCAGAGGCACATCCAGCACTACCCATGGACATATATAATGCAGCCCAGAGGCACATCCAGCACCACCCATGGACATATATAATGCAGCCCAGAGGCACATCCAGCACCACCCATAGACATATATAATGCAGCCCAGAGGAATGTCCAACACTACCTATGGACATATATAATGCAGCCCAGAGTAATGTCCAGCACTACCCATGGACATATATAATGCAGCCCAGAGGTACGTCCAGCACTACCCATGGACATATATAATACAACCAGAGGCACGTCCAGCACTACCCGTGTGCATATATAATGCAGCACTGAGGCACGTCCAGCACCTCGAATGGGCATAAATTATGCAGCCCAAAGGCACATCCAGCACTACCTATGGGCATATATAATACAGCCAAGGGGCATGTTCAGCACCACTCATGGGCATATATAATACAGCCAAGGGGCATGTCCAGCACTACCCATGGACATTTATAATACAGCCAAGGGGCATGTCCACTACCACCCATGGGCATATATAATGCAGCCCAGAGCCACGTCCAGCACCACTTATGGGCATATATATAACAGCCCAGAAGCATGTCAAACACCACTCATATGCAGCCCAGGGGCAAGTCCAGCACTACCCATGGGCATATATAATACAGCCCAGAGACACATCCAGCACTACCCATGGGCATATATAATACAGCACAGAGACACATCCAGCACCACCCAAGGGCATATATAATACAGCCCAGAGGCACGTCCAGCACCACCCAAGGGCATATATGAATAATACAGCCCAGAGGCACGTCCAGCACCACCCATATATAATGCAGCCATGGGGCACTTCCAGCACCATCAGGTGAAACATAAATACAGAGAGGATCTTTATGTCATTTTGGTATTGCCTTGAAAAAGATAGAGTAAATCAATAAATAGATAAAGAAATAAAAAATTATAATCAATAATCACTTCATAAAGAGTTTAATATTGTTACAATAAAAAAAAGAATATAAAACAATTTTTTTTCAGCTCTATACAGAAGACATGTCAAGTCCTAAGACATAAATCACATAGGCGAGATAAGTACTAGCTGATAAGAAATACAGAATAATATTTCTAGGTATCAGGAGTCAGATAACAGATACATATGACACCTAATGTATTTTTACTATACGTTTTGATAATCTAACATCATTTTTTCAGAATTAAAGTAAACAAAATGATATTACGAGCTCTGCGCACAAAACAAGGAAGCTATGATGGGTATTATAAAGAACCTTGAATTCAGTGGGAGAAACCCAAATCGCATCTATCAGCTGTAATCTAGAATCTGGCTTCCCGTACTTGACACTTTTCTTTATTTTAAAGATCAGCTTTGTGGGCTCAATTTACAAATACAAGATCAAGACTTCAATCCTCCTGGAGAATTTACAAATGATTATCAGATAACATATTCCTCTGTCAAAAATCAGGAATATAGAGCTTTCCCACAATGTATTTTTTCACAATATTATTAATATTATATCATATACATTTATTTATTCCTTTTTTGTGTAACTTGTGTTTTTTTGTTTTTTTTTGTATACGACTGACATCCTGCTAGCAAAATATAATTTCCTGGGCATGTTACATATTAAAATGGAAACGTGTTATCCAGGAGGTTAGAAAAAACAGACAGACTAAAGGTAAATAACTGATGCTGTTATATTGTTCCCACACAATTACTGCAAGGATGACCAGGAGACTTATGATTTTTAGTAAATAACCCTGCTTGAACCAGCCTTGTGAGATGTGCGTGTGTGTGTGTGTGGGGATCAGTGCCGAAGCAGGGCAGCACTGTATCCTGTGCCGGCCCAACCCCCTGAACATGTGATGTTATGACAAGGGGGCAGGGCTATTGGCACAGAACAACACTACCAGTGCAGGCTGCCTGGCCGGTGCATCAAAAGGACGCTATGGGCCGCTCTGTATTGTCGCACTGGATGACGAAACCGCTTGCACACCCCTCCCTACAACCATGAGGGGGTAATACAATTGACTTTGAATTATGTCATGATGCCCTCCACAGTAAATAATGAGGGGCTACAATTACAACCCTTCCCCCTCTACCCTTCCCCCCACAGACCACCAGGATTCACGCTCAGAATGTACAGTTATTGTATTTTAATATGAAATGAAAAGAACAACTACTGAGAGAAATTCAGCAAAGAAACCAAAGGAAGTTGCACTGTGTAGTAGAAATTTTTGTAAAATAATTAAAGGAACTTTCAGGACAGTTAGCATATTAATGCCACACTGGTGGGCAAGCTAGATGGTCCAAATAGGTGACACAGACAAGAAACCACTGAAAGAAAATGTCAGTTTAGGACCTGGGACAAATGTAGATTCGTTAATAAAATACTAAACAACTAGGGAGTTACACAAGTGTTTATAATCTATTTCTTATTGTCTGACGATCTCTATTTGTAGAACCCTACAACCACTTTCTGAGTAGTTGTACTTGGCCAGTGTTGACCACAAAAACATCATATCTTTTTCAAATGTAAATCACTAAATTAAAACCAACTCATTTCCCAACCAAATGAGAACCTACAAAAGATCTTCATGATCATATGCACAAGGTTATACACAGGTAGCAAGGCCTAGAAAACTTGTCAAACAATTTTCATCAAAACACATCAAACCTTTGAAATCTGGTAGTTCGTTAGTAATGTATCTGCTTCTTCTTGCTTTTAGGAAACTATAAATCTATCTATCTATCTATCTATCTATCTATCTATCTATCTATCTATCTATCTATCTATCTATTAAGTGACACAAAAAAATGATTCATAAGACTGCACATGAAAAGGTCGACATGGATTTTTTAACTATTTTTGGTGTCATTTTTTCCTTAACATGACCAGGAACCCTAATTAGTGTACTGCGTCCCCTTGCATGGCGAGCTGTGGGCAAGGTGCCTCGCTCTGCTACCGCTGCACTCAGCACAGGTTACTATTCCCAATCGTAGTCCACTTGGATGGTAAAGTATGAAAAAGTTAAAAATCAATTTAAAAAACAAAAAAAAGTCAACATTTTCATTTGGCGACACTTTCACGTGTCGACAATTTCAGTGCGTTGATCATTTGTCCATGCCGACCATGTTAATGTCGACCAATAGTGGTCGACCTAATGAGTGTCGACCTTAACATCGTCGACCATCTGAACGGATACCCTATCTATCTATCTATCTATCTATCTATCTATCTATCTATCTATCTATCTATCTATCTATCTATCTATCTATCCTATCAACAGGTGGTGCAGAAGTGATTTTAGGTTGGCCATATAATAAAGAATTCTTTACTTTATCTCTTCTTTTTTTTGTAAAGAACAGATATGATGCCACCATTAAAAACTATTATGTCTTTATGGTGATAGCATAGCACAATTTCACACAGTTGTAATTTCACATCAAAATGAGCAATGCACAGAGAACATTGCAATCTGCGTTATCACTTTGTTGTGTATAATATAAGAATAGCTGCACATAATGGCTGTTCCAACACATCATTTGTTTAGGATGCAGAAGAAAATAGGACATAATTGCATACACACAGCCACATAACATGAATTGCTTTTGCATTGTACTAGCCTGCAAAGACGATGAGAGGTTAAGATTGATGTACACTCAGTTGTATTTGCCATAATAAAACATTAATATAGATTTCTGATTGAGGACAAGCATCTTCCCATTCAAGAGAACTTTAATATATACAAAGGTCATTCCACTACTTCTAAAGTCTTTGTGTTTGTTAGCATTCTCCGCAGCATGATTGCTTTACAAAATGACAGATCTAAGCAGAGCACATGCTATAATGATACCGGTAACTCTTTAAACAGGGTTCCATCATAATCTAGGCTTTAATCGGAGCATAAAATGGTACAAAAGTTGTACAAAACTTAAAGCACTTAGGCCCAGATTTATCAAGTCTTGGAGAGTGATAAATTGCACAGTGATACCAGCCAATCAGCTCCTAACTGCAATGTTACAGGCTTTGTTTGGAAAATGACAGTTATGAGCTGATTAGTTGGTACCTTATCACTGTGCAATTTATCACTCTCTAAGGCTTGAAAAATATGGGCCTTAAAGTAGCATTTCAAAATAAAGCAACTTTAGGGCATTTATGAAATGTTTATAGAGGTAACTGCACAATAATAATAATAATAATAATAATAATAATAATATATATATATTGTGGCAGGAGAGGTACTTTGCCACCTGGAAGCTACTCACAGGGTCCTGGGGGTAGCTGGGAAGTGTGGATGGACCGGGTTTTCATCCATTTGGCCCAGACCAGGTCTTATAGGCTTCTCAGCCAGCACCTGGATGCTGGGTTTAAAGTAGAGTCTCTCCCATGAGTCAGGGTTCCTGAAGGCAGTTAGTGTCCAGGGGATAGGCCTGCTAGCGACAGTGGGATCCGGAGGGCTGGGCCACTAGTGTCAGGATGCCGAGACCTGAAGGGTTCCTTATTAAGTAAGAGGGAGTGAGGCAGGGCCTAACCTCCCTGGTAGTTTATACTAAAGACAGTGATCTTTGTTTTATGTGTATCTTTGTTTTTGAGCAACCTGAATAAAAGGTATTTGTTGTTTTTGCACAAGCCTGGAGTCGGTCGTTGGTGGAATTTTTGTAGCAGAGCACACTCTAGCAAGACTCCTGTTACAATATATATATATATATATATATATATATATGAAATAGTCATTCTGTATATTGTAGCACAAATTTAGATGTTTGCATTTGTATTCTAAATTGTATTAGAAAACTGTCAGAATTTGATGAGTCGCTGTGGGTGACAGTACATCCTGCACAGTCAGCTGTGTATCACTTTTCATAAATGGCCCTCGCTGTGTCAAAATTAAATGAATTCCTTGTTGACGCGAATAACTCCAATATCACCAAGGCTTTGCTGCTTATCGTTATGCATAAGGGTGAGGAGAGCATGCCATACAGATGATAGATCACCAATGTGCTGTCACAGTAAGTGTACTATCGACTACTTTCAATACTCTGGCTGATTGTGAATACTTCTTGCAAAATAAATATATTGACTGCAATTGGTAATATCAAATTTAGTAGCATTATAATGAATTCCTTTAATTAATAATGCATAATGGGGGGTTGTAAAATGAAAATGTAAGCATGCCAAAAGTTAGTGTTGCATGCTGGCACTTGTAGTTTTAGAAAAGCTGGAGACTTGTAGGTTTCCTGTCTCTTATCAAAATCAAGGTAGAAGCAGAACATCTATTCTGCTATAGCCAGAAGGGGATTTAAAATTGGGCACTTACTGCCCAGTCTACATGCCATATTATAGGGCACTCTATAATGAACATAGGGGGTAATTCCAAGTTGATCGCAGCAGGAATTTTGTTAGCAGTTGGGCAAAACCATGGGGGTAATTCCAAGTTGATCGTAGCAGGAAATTTTTTAGCAATTGGGCAAAACCATGTGCACTGCAGGGGAGGCAGATTTAACATGTTCAGAGAGAGTTTGATTTGGGTGTGGTGTGTTCAATCTGCAATCTAATTTGCAGTGTAAAAATAAAGCAGCCAGTATTTACCCTGCACAGAAACAAAATAACCCACCCATATCTAACTCTCTCTGCACATGTTATATCTGCCTCCCCTGCACTGCACATGGTTTTGCCCAGTTGCTATCAAAAATCCTGCTGCGATCAACTTGGAATTACCCCCCATGTGCACTGCAGGGGAAGCAGATTTAACATGTACAGAGAGAGATAGATTTGGGTGGGGTGAGTTCAATCTGCAATCTAGATTGCAGTGTAATAATAAAGCAGCCAGTATTTACCCTGCACAGAAACAAACTAACCCACCCAAATCTAACTCTCTTTGCAAATGTTATATCTGCCCCCCCCCCCCCCCCCCCTGCAGTGCACATGATTTTGCCCAATTGCTAAAAAAAATTCCTGCTGCAATCAACTTGGAATTACCCCCATAGGACCTTATTCAGGTTTGTTAGCAAACCAAAAAAGCAAGCAACTGGGAATAACCATGTGCACTGCAGGGCAGATGTAACATGTGCAGAGAGATATAGATTTTGGTGGGTTATATTGTTTCTGTGCAGGGTAAATACTGGCTGTTTTATTTTTACACTGCAATTTAGATCTCAGTTTGAACACACCCCACCCAAATCTAACTCTCTCTGCACATGTTATATCTGCCCCTCCTGCAGTGCACATGGTTTTGCCCAACTGCTAACAAAATTGCTGCTGCGATCAACTCAGAATTAGGCCCATTGTGTCATTCTCTTGGTGCAGGGCAGAGGATCAAAGCAGGCGTATAGGCCCTACACACATGCCGATTTTTTGAAAGATATGAACGATCTCGTTCATAAATGAACGAGAACTCGTTCATATCTTTCAGTGTGGAGGCTCCAGCGATGAACGATGCACGACCCCGCGCTCGTTCATCGCTGGTCCCCCGTCGGCTGTGCATGCAGGCCAATATGGACGATCTCGTCCATATTTGCCTGCACGTCTATGGAGCCGGGTGACGGGGGGAGTGAAGAAACTTCACTCCCCCCGTCACTGCCCCCCCCCGCCGCCGGGGCGCCCGTCGGCCGTATCGGCCGTCGGGCACCTCGGCGGCACATCGCCATATGTGTAGGGCCCATTACTCTACACCACAATCCTAATAGCACTTCACAGATAACACAGTCATAACTTTCATCAGGTCTGGTGCATGTAAGACCAATGAATGCAAATTCATCTTGGCCACAATGCATCTATGCTGCTCCAAAATAAACCAAGGGTGCCCTTCATTCAACAGCCTTGCAAATCTGTAATAACACGGTAGTGTGGAACAATAGTTACAACTAAACAAGAGAGGTTTAACATACGTTTTTTTTTTTTTTTTTTAATATTGTAGTAAATGCATGTGTGACAGATGGCAGAAAACGGCAAGACAACCTGAAACTCCCACTGAGATCTACTGTATGTCCATAGGCATACAAAATAACTAGTGAATGAATGTCTGGCACAGTGATAACCTGTATATATAAAAACAGCTTAGTAATAATAATAATAATAATAATAATAATAATAATATTAATTAATATATTTGTAGGTGCATAAATATATAACATGTACAAAAATACTGGAAATAACTGTAATTGTGGGGGATATTTATCAAAAGCTTTTTGCAAGAGAAAGTGTTGAGAGATAAATCACTAACCAATCAGCTTCTGCCTGCCTTGTTGAAGGCTGTTTTTGGAACATTTCATTTAGGAGCTGATTGGTTGGTACTTTATTTCTCTCCAGGCTTTGCTGCAGTACATATACCCTAAGTTTTATATTTGAATTGCTAGTAGTAATACAGGTTGAGTCTCCCTTATCCAAAATGCTTGGGACCAGAGGTATTTTGGATATGGGATTTTTCCGTAATTTGGAATAATTGCATACCATAATGAGATATCATGGTGATGGGACCTAAATCTAAGCACAGAATGCATTTATGTTACATATACACCTTATACACACAGCCTGAAGGTCATTTTAGACAATATTTTTTATAACTTTGTGCATTAAACAAAGTGTGTGTACATTCACACAATTCATTTATTTTTCATATACACCTTATACACACAGCCTGAAGGTCATTTAATACAATATTTTTAATAACTTTGTGTATTAAACAAAGTTTGTGTACATTGAGCCATCAAAAAACAAAGGTTTCACCATCTCACTCTCACTCAAAAAAGTCCGTATTTCGGAATATTCCGTATTTCGGAATATTTGGATATGGGATACTCAACCTGTATTAGTAATAGTATATCTTTAGAATAAAATGTAAGCTCTCTTTACACCTTCTTCAAATCTCAGTGTAGATGAATGACATCTAGCCAAACAAAAAATATAAGAAATATATAATGAAATAAAAACACTCTAATAATTCAACAAATATTACTGCAATATAGCTGCCAGGCGGGTTTCAGTATGATATACACCGACAGCGGCATCCCGGCCGGCAGGGGAGTGAACGCAAAGAGTCCCCTTACGGGCTTGCTGCGCTCGCCATGCTGCGGGCTGGGTGGCTCGTTGCGTTTGCCACAGGTTCTTCTATTCCCACTCTATGGGTGTCGTGGACAGGCACGAGTGGGAATAGTCCCTGTTACCCGGGATTCCGGCTGGTGGCATTGTCAGCAGTCCGGATTCCGGCGTCGGTATCCTGACTGCCAGGATCCCAACCGTCGGCAACTTAACTGCATCCCATCTGAAATACATTATAGAGCCTTAGCACTGATGTCTGTTGTTAATGCTAAGCTTACATAAATTCTGGTAGACTACTTGCAGACATATTGACAAGAATCCAACTTTCTGGCAGCCACCCATCTATAGCTATAATATAATATAATAGTTTTTAATATAATAGACTTTGATCACTTTGTGCAGGAACGAACTGGGAAATTCCTGAAACAGCAGCAGACATTGCACTACCTTTGTTGTCCGCATCGCTCTGAGAAGGTTGAAGGTCATCCGTCTAATAGTTCCACAGTTATAGCCCACAAGTGATTTGGTGGCAAGGAAGAAAAAAAAAAGTGAATTCAATGTGAATTCAATGACTTTTCCAGGTTGTACATGTATGGTAAGACTTTTTTTTTTTGTAACTTGCAATAAAAACAGCAAAAAATACCACATGCAATTTGATTTGAATAAAAGAGAATAAACAACAAAACCATAAAAGCATAATACTGGGGTTTTATAATACAAGAGCATAAATTGACTGTAATAATGTTATGCACAGCAAAGAGCGATTTTAAAGCAGGCAATGCTGGGTAAACTGAAACTCATGTACCAGATGGTAGATAAAATCTAAATGAATTAATAATAATTATAATTCCCTGCCACAAATCATTACGATACCTAAAAGATGTCATTCAGTGTTTATAAGATTAGGGTTGTGAAAGTCCCTTTAGTGTACTTATCTGTATACTGTGCTAATTGCGCACATTCCTACAGTATATATCATAGAGCAGCAATAATAATGCCATACATCTTTATCTCTAAGTCTGTGCTGTAAGCGATATTGGGGCGATTCTAATGTGATGGGAGATGGGGGAGGGGGGGGGGGGGGCATTTATATGTGGGGGGGATTCCATGGTGATTGCACCTAGACAGCTGGGTTTAACTGTGCAAAATAGCTAACCCTGACCAAAGTGCTGGGATTGTCACAAAAAACTACAGTTTTGGCACCCAAATGGGTCACTTATCGCATGGAGGTCTGCGAGCTGAAGTGCCGATACCGGCAGCGGTTTGCACCTGAATGGAGCAACAATTAGACTGCTCTACCGAGTGCCATCTCGTGGCTGCCGGTGCATAAATCAACTGAATTCCGCCTTAAAGCAGTAAAAAGAGTGGAGAAGTGATTCAGTGAAGAAGGCAATGCCAAAGTCAATTCACAGCTGCACCATAAGAGAGGAGGAAGACCAGCATGGAGACTGCACACTGCCCCTCTCCTCTCTTAAACCATCTGAGAGAGAGAGCAAGCTCTCTGGCCCGCAAATGTTCAATACAGAATGCTAACTTTGGCACACATAGAAGCTTCACAAAGAGCATTATGCTAGTGATAAAGGATGTTTACAAATGGTAATGCATGGCCAGTGCGAGTAAGATGCATGCACAGACATAAACCATTGGCCATTTGCGTGCATCATCCTCACTGAGTCCACTACTGAATGAGGCATAAGATGAGCTAGCTCCATGGAACAGCTTAGATAGACTCTATGATAGACTGCAGTCCTCCAGCCAAAGGAGTAGCTTTGCCAGCAGTGCCATCCATCGTGTGCTACACTCGGAAATATGGCACCACCGCAAATTATAGTAAAGACTCTGGCACATTTCTATCTTCTGTGCTTGAGCCATCTTCTACAAATATCATATGAGGATGGTGCCATCAAAAGAAGGGGAGCATGGAAATGCATACTGTACATACTATATACATTCAGTGCGGGACATACAGTATTTAAGTAAGGAAAACTCCACAGGAGGCCGAGTTATTCTCCAAGGAGCCCTGTGGCATGTATACGCATAATTCCATAAAAGATGACAGTAAACAAATAAGGGTAAATTTACTAAGGTGTGAGTGTTTTAGTACTGGTGATGTTGCTCATAGCAACCAATCATATTCTACTTAACATTTATCTAGCTGCTTCTCGAAGATAATGGGTAGAATCTGATTGGTTGCTATAGGCAACATTACCAGTTCTAAAAAAACTACCTTAGTAAACTTACCTCATAATTGAAATAATAAATAAGACTATGATATTCTTGCTATTCTTCAATATAACTACCACTAAACAATTGTACAAGTGTTATGAAACACAACACCCTCAGCAGTCGCACATGGAAATGTTATTTATTCTGAATTCAAAAAGGCCAGGTGTTCTAAGTATAATCCTGGAGGGCTGGTGACAGGCTGGGAGTTCTCTTAATTAACAGATAATTAGCCAATTAACTTGCTTTCTGTATCACTAAGGAAAATGTTCAGGAGCATGTTTTGCCTGATTTCTATACTCACTGGCTACCCTTGAGGGTATGTGACATACACCCCTGGTTTTTCATGGTGTGCACTCCCAAAGCACGCTGATGATAGACAGAAATATAATTTTTCTAATTTATATATTTGGCAGCTGTCACTGCGATGATGTTACACTAGATCCCCCTTTTTGTGTGATACATATCATGGTGGAAATCTGCATCAGATAGCAGTAAATGTTTTTTTTTCCCACTTGTATCAAAATAATTCTATTCTTTTATCACTCATAGAGCCAAGCAATAATGTGAATTTGCCGAGCGTAGTCTATCGCTCAGATTGGGTAGTAAATAGAAACTCACTTTGACATCTATGCTAGCTTTGCATGGCACTGCAATACCCTACACATAATCAGTTATATTTTTATAGTGATTAATAATAATAATTATTATTATTATCCTTTATTTATATGGCGCCACAAGGGTTTCGCAGCGCCCAATTACAGAGTACATAATAATATTATAGTGCCTGTCCTACCATTTTCACACAGAGCCAAGAACCCAGCTTATTGCTGAGGCAAGCTGGTGAAACCCGGGTCCCAACTCTGTAATATCTCTTTCACAGTTACGTCTTGGGTCTGACCCAAAATTTGGAACACAGTTCCAAACTGGGTCAGACCCGGGACAAGCCCTTTTCCACTTTGGCTCCGACCCAAATTATTACCAGTGTCAAAGCCATTTACACTGCACACGGGTGCAGTAGCTGCCGGGAGTCTCAGCTGCAGTTGTTCATTTACTGGAGTGCCGGCTGCTGTGGATTGATGTATATAAATATATACATATATATATATATATATATATATACACTTCGATTGGCTAGCACTCCCATTTAATTCAACGTCATCTGCCACGGTGCCAATTACCATAAATAGCATACAGTAACGAAAAACTTGCTGCCTGACGACAGGTATCAAACACCCGAAATGCTGCAAAATGCTGTGACTGCTGTGATTTGCCTTGTGGAGCTACAGACCACCGTGTGCCATAGATACACACAGTATATATATATATATATATATATATATATATAATTGCAATGAGTGTGGCTTAACTGAAACTAATTGCACATAAAGTCCATCGCGCTTTCTAAAACTTGAAAAATGGTTTAGACTATGGCAAGCCTCAGCCATTCAGGTAGTGACATTCTGTTTGTGACCCTGACACAATCTTTTCATTACTTTCAGATAATATCTGTACCAGATAATGCCTGACAATAGGATGACTAACGAAGAAAGAATGAGAATCCAAGGTTGGAGCTGAGAGTGATAAATGACAATCAAGTGTAGAATAATAAAAAATGAAAACAGCTATTTAATGTGTCTTGCCGATTCCTTCTATAATCCATGTAACCTTCTCTCAGACTTAAATCACATTTGTGGGGAGTACAAAGAGTTCAAAAAAGTAATTATTTCCCATGTGATACAGTGCTCAGAAAACAAGTCTGCATAGACAAATGCTACAGATGTTTTGACCAAGACTTGCGCGAGTAAACTTTGGAAACAAGTGCAGACATATCCACAGATCAATGGATACTTCTCATGTAACCAGGAAGAAAGCCGGTCATGGACTCTTACATTGCACAAAGGAAATTATGTCTAACAGATCGCAAAAAAACACAAAACGGTTTTGTGGCATATAACACGGCACAAATCTTAACACATTTGCATTTTGTGCAAGTGAAAAATTGAAGCTTAGAAGCTTGATGATCAGCAGGGACCTGCACAGTTGTGGTTGCTTTTTGCCTTGTTTTAGATGTGCATTGTTATTTTTTAATTGATGAATAGCTACTTGTAAGGCTGTTGTTTAAACAATTTCCAGCTGTATGCAGGTAGTGAATCATAGCACTGAACATTTACATATACATGGAAAGACTTTAATTATGTTGCCTAATGAATTCCTTAGTGCAAATCTATCCAAAATCTACAAACACGTTCCAGATGTTTGTATTAATTATGAACTCAGTTTGTGCATACAAAAGCATATACAGAATGTGGGCTATATGTGGACAGTATAAAATGAGATGAGGGAATAGTGCTTTTTTTGTTGTTTCCTCTGTTGCAAACTTAAAGAGAAAGTCTTGCGGTAAACGGGATTACTGGATTTAGCGATAATCGGGAATTGGTCCAGATAATTAGAGTTTATCACTGCTTATTGCAGCAATAAGAAATTATCACCAGAATGTACCAAAAAACACAAACCGGGACAGGGATTATTACAGTACGATCCCTCTCCCAATACAACAGGCATAATGTAGCCCATAGGCTACATGGCTAATGGTTTTAGCAGTAAAGCCCAAGTAAAATTCTCAGTTGAACAACCCCCATAGACAGCTACAGTACTGTATATGTGCTGCTTTTGCAAATGGAAACGGGGGGGGGGGGGACTGCAGCAGATATCTCTGCAGTCCCCCTTTCTTCTTAAATTCTGGTGAAGCTTTTGTTTGTTGGGGATGTCCTGCAAAACTCCTTTAATAAATATGCCCCATGATGTGCACAAATGGGATGTAGTTATGATGCTGACCGTCGGTATCACAGTGGTCAGCATACCGACGTCAGGGTCCCGGCCTGTCAGAATGCCGGTAGGGGCCCCAGGACTATTCCCACTTGTGGGTGTCCACGACACCCATAGAGTGGGAATAGAACCTGTGGCAAGCGCAGCAAGTCACCAAGCCTGCAAGGGGCTTCGATGAGTTCACCCACTGTCGGCATTCTGGCACCCGGGATCCCAGTGTCAGTATGTTGACCACCGGGATCCCGACCGCCGGTCACCCGTACCCAACCCGCATCAATCACTGGACATTCACTTGCAATTACAAAGGCAGCTTCAACTACTGTATGTCTATAACCAGGGCTGGATTATGGGCTTTAGGCTGGAAATGGTCAAAAGAAGTGCATTGTGGGCATTTAGACCCACTACATTATCAGCCCCAGTGTCTCCCTAAATATGTAAAAGTAGAAAGATTGCATCATTTTATGACTAAAATATAAATACAAATTGAAAATGTATGATTTATGGTGGACGTTGTGGCCAGCTGGGTGTCTGGTCATCAACGTGCTCTCATGGTGATGGGCATATTTCTGTGTGGTTACCTGGAGCTTCATCTGCCCCGTTGTTAAACTGGCACTGCATATAAACTGATTACAGTCTGGACTTTAGCCAAGCATGACTATATGAAGAGTGTAGCATGAGATTGTTAGGTTGGGAAAATAATTCTCCCACCTCACCCCTGCTACCTTTCACACACCACCAGATTTGGATTGCCAGTGGGGTGGCAGGGGCGGTCACCCCGGAGCCCTCACACATAGTGGGTCCCCAAACGCTGTCCCCACCAACACTCACAGGAAGCCGGAGTACAGCATTCTAGCATTTTGGTGGTTCAGTTGCTCCTGCCCATTACAGCAGATGCCACAGTGCTTCACTGCAGTACAGTTTCATGAGATATACAGCAGCATCTTGCTAGCCTGAGTATTCAGTACAGAGTCAAGGCAGTGTTTCCATTTACCCATACCTCCCAACATGACCCTCTCCAGGAGGGACAAAATGCTCTGCTTCTGGATTTTTTCTCTTAATTCAAGATTGCTGGCACCTGTTTCGAGCAGGTAATGGATAAGAAAGGTGTTTCAGCACTCCTAAATTAAGAGGGAAGTCCAGGAGCAGAGCATTCTGTCCTTCATGGAGAGGGTCATGTTGGGAGGTATGATTTACTGGACTGGCTCATAGTAAGGAAGAGTCAGCATGCAGCCCTTTCATTTTCACCCTGTTTCCAGCACCGTCCCTACCGCGGACTATGTATAGGATCTGGCTGAGTGCGGTGTGAGTGCAGCCTGGATGTGCTGGATCTCTGGGGAGCACTTCAAGGTGAGCACATGGTTGATTACATACCCTCCAACATGACCCACCCCACTAGGTACAAAATGCTCTGTTTCTGGACTTCCCTCTTAATTTATTATTGCCATCACCTGTGAAAAAACAGCTTTCTTATCATTTAACTAGTTCAACACAGGTGATGGAAAACATAAATTAAGAGGTAAGTCCAGAAACAGAGCATTTTGTACCTAGTGGGGCGGGTCATGACTCATGTTGGAGGGTCTGTGATTATAGGTCCTGTAAGCCTTGATAATACCCATAATACTGTAGCATGATTGAGAGTTCTCCCATTACATGATACTGCCTGGTCTAGGCTAGGACTGGCTGTGTGTAAAGTGAGGACTGGATCTGGCTGAGTTTTGGCTGGCTCTGCAGAAAAAGGACTGTGTAAAGCTAGCTGTGCAGAGTTGGGACTGGCTGTGTAACATGGGGATTGGTTCTGGCTGAGCTGAAGCTAGCTGTGCAGAGTTGGGACTGGCTGTGTAAAGTGGGGGCTGGCTCTGGATGAGCTGAGACTGACTGCACAGAGTTGGGACTAGCTGTGTATAGTAGGACTGGCTGTGCAGAGCTAGAGACTAGCAGTGGCTGGAGTGGGGATAGGCAGTCAGTGCCAGACGTAGCCCTGTGGAGGTCCCTATGCAGTCATAATCTTGGGGCCCCTTTGCATGAATACAGTATTTTCTCTATAGAATCTTTAAAGTAAAGTTTTCATTTCTTTGAGATGATTAATTTTTTCTATCTTTTGGAAACAATTTAAGAAAGCTTGATTGTAAATTGCTTTCAAACTCAAATCAGTATTATTTTGATCTGTTGTTGCTGAGGCCCATAGGTCAGTACCTACTCTGCCTACTTGGTAATCCGGAACTGCTAGCAGTGGCTGTGCAGAGTGGGGCCTGGCAATAAGAGGGATCTTTATGAATTCACCACTCACCAGGACTGCCTGCGACTTATTGCACTGACTCCAAAATATCACTTTAACAATTTTATTGACAGAAGCCTCCACAACTTTGTTGCCCAGGCGCCCCCACAGACCTTACTCCGAACCCGGCCCACCACTGTCATGAAGTTCTTGCACCTGCCAGTTAGTACTTTAATAATTTCAAAGTTGTAGAGAGGAAACATCGGGGGTCATTCCGATCCGATCGCTCGCTGCAGTTTATCGCAGCGCTCGGGTCGGAATTGCGCATGAGCCGGCGCCGCAGTGTGCCACGCATGCTGGATGGCCGAAGTCCGTTGTTCAGTAGCGATCGCCTCTGCCTGATTGACAGGCAGAGGCGGTCGCAGGGCGGGAGGGGGCTGGACGGCGGCGTTAAGCCACCATTTAGGGGATGCGGTCCGGCCAATGCAGGACGTGGCCGGACTGTGGGGGGGGCGGGCCGCGGCGGCTGCGTGATGTCTCACGCAGCTGCTGCGGCCAGTGGCAGCGACGATCAACTCCTGGCCAGCCGCAGGAGCTGTGCTGGCTGGGAGTAACTCCACAAATACAAAAGCATCGCCGCTGTGCGAACTAACATGTGGGGCGGACTAGCCCTGTGCTGGGCATCCCCCCACATGTCAGGGAAGCTGATCGTAGCTGTGCTAAATTTAGCACAGCTACGATCAACTCGGAATGACCCCCTTAACCAATTGAAGATGTAAACTATTCTAAGATATCTACTTGTTCTACGTCCCTGTTTGTGTCCCTTCATGTTAAGCTGTGTGGATTTCCACAGCAATAATGCTAAATCCGTGGAGTGACAGATTTGCTGCCCACAGTGAGCACAGCTCCGGCATTCAGCATGAAAGAGAAAATCATTTTTCAGATGAAGGCTACAGTCGGAAATAGACAACTGCGAGACAAACAGAGATATTGATCCCAACAAATCATCAGACAAGACAACGCAAACATTCTTGATTTATTGCCAGCCATGAACTAAAATGATTTTTTGTGGAATAAATTAAAAACTTGCTCACCATTATATTATTTATCTGTGTAATCGAGAGAGGGAACAATGACAGTATTATGAGTATCTGTATATGACCATTCAAGCTGGGCGTAAAAATTAAGCAAAGGGTTGAATAATGATAAATGTCAGATGAATGGGAGCTGATGCAGCAAGAATAATATGACAATATGCAACAGGACTTAAAGAGATTGAGATAAAAATAAGGTTATTATGTAAATGAATAAAGACGCAGAGATAGCTTCAACCAATAATTTTGTTGAGCTATATTTTTAAAATAGGAACTTAGCATGGAATACAGCGAAGGGAGAGTGTCCGTCATATACTTATACTTTGAATGCAGGGTGTTATATTCAGAATAGAGGCAATTCTCCATGGATGTAGTTCAATGTAGTTCAGTGTTGTATAAGTTATATAGAGACACATATCATGTATATTTAACTACAAGAATGTAGACATGGCAATTGAGACATATGGTAGGCCCAGGTAATATAGGGGGCATAGTCAAAAATACAAAAAAATACTATACCATGAAGCCCGAGGCTTTCATTCTATAACCCCCCCCCCCCCCCCCTCCATGACTGGCCCAGCCCCTCTTTGGCCCCTCAAGCAAACTCAGGCCTGGTTACTGAATACCTGCTCCCCTCTTCCTCCGTTCACCTGGCTCTAGGTCACATACTATGGAACAATTATGCATGAGATTGTCACGCATGGTGGGTACCACAAAAGAAGCTGTAATGTAGGCTTGGTATGAGTAGCAGACACAGTGGACCTACGCCTGGAAGCAGATTTTCCAGAGAGGTGGCTCTTTCTCTGCACTATGCTTCTTTTTAGCAAAGGCCACTGGGACTATAAAACATGACATGCATGCAGGGCCGGACTGGCTATCTGGAACTTCTGGCAAATGCCAGAAGGGACGATGACCTGATGCTATGGTCTGTCCTAAAAATCTGACCAAGCAGATCTGCTGGTCTGCCTGGCACACAGAGACAGTGGCTGGCTGAGCAGCTCCTCCTCCCGACTCGGGATACAGATACCTGGGGCGGCGTGATGTCTGGCCGGGCCCCTGTGATTCTTGGCACAACCGCGTGAGATGTGACCATAGAATGTTTTAGAACCCCTGTCTGTCCCTGCATGCATGCTACTCGCAGATGGGACAGAATACCTCTCAGCATTTTTGAATCCCTAAACTGGGGCACGGATGAAGGTATGCTATTCTGTATAAATGCACGTCACAGTGGGTGTACCCATCGCTTCCAAAGGTGTAGACCTCCTCAAATCCCCCTTCCCTACCCTAAAAAGCATCCCATCAATGGCAGGCTAATATGCCCTTCAAACAGTAAGGGATATACTGCATATACTGTATCTCCCAAATGTACTTGTTACTTGAAGCAGGGCTTCTGCATAAAATCGCCTATTGAAAGCTGAAAAAACACTGTTGCTGCCAAATGACAGATAAAGGGAACAACTATTCATTAGCCATATCTGCAGCAATATTAATAGTCAGTGCAGAAAAGTGTGTGACCATAGTAACGGACGATGGTTTGAAAGGTCACTTATTCTACTCTTATTTACTGTCACTCAGTTAGTGCCTATACATGTCACTGGTTGATTTCCCCCTTGTACTGTCTGATAATATTGTACGTATTGTTTGTATCTACTTCTGTATTATTGTCATTTCTCTTTTTATGGTGCTATGGACGCTTGGTGGCTACTCATGGCTACTCATGGATAAAAGATAATAGGCCTGATTCATAGTTGTATACTATTGCACAGCCGCAGGGAAGCCACACAGCTAATATGCTAATGCCGCAGCAGGTGTCTGGTATAAATAGACACCTCCTGCCTTCTTCCGTGATCAACTGTTGCATCTCAAGACGCACCATGGGATCACTCTGCGGGATCAACGGTCATCTGAGTAACCTTCCATCTCAGATCTGCAGCCGAGGCCAGTAAATCTGCACCACCAGATGAAGACAATGACCTCAGCACTTCCACAAAACGAGGAACGGACCTGGTCCCCGCCCCCAAACCATCAGGTTATCGTACAAGTCTGAATTAGGCCCTATAATAATTTCAATTAAATAATTAATAAAGGCTTTTACTTAGGCAATCATAATTTTTTAAATTGGTTACTTTCTTCTTATACAGTTGTTTTGTATCTCCATAGTTACTATTTATTTATCTGTAACTTTACTGTATTGGGATTTGTGATCTGTTATTTCGTGGCCATTTCTTGACAGAAAATAGGGGGCGGCATATTTGTCTTGTTTAGGTACGCATACAGGGAAACAGGCCTTTCTAGCTCTTGTCCAGATAGGAGGCAGTAAGTAAAGTGCTAGGAAAACTAATTGCTGCCATATGCTACCTTTGAGTCTTCCAAAAATCTATCATTCAATGCAATGTTCGCAATTAGTGTGGGAAATGGAACACAGTGGTTGAAGCACTCCACCCACAAGAGGAATTTATAAAACTATTTATTAAAGTAATTACAGCTGTTTAGGACAAAAACTGTGTATAGTAAAGACACAGTAGAAATATACTTTATAACCTCTGACTTTAATGAATCACTTACATTTTCACCAAACTAAATGCCACCATGACACCCGTTACACTCCATGCCCGCCATATCTGATTTAACAGATCATGAAAATATATTATTTTATCAAACTCAAATAATCAAACATGTATAAAATGTTGATGCAGTTTTGCACTCTCCAGATTTGTTCTGCCCTCTGAGGTATATCACGTAAGCCTTTCAGAACTGTCCCTTAATGAAATGTAAAGGAACAAGTATACAGAGGGGAAGGGCCGCCAAGAGTATCTTGGGTGTTGATCATGGACAAGGGGCGGGTGATCATGCCTTGTGAACAATAGGTGTGATCCGGGGTGTGTGGTTGTGCCATCTTAGTGGGCGTGGTTATGCTACCACAACAATCCCAAGCCAGATAGTGAGGCCCGGGTCCAGATACTTTGTACCCTTCCTGCCCTATCGGCACACCTGCATGGGTACACTGAATGCCAACTGTTGATCTGCTTAAATAAGTAATTAAAATATTCAGATATTCAGTTCTGGTACTTCAGCTTCTTTATAGGTTTTTTTTTGTTTTTTGTTTTTTAGGTAACTATGACAATGAATGGCTGCCTGACTAACAAAAATTCCAATTCTAAAAAATAACAATTTCAGGCTGTCAGATGAATTGAACTGAGGTTTGAGACACATCCTGGGCTCCTCAGTGTAATGCTTATCTGTGCTTCACAGCCAATGCCACATTCCCCGCATATTACTCTCCCTAATGTCCACAGCCAGAGCTCCATGTGCAACTGCCAAGTGGGTATTCAAATCACTGGGTGAGTATCATCAGTGTTTTAGACACCCCCAACTACTGGTGACCTCGGTATCCACCTAATGATTGCGTCAACCTGGTTTACAGGACTGACATCACAACTCACCATTGTAGATTCATACTAGCCTACTATTTGGACCATGGTCCAAGGGGAATGACAGGGGATGGGTCCTGACAATGTAAATTGCACTAGTAAGATCTGCCCCACCCATATCACAGGGAAGTGAAGTATGGCATATATTCATGACACTTGTGTAAAATACACAAATAAAGTCAACTTATTACTCAACACTTTACACAGAATGTTGGTTTTGTTTAAGCTACCAGAATGTTTTTGGACTTTGGCAGGAAGGTGGAGGAAGCCCACACAACTATGGGCGGAACATGCAAACTCCACAAATGTACGTATTGCCCAGGTTGAGTGGGTGAATCAGCAATGTGAAGTATATGTGAAAAGGGGATGCAGTTAATTTACCTACAATCAAAATCCCGA
Source organism: Pseudophryne corroboree (assembly GCF_028390025.1). NCBI lineage: Eukaryota > Metazoa > Chordata > Amphibia > Anura > Myobatrachidae > Pseudophryne > Pseudophryne corroboree. Next base: position 1,108,675,280 of record NC_086444.1, on the reverse strand, counting down.
CATGGTCAAAATACCAACATTTAACTGTCAGTGGGTCAAAAAGTCGACATGAGTTTTTCGTGATTTTTTTCATTGAAACTGACTTGTTCATACTTTACCATACCAGTGGACCTTAGGGGGGATAATAACAGTGTGCCAAGCACAGCGAGGCACTGTGCCCAAAGCATGGCGGGAGCAGAGAGGCATGCGAGGTGATGCAATACACTTATACGGTGTCCATGTCGACCCATGCCGTCATACACACAAAAACAATGAAAACATGTGTCGACTTTTTGACACGTCCACATTTTAAATGTCAGTATTTTAAATGTCGGTATTTTGACCTTGTCGAGATTTTGACCATGTCGAGATGTTGACCCTTTCGTGATTTTGACCGTCGGTTAATTGTTGTCGGTATTTTGACCATCATGATTTTGATTGCAGGAATTTCATACTAAACCCGTGAAAAGATTGTGCTATTATTTATTCAGTGATATAAATGTTTAATATAGCATAATACAAAATTTAAGAACAAAATAAAACTCTAGAAAAATATGTTTTTGATTATTTTAACAGCTTAAACAGAGAATAGTACCTTTACATTATAAGTTAAATTAAAAAAAAACAAAAAAAAAAACAGTGCTTTGAATACTTTTCTACTCCTCTGGAATGTCTGGAAAACTCAAAAATTTCGGTGAATTCTCCCAGATTCCACTACTAGTTTGCCATCCATACGCATAAAATGTGGGGCTTGGTTAGGATGTTTGGATATGAAGTTTAATGCCACCATTTGATTGTATTTCTTAATCAATGTGTATTAACAACTAAAAGATTCAGTGCCCTCTAATCTGTCTTTTTGTATGTATGTATATATATATATATATATATATATATATATATACGATGTAAATACAAAATATTTTTTTATTGAATTATTTTTGATAACCTGACTCTGTTTTGGAACTGAATTCCGAAACTTAATAACCCACTGAGGATTGCTATTTTAAATCAAGTCTGCTTACTTTGGAGTAAACATTGTGGATAGCTATATTTAAGAATATCTATATTTAAATCTTATATTTTATTCACAACAAATATATCATTTTCTGACAGTGTCACCGAAGAGAGTAATAATAACAAACTAAATTGCATTTAGTTGTTTAATTTAATGAGCGAGCTAAGACCAAACAATATTCAATATTATTTTTAGAGTATTAAACTTTCAGTTTACTGTCTAGCAGTAAAATTGGTTTCCATTAATTAAAACCGCATATGCACAGGATAGGAAAAGCCTTTAAAAATGAAGGATAGTTAAATTGTCTGAAATAATGATGTATAACTAATTAATTTTAAAATACTATACAGGATTGTTATCCCTGGAGAGACTGCGCGGGATTGGGAGAGCAGATTAAAAGCTTTTGCTGCAGGACATATGGGCTGGTTGATTCTCCGCTGCATATGCTATGGGACAACCCAAAGGTGCATTTTTTGTGGTGGAAGTACATTTCTATAACAGAAGTTGCATTGAATATTAAAATACCTTCAAGGCTAAGATTAGAAGAGTTGCTGTGTGAGGGAGGAAAATTCTACCTCAACTTCCTCTTTGTTGTCTGAATTGCTTTGCTTAAAAGCGCCACTAAAATACAAGTTAAGCTTATAAAAAGGCAGCTGGATAAGATTCAAACACATGCATTATATAATATTTACTTTTACCGAAGTCATTGTCTTCTTTAAGTTTCAACCATAGTCGCTGAACCTTCTGGCTTACCCCGCTGGCAGGAGGAAGCCAGGTCGGCACAGTGGGAGGCGTGGAAGGGGACTGGCATAGGTGTGCAGCACAGGGAGGGCTGTGGTGGCATGATCAAGTATATGTGGTCCGACTGTGCCAAGATTACCGGCATTGTACAGTGGGGGCATAGCTATGGTGACATATTTCAGCACAAATCGCATCATTGGCTGCCCATCCTGACCACTTTACTTGGCAAGTGGGCAGTGCCAGATGGACAGAAGACAGCTGTGGGAGACTTGGATGCTCTTCTGGTTGGCCAGGAGCACCACTGGAGGTTCGGGAGCCTCTTGGCCATACTGAGAGAGTAGGCAAATTCACCACTCTACAAGTACAAACTGTACAAAATATATGAAATTATTAGAGATGAGCATCTGTGATAAAAGTATTTCTCTAAATATTCATCTCGTTCTGCATTTGTCTGCAAAGTTCTACTGGTGTTGTTGACACAATTTGACATAAGAGATCCCGATCTTAACCGGATCATACAACACAGTCAGCTCTATTTATACAATATAAATTCAGAAAAATGCAAATTTACAAATTAACTGCACAGTGGCATTACACAAAATTGTGAAGCAAAAGTGGACCTTGAATATTGTACTGCTGGAGCTATGCTCCTCTGTGGGTTTGCTTGTTCCACTGCAAAACTTGTTTGGAACAATATTTTCTCTAAAAGTTTGCCTATTCAAGGAATAATTAATTCCCTACTATAATATATGAGGGGGAGGGAAGGGTATCTGGGCCTCTCTGTGTGGTCTGGCGGAGTCCCTCTTCACTCTGGGGAGTGAGGGTTGGTGCAACGTTCCTAGTGCCGCACCTGTTTATATTAGTACTTAACACACCCCAACAAATGGCCAGATTCCCACTAAGCCTGTCTGATGTCTTGGCAGAACTGTAAAATCATATAAGAACTGAGGGGTTCTTTTGCCAAAAGATGGCTCAAGGCAACATGCTGAATGCATTTATACAGCTCTCCCCAATTATGAGATCATTTCTGGAACAAACCATGGTGCAATGCAAGGGGAGGAAACATATTTACTTTTGCATGTAGCCCACAAATGTCAGACAGCTTTATTTTTGAACTGCAATTTAGGTTTCAGTCTTACACCCCACCCAAATCTAAATGTAAATCTCTCTGCACATGTTACATCTGCCCCACCTGCAGTGCAGCATGGCTTTGCCCAGGTGCACAGTTAAGCTGGCTACAAACTATGAGATTATCTGTCCAATCTTATCTGGTTGGAACGAAAATCTGTAAATACATGGGAGCAAATGACAACTGAACATTTGTTCCCAAACAATGGGAAACTAAATGTACAGACAAATTGGTTAAATCCATTTGATTTAACCAGCAGCGTATTGGGACTCTGGGACGCCGTTTGGCTGGTCCGGGCATCCCGTCAGTGGCCGCTGTCATCCCCCATGCTGGCTGGAAGTCGCCATCAGCGCTTAGCTGTAGCCCTGGGCCAGGCTCACATGTTCAGTGCCAGTGACCCCCTGGTGTCCCTGGAGACCGGGGCCAGTCAGTTGCTCCTCAACTTCTCCAGCTCCTGGGTCAGCCTGTTCTTCACCAGCTGGTGCGGACACTGCAAGAGATTCAAGCCGGACTGGATGCAGCTGGCGCACGATGTGAAGGGTGAGAGCCGGGGCTGCAGCCATCACTGACGGGGCAGCAGCAGATGTGGGCTGGGATGTGTGTTGTGCAGAGGCTGCAGCTGTGCTTACACCATCGCATCCGTGTAGTGTATCGATGCCTCTTCTACTACATTCATATACATGTGACTGGTGTTACTTCCATAGGACCTATGCTGTGCCTGTCCTACTATTGCTGTCTTTTATATGGTTATTTTACATATTACTAGTATTACTTCCATAGGACCTATGTAATGTACCCCTATACATATAACTACTGCTACTTCCATAGGACTCATGCTGTGTCTCTCCTACTATTGCTGTCTTTTATATGCTTATTTTACATATTACTAGTGTTACTTCCATAGGACCCATGCTGTGCTTGTCCTAATATGGCTGTCTTCTATATGGTTATTTTATATATTACTAGTATTACTTCCATGGGACCTATGTAATGTACCCCTATACATAGGCGGATTGGGACGCCAGGACGCCGGACCAGATTCCGTTTGGCTGGTCCGGGCACAGCGGCGATGCCTTTGCACTTCAAGAGTAGCTCCTGACCAGCGCAGCCTTAGCGTGCTGGCCGGGAGCTACTCATCGCTACCTGGCCCGCAGCGGCTGCGTGTGACATCACAAAGCCACTGCGACCCTCCCCTACGAAATGGCGGTCGCCGTTCCACCCCCCCGCCCAGCGACCGCCTCTGCCTGTCAATCAGGCAGAGGCGATCGTAGCGGCCCCGACGGCCTTCGGACGTCTGGCATGCGCCGGCGGACTGCGGCGCCGGTGCATGCGCAGTTCTGACCCGATTGCACTGCTGCAATAAACCGTAGCGTGCGATCGGATCAGAATGACCCCCTATGTGATTTACCTGGTGCAATGTGTATAATGTGCGTTACTTGGTGCAATGTGTATAATGTGCGTTACCTGGTGCAATGTGTATAATGTGCTCTGCTTGGCGCAAAGTGTATAACGTGCTCTACCTGGTGCAATGTGTAAAAATGTTCTTTACCTGGTGCAATGTGTAAAAATGTTCTTTACCTGGTGCAATGTGTATAATGTGCTCTGCCTGGAGCAATATGTATAACATGCTCTACCTGGCGCAGTGTGTACAGGAGGATCTACCTGGTGCAATGTGTATAAGCGGCTCTACTGTGTGGTATAATATGAATTGGCACTATTATGTGTCCATGCCCCTTCCCAATGAAGCCACTCCCCTAAAATTTTGATGCGCGCCTGCACCGCGCACTTTTCATGCATTCATTTGGTTAGGCCTTCTGAGCAATAATCCCACCCACTTCACAGACTCCACCCCTTCAACAGACCCCACCCCTATTAGGGCTGCTTCAATACATTTCCTGGGCTGGTATTTTATCCCAATCTGACCCTGGATTTAACCAATTTACCTGAATGACCATTTTTGGCCATTTTTCAGCTTTTGGTTAATTGTCATTTGCTCACATCCATTACCAGATTTTCGCTCCAACCAGAAAGATTGAACAGATATTCTTATAGTGTGTATCCAACTTAACTTCAGCTAGGCTGTGTAGGCAGAGGGCTACTTGGAACATGTGAAAGCACTGCTGGCGTGAGATGCTTTTGCATGCTTGTAGGGGGGGGGGGGCTGGATCCAACATGCTGAGCAGAATTGCCATGTGCAGGGCGTCCCCCTCCTTGTCAAAGAATTTTATCATAGATTTACGGCCCTAAAACTGTATTTCTACAACAAATGGCCTTAAATGCTACAGCACATGTTTAGTATGATACATAAAAGACACCCCTACTGTACAGTATAACAATGATACAAGTGAATGAGGAGTTTGTGAAATGTACAAGGCTGCAGGCTTTTGCACAGGTCACAGAATGCTGAGGTAACGTCTAAACCTATATTATGACACAAACCTCCACCTTGAACAAAGCAGGTTGAGGCAAATTTCCAGGTGTGTTTTGACCTCCCTGACATTCATTCACTCATTCCATCCATCATCACTAAAATGAGTCATATGACACAACTGACATCACTAATGTCCTATTTTACTGCATCTTTGGCAGATAAACACTATTCAGTAAAATCCGGTGTAGTCCAGCAATGAAGAGGTAAGAAAAACATTAAACAAATATTTAACTGATCCACAAAACTATGGGCCTAATTCAGACCTGATCGTAGATATGCTAAATTTAGCACATCTACGATCAGATTCCCTGACATGCCGGGGGACACCCAACACAGGGCTAGTCCGCCCCGCATGTCAGGCCCTACCCCGCCGCACAAGTACAAAAGCATCGCACAGCGGCGATGCTTTTGTACTTGAAGAGTAGCTCCCTACCAGCGCAGCTCCTGCACGCTGGCAGGGAGCTACTCGTTGCTGTCCAGGTCACAACGGCTGCATGTGACGTGATGCCCGCCCTCGCACGGTCAGGGCACGCCTGTGTTGCCCGGACAGCACCCCTAAAACGGCGGCCATATGCCACCAGCCCGCCCCCTCCCGCTCAGCGACCGCTTCTGCCTGTCAATTAGGCAGAGGCGATCGCACGGCTCAGACAGCCGTTGGCTGTCTGGCATGCGCCGGCGCACTTCGGCGCTGGGGCATGCGCAGTTCAGACCTGATCGGCTGCTGTGCGAAAACGCACAGCTGCGATCAGGTCTGAATTAGGCCCTATATGTTGAGATTAGAGATGACCAAAAATGTAGCTATATTCTAATGGATTTGAACTTTTTCACTGAATTGGTTTAAGCATCTCTGTCTGGGACCAATGTAAATGCACTTTCGAGTATTGATTCATTTCTGCGGCTTTGACTAATTAAAATGTCCATCAATAAACTTGTAAAGAGACCTTCTATCCTCTGATTTGCATATAAACAACAAAAAATGAGGGCTCTACGAAGTAATATAAGTGTAAGAGCAAATCGTGGCAAAATCTGTATTCCATGTAATGTCAGATGTGTACATTTGCATGTTTCATGACGGTATACGAGGTAGCACTTTTTTGTTTTTAAAGATGAGTGGGCCGTGTAGGATTGGTGCATTTTTTTAGTTTACAATCTGTTACCAATTTTACAACCATCTGTATGCCAATACTGTTAAACAAGATTAACAATAATGAATTACAAGGAGTCGATAAAGTGAAACCAGCAGCTGTGAGGCTTTGCAGGGGTTTTACACTTTACAAAAGGCCCAAATGTTATATCTTGCTTAGAGGTGGGAATATTTTCAATAGGACGTTCTTTGAGTATTCAAATTAATACTTACTCTTCAAAAACATCCGGGAGACTCCCGATTAGGAATGGACGATTAGGGAGCCCATATCGATCTTTTGGATCAATATGGGATTGTTACTTACGATATGGCAAGAGTATCAATGGGGAAAAATCCACCTTTTTCTTAATCAAGTAGGTCATTCACATATGTGCATAGGTAGAATGCCGCAGGACACCTCTCTGACAGTGCAAACAGGGCAATTACTGATTCAGATGATATATCACACAGGCTTTAGCAACTGGAAATCAGTAAAAGATTGTAGGTAAAAGAGAAAATAACAATATTCCCAATATATCACTGTTCGATTGCCAAACTGCTCCAAATTTTATTTGAGTCTTTTTTTTTTTTTTTGGTTCATAACCCATTAGCCTTGTAGAGAATGGGACCAGACGGCAGGGAGTGGTGCCATAATTCCCACTGTAGTACGTTATCACTGTCATGCCCATCTGTATGTTACCCCAATGTGACAATTTTGCCTTTGTAACCCTGCATGTGTAGGTCGTGCTGACAGCTAAACCCAAAGAGCACATACAAAGAGCAAAACAAAAGGGCACATCTACTAATTATTGTTACATGACCTGCCTGCCACAAAGAAACATAAATAGGTGCTATGCAATTCTTTGGGTGTGGTATGATACGTCGACATTCATAATGTCGGCAGTCAGAATGTCAACAGCATGTTGACATGTTCTATAGGCAGTCAGAATGTCAACACAGATGATATGTCATCATGAAACATGTCGAAGTGGTCATAATGATAATTATGTCAACATTATGCATGTCAACAGCTAAAATGATGACATAGCATTTTTCACTATTTAAGCCTAACTCTAAATCTAAATGTTGCCTTAAAATGCTATGTCAACATTTCGATAGCTGAAAAGCATGCAGGAGCACCGAGACGGGGAGGAGAGCGGGTATAAATTATGGTATCCGGACTGTAGGTCGACAGTAACTAGGTCGACACTGTCTAGGTCGACCACTATTGGTCAACAGTAACTAGGTCGACAGGGTCTTTAGGACGACATGTTCTAGGTCGACATGTCAAAAGGTCGACATGAGTTTTTCACGATTTTTTTTCTTTTTTTGAACCTTTTCATACTTAACGATCCACGTGGACTACAATTGTACAATACCTGTGCGAAGGGATACAGTGCACTAATTGGGGTTCCCGGTCACTGTACAAATAAAACGACACAAACCCCCCATAAAAAACTCATGTCGACCTTTTGACCTGTCAACCTAGAACATGTCGACCTAGAGACCCTGTCGACCTAGAAACCCTTTTGACCTAGTTACTGTCGACCAAAAGTGGCCGACCTAGAGACTGTCGACAGAGGCGTATCTAGGGTAGGGCGAGTGGGGCACGTGCCCTGGGCACCTTGGCAGGCCCAGGAGAGGGGGGCGCCACCGGCGGCCAGGGCATCATACCCCACTCGCCCCCGTCAACCCTAAATGTGAGGGGAGGAGAGCGCAGCGTCTCTCCCTCCCCTCACCGCCGCTGCCAGCACTAGCAGCGCTGCTGTGTCCGGTCTCCGGCGTTAGCCAATCAGAGCTTGCGGACCGGCTCCTGATTGGTTGCCGGTCCGCGACCTCTGATTTGCTAGCGAACCGGCGCCAGACAGCCTGGAGCGGTGAGGGGATGGAGAGGCGCTGCGCTGCGCGCTCCTCCCCTCACATTCACATATCAACAAGGCGGCCGGTGAGTGACGGGGGGGGGGGGGGGTCGGCGGCGGCGGCACAGTGGGGCATGTATCTGGCACCAAATGGGGCATGTAACTGGCACTGAGTGGGGCCTGGCACTGTGGGGCATGTAACTGGCACTGTGGGGCATGTATCTGGCACTGTGGGGCATGTATCTGGCACTGTGGGGCAATGTAACTGGCACAGTGGGGCATGTATCTGGCACTGTGGGGCAATGTAACTGGCACTGTGGGGCAATGTTACTGGCACTGTGGGGCATGTATCTGGCACTGAGTGGGGCATGTATCTGGCACTGTGGGGAAATGTATCTGGCACTGTGTGGCAATGTACCTGGCACTGTGGGGCATGTATACGGCACTGTGGGGCATGTATCCGGCACTGTGGGGCAATGTAACTGGCACTGTGGGGCATGTATCCGGCACTGTGGGGCATTGTATGTGGCACTGTGGGGCAATGTAACTGGCACCGTGGGCCATTTTCAGTGGCCACACCCCTTCTGGAGTGTGGCCACACCCCTTCTGGAGTGTGACCACGCCCATTTTTCGTGCACATCCTTCTTTTTGTGTTTTTTTTTTGGGGGGGGCGCCATTTTCCATCTTGCCCTGGGCTCCAAAAACCCTAGCTACGCCTCTGACTGTCGACCTAGTTACTATCTACCTTCCATACCACACCCATTAATTACCAAGGACCGGACTTGTTGGAGTGGCCCAGGTCCATCTCCCCCCTCCTATTCTTACCTGTCAGGGGTAGCAGCCTCTCTCCTCAGTCCAGCATACGCTAGTGTGTGCTCAACCAACAGCAGTGGGTCCAGAGAGACTCTAAACAGTAGCAACTGTCTCCTCTGCCTGCTGGCGGGAGGAATTTGCCCCTGGCTGAGGACATCCCTGTAGCCTTTATATGTCTGAATAACACTAGGGCACTAGGAAATCTTTTTTTTTTTTTTTAACACAGTTTAGACTAAGGTATTTCTTCTGAAGATAGAACTTATACTCCAACTCAATGGATTTTTATTTGTTTCTGATAACCAATTAGGTCAGGAGAGCATTTAGAAACCATTTTAATTTTTGTAATGTTCTTCTAACTTGATTGAACACAGGCAAGAAACACAAAGCCATTAAGTAGAGGTAAAACTTATGTCTTTAGTAAATAATCTCTTTTGTATTCCTTTAATGCATCAGAGGTGTCCGTCAGGGATGGATCAGAGGAAAATCTAACTCTTACTCCAAACATTTTTAAAAATGATTTGTGCTTTTTGTTATATTTTTTCTCATGTAAGGCTGAAGTAACAGTATGAATAACCGGGTAATATACGAGAGTTCTAATAATATCAGCAGATGAATATTTCAATGCGGCTGCCTTGACCTTGCTTTCTCATTCAAGTCGGAAGTATCTAAATTCTCTGATGGGTCATTTTACCAGGGATTCCATTAGACAAAATGATAGAGCTTTCTAAATGATCTGCCCCAACTATTTTGAACTTGTATTCCTATTGTGCTTCTGCAAGTATAAAATGAATTAGCACACTTAACAAAAGCCTTTTCAGTCATATTATTCCATAATAGACTAAAAGTCAGCGCATCTCACATATGTGTCATGTCATTAATATTTATGACTTTTCGAATGTTAATGACATCACTGTCAGACTCCAGGAAGACGATGAAATGGACATCTTTCCCGTCAAAGGCAACAGAAGATCTCAGATATCATGAATCAGATTACACTGCTTGTCTATTGATAAAAGTCTTATAAAATGCATTCCTTGCTCAGATGTCTAGAATGGAAGTCCTTATTTATATTGCTTGGGAACAGCATATTAATATGTGTCAGTAGCTTGGAAATGTGTCAGTAGCTTGGATTTCCGAAACAATATTTTCTACTCATCCTGTAGTCACATTTTATTTTAATTATTATTATTTTCTGCTAAAAAATATAATTGGCTATGCCGATTACATTTTTTATGTGTAACCCCCCCATTTCCTCATCCCTTCAGCGTTGGTCAAATGAATCAGAATTATGTATGTCAACATCGTAAGAAAATTATTGCCTTCATGACATTACTTGTCACTATTTCTGTAAGAAATGGTTTGAATTACATATTTTATTAAAATTTCTGGATATTAAATGACTCATAGAAAGTCAAAATTGCTCCAAAAACTGCCATTATATAATCTGCACTAAAAACTTTTCCCCTGCGCTTATAAATTAAAATAAACGGTATGGCTGAAAATCACGTAGTTCTGATTCCAATAGTTCATATAATATAGTTTAATAAAAGAGATTTTTGACATACATTTGACCGGTCATAAAAAATAATAAAAAATCAAATTTCATATTAAATCTCATTATGGAGGTGGATCCAAATTATTGTGTGCACACAATACAATATAAATATAAAAACGATTTATGAACTATATATAAAATATTGGCTAGAAAGTCCATACTTCTTAATACGGAACTAGCATGGCACCTGGATGGTGATTATTTCTACCATGAATTGGTTTTGACATAGTTCCTTAATAATATGCCTGTATTATTAGCAGCACAGTGTGTTTTAGCTGCTCAGAGTCGGAGCCTTACGTGTGGTCTCCACAGGCAGTCAATTGTGGCAAGGAGGAATCATGATGTCATAGGAGGTAGGCTCTGGCTGTGGGATCCGGCACTCTGCTGGTGCCTGTAGCTTGTATTTCTCCCGTCCTTATCGCTCTGTGTGACCCGTCCTCTACTACTGTGCTGCATGCACCGGTACGCGGTCTCCTCGCGGCTTTTAATGGACTTGTCAGTCAGTAAAATTTGAGTCCAATACTTTCTGACGCGTTTCGCTCCTTTTAAAGGTGCTTTATCAAACAAATGCACTCGGCGCTCAATGTTTATTTAATAATGTAGTTCCAATTTAGGCTTATTTCAACCAAGCAGTCCAGTAGTAAGATGTATCCAATGCTAGCTATAGATGATTTGACCGTGATATATTAACTATATGTGTTATTCAAATACTAAATAACTAACACTTAAGCTGGGTACACACTGGAGCGATGTCGTTCCAAAATGCCGTTTTGGAGCGACATATCGCTTGCATCGCTTAGTGTGTATCCAGTGTGTGCACAGGAGTGCTGTACATAAAAACCTAACGTCTGTAGCTAGCGCCCTTTTTTATGCTAATGAAGGAATAAACATGGTTGTTACATTCTTCATCCCCGCTAACGGGCATTCGTTCCGAAGTCGATATGAATGCCCATCGCTTCAGTGTGTGCCCAGCTTAAGTATCAGTATGAATACAGTATTACTAAAAGTAGGTCAGTGAGGTAAATTTACTATCATAGTGGCCAGAGCTATATAATAATCCACAGCAATCAGACAGTAATTACAATAGCTTTGTTATGTCTAATGCAAATTTGACAATAAAAGAACATCCATGATTGGATATTATGGGTTACTGTGTATTATTATTCTTGAATTAATGCTAGTAAATGCACCTCACTATTGTATAAATAGTAATACAAGTATTGGAGCAAACTGTAAATGTTCAGACACTGTAATTATGGGTAAAAAAATTATATTAATAGGGTATTTCCATGTTTTAATTATAACATTCTGTGGAATATATATGGTATTGTGAAGTCTCAGGGATGAAAACAGTGCATTACTACTAGAGATGAGCAGGTCCAGTTCTCGAACCGGACTCATCCGAACTTCCTGATCCAAGCTAGTCAGACTCGGATCCTAAAACGAGGCAAAACAGCAACATTCCGCAGTGTTTTCCACAGGGTTTTGGATTCTAGAAAGGTCCTGGTAATCGGCACCATTTTCACTCCGGCTGTGGAGAGTGCACTGAATGGACGTGTCCGTCTTATTGTTGGGTTGTGTGGCATGGGACGTTGGCGTGGGGCTGCTGTATGGCTGGTGTATCAGCCCAGGGGTGCTCTGTCTGTCGTCTGATGGTGTATCTGACAAGGGGTGATCTGTCCATAATCCATATATATCCAGGGGCTCTGCCCCAGTGTTATAACCCAGTATACTGTGTGTACATCCAGGGGCTGGTGTGTCATAGTGTGTCCTATCAATATCAGTCCAGGGGCGCTCTGTCTGTCGTCTGGTGGTGTATCTGACAAGGGGTGATCTGACCATATACACCCAGGGGCTCTGGTCCAGTGTTAAAAGTTGAAATCCAGTATACTGTGTGTACATCCAGGGACTGGTGTGTCTGACTCCTATCAATATCAGTCCAGGAGTGCTGTCTGTTGTCTGGTGTATCTCACAAAGGGGTGATCTGTCCATCCATCCAGGGGCTCCTCCCAGTGTAAAATTAAAATAAAAGCTAAAAAGCCTACAATTTAATTATAAAATATATATATATATATATATATATATTTTTGCTTGCGCTGTACCCCAGTGTACTACAATTTTAATTTTATTTTCATAATTACTGTGACAATGCCGCTCAACCTGCAGTATATTATTATTTAGTGCTCATACACATATTGTGCGATACTGTAGGTAAAATAAACCGCAGAGTTTGATTACTATTTCTGACCCATGCACGTATTGTGCGACACTGTGGGTGAAGGTGGTACCACAGTAATATATTTTCATATTCATCTCATACATGAATTGTGCGACACTGTTGGTAAAATTAAACTGTAGGTGAAATAAACCGCAGAGTTTGATTACTATTTCTGACCCATGCACGTATTGTGCGACACTGTGGGTGAAGGTGGTACCACAGTAATATATTTTCATATTCATCTCATAAATGAATTGTGCGACACTGTTGGTAAAATTAAACTGCCGTGTTTGATTACTATTTCTGACTCATATATGTATTGTGCGACACTGTGGATGAAGGTAGCACCACACTAACTTTTATTTTGTACTCATACACGTATTGTGCAACACTGTTTGTGAAATTAAACCGCAGTGTTTGTTTTCTATTTCTGACTCATACACGTATTGTGTGACACTGTAGGTGAAAGTAAACCATAGTGTTAGATTATTATCTCTGACTCATACATGTAGATGGTACTTTTTTTTTTAATTGTGGTATGTGTTGTACCCCATTTGGTTTGTGTTTGTTGATAGATATGGAGACTGAACAACTGAGAGAAGAGGCATAGACGCCTTAAGTCAGGGTATGTAAAATCAAAGAAAAAGTAAAAGTCAAATTAGTAAAAGTCAGATTAGTGCAATAATAACCAAAAACAATTCTTGTCTATGCAATAAAGACCGTCACCAATGCCCCCAATGATTAATTTACATTTTTTAAATCAAAGTAAATTAAATTACTAATCAAGCCTTCATTCCACTACATACATACCCTACCTCTCTTGGGTTCCTTATCTAGTTACTCATAAAGATCTGTGTAAGACCATTTTTGCTGATTTTTTTTATTTTTTTTACTAAAACCGCTAAAATCACATGATTTGGCCTTTTTTTTTGTTCCTAGAGTATTATTAACCCCAGTAACATTAATTTCCAGGCATTTCCAGGCAATTTTGACCACAGTACAAACGTTGAAAAATATATATTGTAGAATATATATTTATAGATGCTGTACTCATCTGTACAGATTATTTTCAGCCTCAATGTAGGATCAGTTCCTGAGAGTTACAATATGTTTGACCTGAAGAAAGTAACTAACCACCCATTGGAATAGTTTGCAAATAATAGGTGGAGCACCTCAAGGCGCTTCAGCCAGCTTTACGCAAGGTATGTACTACCATGTAAATAAATATGTATGTTTTTGACCAATATACACAACTAATTTTTGTAGTAATTGAAAATATTTCCACTTTATTGCAGACATCCTTGCAGAAATGGAGTGAAATTGTGCCATGTCCCGGCTGCGGCTCCCTTATATGGAATCCAAAACCTGTAAGATCCGTCGCTGGATGAAAACAATACTGTGATGTGGTCAAAACTGACTAGAAATTAATGTTATGAAGGTTAATAATATTGTAGGAACAAAAACAGTACAGATCCAAAACAAAACCCGCACGGGAGGTTTTGGCAAAACCAATATCAGATCCAAAACATGAAGGAGATACAGATCCAAACCCAGAACCCAAAACCCAAGATTTGGGCTGGCGCATATCTCTAATTGCTACATGGAGCTTGGCCATGTTCCTGGTTATATCTGCGTCACTAACGGAGAGGTAAGTATTGTGAATGGATGCAGGGCGTGGTGTTTGCACCGCACACATTGCACCCATTACGGATTCGCCCATAGAGCCTTTGCTCACTGCATCTCGTCCCTTCACTCTGCCGTGGGGAGAGGAGGGGAATGCACGTCTGACTCGGGGTAGAAGTCTTAGGATTAATATACAGATTTGCTTTTATATTTTATTTGTCTGTTTATTCGGCTGCACTAGCAAACATTCTAGTAATTCCTTTGCTGCCGCTTAACTCATCAGTGTATTGCAAAGTTAAGAGGTTTTTCTGTAGAAGGCATGGGAATTAAGATTTACTGTTGTGTTGAATATTGCCTATTAGTTTTGTGAGAAGCCAGAATGAACACTTGATAGAACTCTGAAATACATTGGGGCATTCGACAAAGCCAGGGAGGCAAAATAGTGTATTCCAGCGAGGAAAGCATTCCTGAACAAGAGGTCGTGCTCTGAAGCTTCAGTGTATTAGCCTAAGGAATAATGTGATGAAATTCTATTTTACTGCAAGCAGCATCAGCCTGTGATATGATGGGCCCTTGGGAGCGGCTATCTGTATGGGCCAAGTGCTGATTCACACCAGGATATGAATCACTGTGTCCTTTACCTGACTCAACGCTACCTCCCAAAATGTTTCAATGTTAACATAAAATTTATTATTTTCTTACAATATTCAAAATTCTAGAGGGCTATATAGTAACATGATACAAGGCAATTTTCTCAGTATACTTTCCCAGAAAACCTAGCACTTACTGATGGAAAAAAGTAGACACCAAATAAGACAGAACAAAAAAGTGATAGCAATATAAATATTTAGAGCTTGACAAGTGACCAATCAGGCTGTGTTTTCTATTATGCAGTAATTATTATGGCAAAAAAAAAATGTCTGTAATTAATTAATCCTTTATTGCAGTGGTTCCTAAACTCAATCCTCAAGGCACCCTAACATTCCAGGTTTGAAGGATGTTCATGTTTATGCACAGGTGACTTAATTAGTACCCCTGTCAGTTTAATTATACCATCTATGCCAGTGTTTCCCAACCTCGGTCCTCAAGGCACACTAACAGTCCTGGTTTTAGTGATATCCAGGCTTGAACACAGGTGACTTAATTAGTACCTCAGTTATTTTGATTTAACCATCTGTGCTGAAGCCTGGATATCACTAAAACCTGCACTGTTGGTGTGCCTTGAGGACCGCGGTTGGGAATGCCTGATCTATGCACAAACATTGACATGCTCAATCGTAAACATGGAGGTCTAGCAAGCAAATAAACAAAGCAGAAATATAATAATACCAAGAAATTAAGCATTATACGTAAGATGTAATAGTACAGAACAAACATAAAGCTTAGCATAGAACATACATGAGGCATAATTCAAGGACACACAGGATGAAAAGGTGAGATCAGACAAGCAGGCAGAAAGTGCTCATAACTAGACTTACTATACTGTCCCTTTAAACTATAACACTTATGAATTACACAGGTTCTGTGGCTGTCTGACTTTAAACCTACACTTCAGCTGGTTTTAATCAGCCACAGAACCTGTCTAATCCATGAAGGTCCCGGTTTAAAGGGATAGCATGGTAAGCCTACTCATAACAGCTTACAATCTATTACCACAAACTGTTTAAAAAAGAAAAACTTGTTATTGCCAAAAAAGATTGTGTTGCATTCATTAAGAATCTGGCCCTAGCCACATCCCTCCCCCATGCCTGGATTTAGAGCTAACTCTGCCTTCTGCATCATTGCAATTTACTAATTACAAGTTAATTTTTAGCTGTAATATCAGAGCATGATAGCGACCTGTGCAACCATGCAAGGAGAGAAAATTTGATTGCCATCACCGTAAAGAGGCTAATGAGAGCCAATGTAGTTCATTAGTTGTCCAGAGATGAGGCACAAGTGGAAAACAGCAAAGGGCAGCAGGCCAGGCCCTGTGGTTTCCCAACAGAAGGTGAGAAGACCCACCAGGGAACTGAGGGCAGTTAAATGAATGTTCACATTAAAAAAAAAAAAATCTCAGTATATAGCTATGAAGCTGGAAACACTACCTCTGATTTCCCCTTTGAAGACTGCAGTACGGAGCACAAAACCAACAACTCTACTCTGCACAACGTGTTAAATTGGTAAATTGAGTTTTCAGCATGTTTATGTTACTCTAAATTTAATTCATCTATTTATGTATTAAATACTCATGTGCTGAACTTAAACAATGTTTACAGAAATGTGCTCAATCCTACGTGATGATTCACTTTTGCCTACATCTGTTTAATTTCCTGTGTCGTGTTGTTTGTCTACCCCTTTCATACATGAAATGATCCAAACAAAAGGAAAACTCGGCTCCTAAATAACATCTAGAATCACACTGAGCAGTTAACAAGTCTGTAAAATTAAGAACTGATTTCACAAGTGATATTTAACGTAAATGCCGCTCATTTCACCAACTTTCTCCAGATGCAAAGAAAAGTCAATCTATTTGGCACTGATTCATTTCTTCCCCCCAGTTGTATCAAAACCATGGAAAAAACATACGTTGGAAATCATCTATGGCCCCGTATCCGTAGTATTTTAATCCATTTCATTAAAATGAATGTCAGTCCCATTTTCTGTGTACTAGCATCTAAGATGTATGATGGCAATAAAAATGTTTGCAATTCATTTATTTAATCATGCCTAACTCGAAATTCAAACATCATTTATTTCTAGGTTAGTTAGACACTTCAGTCATAAAAAGGTGGAATAGTACCTTTGAGAATTGCTGTATCTTTTACTTGAATACTCTCCTGGAAGTTGCAGTAGACTCACAATTTTTTGGGTAGCCCCCTGCACCCCTGAAAGAGTAGGCAGATCTCCCACATCCCACCCACTCCCTAATAAGGCAGGTTTGGGAGATAATACGGGGAATCTCGGGTCAGTAGGAAAGGGCTAAAATTGCACAATTTGCATATTTTTGAACAACATCCATGGACCTGTGAATTGCGTCATTTTGTTGTGATAGGGGTGGGGCCTAATGATGTGCAGAGATGACTCCACCCCCAAAGCTGTCAGCAGCATCTCCTCACCGATCTTCACCCAGAGAGAAGATGCATAAAGTTCACAAGTATGCTTTATGTAGTGGCCTGGGACTTCCCTAACTACAATTTCTACTCATCTGCATCGTAGCATCATGACATCACATGTGCTGCACAGCTGGGCCACAACAAGGTGATGGAGCTCGGAGGCTTGGGTAATTTGTGTCGAGCCTTTTCCGGAGTTGGGTGATGTTTGGCCTCCAAGAGGTTTAAATTTGCGTGTGGTTGAGCTGGACAGCACACCTCCCCTTAGCCAGCGCCACTAGTGATTTCTATCCTAGACAATCAGTAGTTAAAGCCCTGACTTTGGGCATAAATATACCTACAGTGTGGTTGATATTGCACATAACAATGAGTAATTAAGCAACACTGTATTTTCTATAAATCAACATAAATGCACCTAGCAGAAAAATATACCCAGCTGATAAAAGTATATATTCAGGGGCGGTGCAAGGTTTCTCTGCATCCTAGGCAAAACTTTAGCCTATCCTTCCCCCCCCCCCCAAAAAAAAAAAAAAACCACACACCAATAACCACTTTCCAGCCTCAGGTGAAGTGTGGAGGTAGCATCTTAGAAGTTCAACAGCATCTGTCTGCATTAAGTTTACTCAGAGTTATCCTTAAATTCGTTATAAGAAGACTCAGGGCTGCCCCCCAGATCCTGGCGCCCCAGGCAGCTGCCTAATGGTAGAGGCAGCTGTGTATATGTTTGCTCAATGTTTCACCTATCCCAGCATAGAATGTCTACAGTACCTCCTGTCCCACCATAAACAGGGCTCTGGAAGCCCTGACTGGGTAATAGTGCTGTGTCATAGTAAATGGGAACCCATCTTCAGCCAATCAGCAGAGTAGAAATACTGTATAAGCTATAAATGCTTAGTTAGCCAGCTGAATAAACTTTTCATGACAGTGACAGTTTATCCCATCCAGACTTTAATATAAGTCCTGCACAAGCGGCTTGGGGCGAGACTGGGGTATCATTTCTTATAGGGTGCAGCATGAATAAAATATTGAGATTTTGGCTACATTTATTCTTGTTTAATGATACTGACTTTGAAGAATATTTCAGCATATTGCTGCATATGTAAAAAAAAACAAAATAATGTCAGATATAGCTTCACCACATCTGTGGTATTAAAGCTTACAGTAGCTTGGAATCTTAATTATAACTTTACAAATGGAGATACGGCATTTTGACTATATATCAAACCATAAGTGTGGTGTAGTAAAAAAAACAGACATTTGAGCTGTATTTCAGAAATTGGATTGTGCGGGAAATTGTCCTTTCAGTATAGTTCTCAGACACTCCTGGCAGATCAGGGCTGATGGACAGTCATTGCTGAGTTTAAATTTTCTTTCAGTTCAGAAAGACTAAGCCAGATATAATTCTCATATATCTTCAGCCAGGAATGTTATTAAATTCCAGCCTGTCAGGAGTGCTTGAAGTCAGGACTGTTTGAGGAGCCTGTGTCTTTAAGCCACTCTGGACAGTGCCTGTACCAAATTCATTAGCTCTGTTCCTGTTTCCAAAATGAAAATAAAAAAAGCAATATGAAGAAAACGATGTTAGTTATAAAAGAGAAATAGAATTTTTTTTGGCACAGTGGACAAGAAAAGAATTCAGCATGGCTAAAACTACATTTTCCTTATTCAGAGCTGTCTGTAGCTCTAACTAATAGGCGGAATGCCACAGAATTTAGACCTGTTCACTCGTCTGCGAATTTGCAGAGGTTTGTGAACGGATAGTTGCTGCCCAGACAGAGTGAAATTCCGCCCCGTGCAAGTCTGCGTACGCCGTGTGATAAGCTGAACATCGGTCAGCTGCAAATCCGTTCACAACTCACTCACCACATACTTGCCTACTTTCGAAAAAGCATTTAAGGGAGATTGTGAAAGTAACACCTATCAGCGTGGGTGCGTACTTCTACATTGGAGAGGCGTGTCATGAAAACGACTTACATCCAAATGTAAATGAGCCCCAAAGTTAGTAAAATCTATACACTGATACACTGGTATTTTGCAGGATTTGTTCATGAATTGTGTTTTACAAGAGGTTCCATATACTGTAAGTGGCCATAGGGATCATTGTGCTTTATAACCAATGCAGGGAAATGGCACTAATGATCCCATTTGAATGTATGTATCTCTGATTTATTTTCCCCCCAAGAATGTAATAGTTGCATAATGGGGGTAAGGTGCAATCAGGGAGATCGCTGCACTTTTCAGGGAGTGAGGGAGATTGCTACTATTTCAGGGAGTCTCCTGCTGAATGAGGGAGGGTAGGCGACTATGACTCCCCATCGAATGTTTTTTTCCAGTCTATGTAGTCTGTGTGTAGCCCAAGACTTACTCCTACAGTGCAATAGAAACAGGGTGATCGGGCCGGAGCTGACGTTACACACCCTCCCTAAAAGCGCTTGGGAACACCTGCGTTTTTCCTGACACTCCCAGAAATGGCCAGTTACCACCCCCCAAATGTCCTCTTCCTGTCAATCAACATGCGTTTGCCTAGCAATCAAAAAAGACGCTTATATCTTTTGCAGTTTGGCCTTTATGATCCGTACGTATGTGCAGTCATTCGATAATCGTCCGCCTTGCAAATTCACACAACAGCGATCAGGTCTGAATTACCACCTTAATTATATATACTATTCAGTGTATAGGGAGAAAGTTTCCATGGTGAAAAAAGTTGTAAAATCTGCTGTTAGAGGAAAATATGGTACTGTATAAGGTAAAATGCATGAATACTGTAGGCACCAGCAATTGAATAAGTGAAACCTAAAATAAAATTTTACATTTTTATTTTTTCCTCTTTGTAAAAACTAAAAAAAAAATGTAAGTCCAAAGTTTAAAGAAAAAGTGCGCACATATCAGCTGATCGGATTCTATGCTCCCGATCAGTTGAGTAATGTGTACCCCCATACAGACTGTGCTACAAATAGTTCAGTGTGTAAGTTCTTCTATGCAGGGCTGTAGAGAGCTGGGCTGGGCCTGGGTACTTTTGGGGGGTGGCCTAATCCCAAGAGGAATGGTCAAATCCCCTTAGAAATATCAAGTTTCAAGTTCTGGCCTAGGGAAATGGAGAGAGGTTGCTGCTGACAGGTTAGAAGGGGGAGGGGGGTAAAATACAGTAATTAGTCGTCCCCCCCTTTAAGTGGCTCTGCTTTTACGGGATCAGGAGGTTGGCAGTTGCAGGAGCATTTTTAGCCATTTATCATTTAATACTCCTATATTGCTCCTGCATACACACCTATACAATTGTTGGGTCAATCAGCCAATACTGGGTGATCGGACTGATGATTGTTTAGGTGAGCACCCATCAATACTCGTCTTGGTACCTTTTTATGCATTTTACCTTGTACGGCACCAAATTTTCCACTATCGGCAGATTTTGGAACTCATTTTTTTGTCACGTAATCCGTCTCCCCATGCCTTGAATAATATACTTACTAAATATAATATACTTACAGTTGATTAGCGCTGCTTACAAAAAAAATACCAAAAAAATAATTAATACTTGCTATCCTCGCTCCTGATTCCCGACTGCTGCAGACCTCTGCTGCTGATCTCCGCCGGCGCCGCTCCTCGGATCTATGGGGAGACATCATGATGTCTCTTCCATAGCACAGCATATACACTAGAGGTCAATTATGACCTCTAGCGTCTATGTGCCAGTTCCACAATGCTGTGCGGTGCGCGATGACGTCATCGCGCACCACACCGCAAAGGTCCTCTCCACGAAGGGAAACTAGACGGGTAGTGTCTAGTTTCCTTCACAGCACTGGGGGGTACAGATCTTGCCATGGCGGCGGCGCCCTCCGGATTCTGTGTGCCCATAGCAAGATCCGCTACTGAGTACTACCATTGCATACATTGGTATCTCATTAAAAGTATTTTCATCATTTCAACCACCTCCATGTTTAGCGTTTCATTGCAGTTTTTTTAAGATTTCCATATGCAACGCCTAAGTGCTGCGTAATAACATGACCTTCATTTTTTTTTTGCAAGTCAAAGTACCTTAAAAAGATTTATTGTTTCCAGTTAGTAGTTCCAATATTACATGCAAATTTTATTCATATTAAAGATTCACATTTTAAGTCATTTATTGCATTACTATTACCAGCACAAAAAAGGCTCAGATCCCAAACTGTTGGAAATAAATCAATGCATCATATTTTATGAACACACGAAATGAAGGAGGTGATATATTTTTGTTCATGTATTTCCACTGCAGTTGGAGTATGACAGTAATATTCCTGTACTGCTGTTGATGAATGACTGTTGAGTGTGTAGCACAATGTCTTATGCTAAGTTACTGCACCTCAGACTGATTTCCAAGCATATTGCAACACACTAGGCTTGAAGAGTATAGTGTATTTGGTTATTTATTTATAAATAAAAAAATTTTAAAGTGAAGCCGGATCTACTACTGGGTGAGGGCAGGAAAGAAATGTGACCTTAAACAGGCACTAGTTTGTCACTTAGTGATGAAGTGTGTTCCCTGCAGGCACTGTATACCAAAACTATTTATCAAAAATACCAACGCTACCGTACAAAGACTTATAGTGCGTCAGTGGAATAGAGATTCCAGGCTCTGTGCAGACATGGGCTTATTACATCCTGGCATCTGATGTGTCATGTTACCATACACAATCATTGTGATATCTACCAGCAATAGTCTGGTAGACACAAAGTTTATATAACAGAATATAAACACTGGCTCACCTACTGTGCATGATGAGATCAAGGCTGTCAACCACCAGTAAATTTACTGACAGAAACAAATACTTTCCCTCTAGATTGTAAACTCTCAGGAGCTGAGGCCCCTCTACCCTCTGTCATATGCCTGCTCCGGTCTTCATCAACCTCAGATGTTCTTGTTCTAAGTTTTTTTTATGTGTTGTACCGGCTGTCCGGCACTGCAGAGTTTTGTGTTAGTCACAAATGAATGATGATGATGATTCTGCAATAGTACACACCAAGGAACTACTCCAATGATTTTGAGACAGATTTCAGTGGTGTCCCTCTTATTTCCAATACAATATAGAAGTGGTTCCCATAGTTTCTTGGTACATGGCATCCATGGGCACAGAGAGGTTGAAGGTATGGAGAGGCCTGGGTGTGCAGGAGAGAAGTAATTATGCCCACTGGCAATGCCGCAAACACCCCCACAGATGATAGAATGAATATAGACACAATGAGGGGCATAGCTGTGCCAACTACAGAGGTCACACCCAACCTAATACCTGGGACCCACTGAATCTTGGTGGCCCTGATGCCACTCTTAATGTCTCAGAAATTTTTCATGGCAAACCTGGGGCTCTATGGGGTGCAAGCCATATCTACAATGTTGGAGATCTCAAGATGATGGGGACTCCAACATCTTGTGACCTTCACTGCTAATGCAATGCCCCCTTCAGAGGCAAACACACGATTTTCAAGGGGGAGTTTCTGTATATGTTCTACATATACAGTGTATACTGTAGCATCTTACACTTATCCTTACAATTACTTTTACAACATTCAAAACAAAGGATTTAAAGACCAGGTCTCCAAATACTATATTCATACACTTAACTTGTGAGCTATCAGTAATAATGTGATTTGTGTACATCTTGTCAATAATAACATTTAGTTGGATCCCCCTGTATTTAAAATACACGATGCTCAGTATGTCCAGCAGGGTAGTTAAACACCCAACCTCATACACCATAGTCAAACACTTAACACATGAGTTATTTAGTAATTATAATTATGTGAAGATAAGTGAAATTGTTAGTTTAAATCAGGGGTTCTCAACTGTAGTCCTAAAGTAGTATGTCAGAGTAGGGCTTGAAGGGTTCACTGGAATATAGCGGAAGGTGCCCATGCTTAAGTGGATTGGGTGATCATTAGAAAGTGCATGGTCTTGCCCATGTTTAAATATATAGTAAATACTGATTGTGCCTACTGATAATATGCAAGATAAGAAAGCACTGTAGTGAATATACCATAGTCCTGGGAATCAAGTATAATGTATGTAAAATATTTAAGCACATGAAAGAGATCCTACATAAATAAATCACATTAATGCACTGTATATGGGATAGGGGAAACAGGGGACAGTGTCTAAAACACAATGAGCAGGGGAAACGGTACAGTGTTTAAAACACATAGAGTCAAAATAGATGACATTGTAAAGAAAATGCAACTATCTACACTCTTACTGGTGTATGACTGCACAGCTACAATGAAATTTCAATCACTGGCAGAAACTGTATTCATTATGTTAAAGCACACAACCAACAAAAGGAGTGTGTTGTAACCAACCATTTTGATTGACCGAAAGATAAGTCTTTAATTTCTATAGAAGCAGACCAAGCACCTATGTTCATCAGTGGTCCTGCTGCACTAGGTAACTGACCTTCTAATAGAGTAACAATGTATAATTTAAGTACACAGTCTGGAACCTGTCCCCTATAGGAGATGGGAGCCAATCAATTGAATTCACCTACATGCCCCACCTCCCATTACTTCAGTAGAACATCAGGGGGAAAAACTTACATTCATCAGCTGAACTTTCTGGGTACTCAGAAGCCTTTCTGAATACTCAACCCCGTCCCCCCACCTGAGTACTGACAAACCCACTTTGGATACTCACAACCCCGGCCCCCTTTGTGTGACACTGCCCATAGACTCCTGTGTGTCTTCATTTAACCATGTAATGGTTTTATTAATAGAATTTTATCTAGAAAGGTTTTCAAGACATACAGTAAGTGCACTGTACAAACTCCCCTATCCCATTATTTGGCATGTTTAAAAAGCACAATTCCCGCTGCCTGTAGAATACATTACACTATGACATAATCATAGTCTAGCAAGCTTGTGTTTGTTATATTTTATAGGTCTTGCAGCAATTCCATGCAAAAACCTTTAGCTGGGACCTAACCATTAAAGCAAATAAACTATATTTATAGATGACTATTTTAAAGTGACAGTAATTACATCAGGCTTCACTTGGGCTCTGAAGAAATATGCACAGAAAAAGGAGGAGGTGAAAAGCAGGAAGTGGAAAAGGGGTGTGGCCACGCAGCCACGTACCATGAAGAGAAGGCTTTGTAAATAGCTGTGCTCTTGCTACAAGCAGTAAGTGGCCCATCCTACAAACTTGCCATCAGCCACACGACAGCGGTATCTCTGCATGTGCACTGCGTCACTTCTGTGCTCTGCAGGACACAATTTGGGAAATGTTGCAATATAGCTTATTAATAAATTGGCTCATAATGCTACTTATATGTCAATTCTTATAATTTGCTCAGTTAACATACTGTACATTCTCAAAGGTTGAAAAATCTGTATGGATAAAGCTTGAAATACATAATTGTAGAACATTCAGTATAAGGCAGGCCATCATGGCCAATATATCTTTGTATACTACAGAAAATAATTATTTAACGTGCAATGGGCAATAGATGATAAGAGCACTATTCCTGCAATATATGTAACTACTCTGGGTCATGCATTGTTTTTGGTTCTCAAACTGTATGCCCCCACAAGCATGTTAAGCCTGGAACTGTGCATCTTAAACACTAGGTACAGCAGGACATGTTCAGATAGGGCCTGGTCATTAAGGCTTCTTGTAGATTAGAACCAATTATTTGCCAGCCTCTGGTGTATTGATTCCATACATAGTTCTATAGACTGTGTGCCTTCTAATCCTTATCTGTGTTGTTTATGCCTATCATTTTCATTCTGTGTGTATCAGTGGCTTTTAACCTGTTTTACTACTATACATTATCTGTTGTTTGCTTATTGTAATTATCTCGATATCTGTATTTGTCCTGACGCCTTTACTTGGAATTCTTTGATCCTCATCCAATAAAACTCTGGTGGTAATTCAGTAGCAGCTGGCTCCTCCCAAAGGCAGAAGCTGTGGAACAAAAAGCATAAGAACTCTTTCCCTACTAGAGATTTGTGTGTGAAACCTATTTCTCTTTATCATGTTCATTTTTTTTCCTGCTTCTTCTGTGCTTTTTTTTTATTAGTTTGTCATCCATTTCTGTTCTCTGCCACTATCCCTTCCTTTTTTTTGACTATCAGCTCCTGGTCATCAAATCCTCCCCTATAATTATAGGGTGGTCTTCAGTAATCCGACTGACGGGATCCTGGCGCACAGTATACCGGCGCCGGGATCCCGACAGCCGGCATACCAACACTTATTCTCCCTCGTGGGGGTCCACGACCCCCCTGGAGGGAGAATAAAATAGCGTGGCGTGCGTAGCGCGCCACTGTGCCCGTAGCATGGCGAGCACAGCGAGCCCGCAAGGGGCTCATTTGCGCTCGCCACACTGTCGGTATGCCGGCGGTCGGGCTCCTGGGGCCGGTATGCTGGTCGTCGGGAGCCCGACCGCCGGCATATCGTAGTGAACCCATAATTATACTATGGCTCATTTATAGTAGAAAGAACAGCGCTAAAATATATGTAATTAATAACAATTTAATCCTCATTTACATAAAACAATTGCTAATATAAGGAAACATATCTGTTAGCAATGCACAGTTAATTGATAGGTCTCGGGATTCAATCCACCAATATATGCACTCCTTTGAAGGACACTGTCTAATGTATATTGATGGTTACTCACACATGGCCATGTTTTACCAGCAATCAAATTTTCCAGCTGTGGGGTACTTCCAAACTGTGTTCCAATTGGAGAGTCCAAATGATTTAAGCTAGTTCAGCAACGGCAGAAGCAGTGTTGGATCTTGGTTCACAGAGTGCTTTTGCTGGATTTGCTGTGTAGCTGGAGATTTTCCTGATCAATGGATGGTGCTAGGTGGAGAAGTCCAGTACCTGGTGTATGCAGAACTGACGCGTTTCACTGCTCTGGGCAGCTTTTTCAAAGGTCATTTATCTCTTGTACCTTTTGCTTTTCTTCCCTATTTTCTCACTGATACTGACACACCAGCTTTTACTTTTTACCTGTTTGCCACTAATATATTCCACACGATTCTGCTCAACTCTGTGCTATATGTAGCATATAATACATTCCTCAAATTCATGTCACGTCATGCTCTATTATTACATGTAAACAAAAGTGTCCATTATTGAAAAATTGGTCTAAATACAGTGCATGCAAGTATATTCCCCACAATATGGTTTGATATAATGTACTGCTCCTATAGGTAACTATGGGGGTTATAACTTCAGGGTTATTCCATTTATATAGTAAAGTTAACATTTCATAGAAAACAGATGCTGCTTAGCGACAAACGTACAGTATATTATTATTCTGGCCTTGTTGAAAATTCCAATTTTACAGCATAATAAATGTTATTGAAATTGATTTGTCTTTGACTCAGCCTTTTTTTCCTTTATTTAATCAATATATCACTCTGATGTGACTTGTCATCCAATTCTACTTCTGTCCATCCTACATGCACAAATCTATTTCTACACTTCCTAACATCTGGTGTGCATGTCAGTCTTTGAAAAACTGGAATTACAACTGGGCAATATTTAAACGAATGCATCATCTTATCTTTTGGCCTCAGTCACACAAATGCTTACTCTATCGGTACATTCCTTATTTCTCTAAGGCCTGTAAATATTCCAACATATATTTTTCTTTCTATATCTCAAACAGGGTGGGGAGCAGACAATCCTATGTGCAATTACTTTATGATCCAAATGGGGAATAGATCTGGAAACGATTCCAACATATTTTAATGATCAAATTACAGGAAAAGGCAGATTAATCCATGTGCAATGCAGAATCACAAGTGGGTGAATGCAATGTAGCAATTTATTCTTTCTGAATGAATATTTTACAGTGATTCTGGTCGGATTTAACCTTGTCCATTATGTAGCAGAGGAAAGAAAAGCACTATAAGATAAATCATTGTATTGCTGTCTGTAATTGAATGGGATTTCTATTTTGAAGTTGCCGGTTATAATATTAGTATGCTTTAAATGCCTATATGTTAATACATTATAATAATGTACAAACCCAAACATGACACCATATTGTGCTTTAAATAGGATTTTTAAATGCACTTTAGAAGGCGCATTATTTTTCTCACATTTTTTTAAACTCTATTAACCTCTTTGCGCTGCAAGCATACCGGCTGTTTGCTGCAGGAAAATGTATTTGGCGGTTAGTTTGGAGAAATTTGCATTGAAATGGAAGTTTCATTATATGATAAAATAACAATGATCATTTTTTTTCAGTCTGCTACAGTACCTTACAGACAGTACAATGACAGCAGTATACAGAATCTAAAAAATAGATTCACTTACACATAATGCAACCACCCTAATTACATTAGGCATTTTTCTAGACGTCGGAGAACTGTTGTCCTTCCGACCTCTGCAATTACAGAAAAAAATATCAATCTGCTGTGGAAATACAAGTCTTAGCGTGTCTAGCCAGAGTATGCTTGGACTTGTAGTTCCACACCAGATGGACAGCCATATGTTACCTAATCTAGTTTTAGACTGCTGGGGAAAAAAACGGGATTTGAGGTCACAGAGATCAAACCAGGCTAGATATAAAAATTAGCAATCATTCACGTATCACTAACGACTTCTGAAGCTTCCACTAATCTGCAGCAAAACAAAAATCCGGTATAAGAAAATGCATAACTTACACTGCAGAACAACTGCCTAGTCATGTTTGTGTGTTTATTCCTGTAACACTTCAGATTGTAAACATCTGTGATACCTTCATGATTGTGACATTGTGAACAAAATATGTCTGTAAAGTTGTTTACAACATAAAAAAGGAGGAAGAGGGGGGGGGGGTGTTTAGAGCGTTGGGTAATACTGCCAAGAGGAATCTGCAAAACACAATAATAGTGTTCATCGCAGGATGTAGGTTTAGCCAAATAACAGTCCAAAATAGGATACAAAACATATTTGTTGTTGTTTATGTTCTAATTTTTATTTTTATATTTTATTTTTATTTTGGTTTTCAGCTGCCAGGAAAAAAAGTTATACAGTGACCAAAACCATAAACAAATTACCTGAAAATGTAATGGCCATACAGCACATAGGTCAGTGGGAACCTTTGGCACTCAAACTGTTGTTGAATTACACATCCTAGCATGACCTGCTACAGTTTTGCTATTTGGCCATGTTAAAACTGTAGCAGGGCATGCTGGGATGTATAGTTCAACATCAACTGGAGTGCCAACGGTTTCCCATCACTGACCTAGGTCCATTATTGTATAGATAATTATTTATTACCAGTTATTTATACACGCACACATATTCCGCAGCACCTTACAGAGAATATTTGGCCATTCACATCAGTCCCTGCCCCAGTGGAGCTTACAATCTATATTCCCTACCACATGTACATGCACAAACATTAAAGCCGCTACTATATACTAAGAATACCAGAAAGGCTTTGAACAGTTATATAATGGAAGTAAACCAATGCAAACACTGGATTCAACATCAAACAAAACAAAATCCAACTTAATCAAAGATCAATAACAAGGAACACGCCAAGCCATAGGCATATCCAGGGGGTGTAGCTGTAGTGGTGTGTGCCTGGGGGTTCCTTAATATAATGCCAGGCAGTTTATAGAACCACGCCTGCCCATTTACACAGCTCATTCTGTCTTCAGTAGTGCACTGCAGTGTATGAACTGGTGGCACTGTATTACAAACTAATCACCACAAAACTAATCAAACACCACAACCACCACGATAAAATTGTATTGAATACATTAGATTTTGGTCACTTTCTCTATGTGGTGCCGAGATGGAGGGGTTTGGGTACTAACTACTGGAGAGTGCTGGTGGGGATCAGGCCTGGATTAGCTGCTACGGGGGACACTGTCCCTGTTTGCAGCTCTGCTAAGTGGGACAAATGTCCCTGTCTGCAACTGCGGCTGGCACCCCCTGTGGCACATAGCATAGCACAGTGTTGGGAAATACATCCTTCCTTTTTTATTTGAGGGGACATGACCACACCTCCTGGGGTTTGGATACGCCTCCTTCTGTACCCAGGCCCATGGCCGTCCTTGGCGGCCCTGTCTATGAAACCCTACCTCACAGTGGATCATATGTTTGCATTCAGAGCACAATAGGAAGAAGAATGTAGCTGAGGTTGCAGAGTGCAGTAAGCAGAAGCCTGCCAGTGTAAATTGTGGAATAATGTGAACTGAGTGCACTGTGTGGCCTTATGTGAACTGGGCGTACTAGAATAGAGCATTATGTAAACTGGGGACACTGTGTGGCATATTATACACTACAGCACTACTATGGGGCATACATTTAACTAAAGCCCTACTATGGGGCATATAATTATCTAGGGCACATCATTCTGGCTCCCTTCAATATATTGTTATGGGAGCAACAAAGGTCTCTATAAATATATTGTTAGTGGAAAATAAACAAAAACCAACAGTAAAGTTATTATTATCATCAATGTAAGCGCACAATGCTTATTCACAATACAAATGCAAAATCACCATTGGCCTGGACTATAAATTGAAGACAGCATTAAACAATACCTACGGTATGATGCTTTTAATGGATCTTTAATAAAGCTTTTTTTTTATGGATTTCTTAGACATGGCTCCGGCAGAGCTAACACTTTACGGTATACATGAACGTTTGTACACTGCGCTATTATATGTCACAATTCTGACTTTTAAATATAGATTTTTAGATACACATATGAAAATATTCTTACAATGGGCAAATAACATAAATATAGGGACCTACTGCATGACACAACCGTATATCTGGTAAGCAGTGATGTCAGTACTTGGTGAATAGTGAATGCTACTTGGCTCATTTTGTTGGAATGCTTAACAGCAGGGAGGACAGAACACACCGTGATCATCTCATTTAAGTTACGTTGTCCTGCATGGTGGCTTGACACTTAAACATCAGATATCAGCCACAATTAAATCCTCATTCTTTCACCTGAGGAACATAGCCAGAATCAAGCACTTAATTCCCTCAGATGATCTGCCAAAAGTCATCCATGCATTTGTATCATCTTGATTAGACTACTGTAATGCCCTCTACCTTGGTTTCCCAGCAAAAGAATTGACCCGCTTACAGCTGGTGCAAAACACAGCTGCCAGGCTGTTAACCAACCAGCCCCGTTCTAGCCACATAACACCCATACTATATTCCCTTCACTGGCTGCCTGTAAGATGGCGAATCACCTTAAAGATTGGCTTACTGAGTTTCAAAGCACTACATGACCAGGGCCCAAGGTACCTGAAGCAGCTACTGACCCCATACTGCCCCACTCGATTACTGCGATCTGTAGATGAAGGACTTTTAGCAGTACCTAGAATCTCCCGTAATTCATCTGGGGGTCGAGCTTTTAGTCATGCGGCTCCGACTCTATGGAACTCACTTCCCCGCACAGTGCGAGAGGCCCCAACCATAGAATCCTTCAGAAGTAGACTCAAGACTTTCCTTTTTACTCAAGCATTCCCATAATTGTCCCTTTAGTATCTCCATGCTTCAGTATTTTATGAAAAGCTGTTCTCTACTTCATTATTTTCTGTAGTATATTATGCTATGTATCTGTTAAGTGCCTTGAGTCCGATTGGAGAAAGAGCGCTATATAAATAAAAATATTATTGTTATTATTATTACTTATTGTGTTCCAAATTGTAACAACAAGATAAAAGCTGAAATAATATAATCATACAGCTAAGTCACCTGGGTGTTCGGTGATCTGTATGAAAACCATAGTTGGTGACTTTCCATTTGCCCCCTCCAGGGGCACAGTGGGGGGAGTGATGAAGTGGGAGGGTTAGTGGCATATGTGGGCGGTGCAAGGGGGCGTGATGGTACAATATCACCTTTGTGACCCTGTCCCAATATACATTGCCAAGATTACAGGCATTGTAAACCAAGGGGCACAGCTACAATGACGCAATTCAGCGTGAATCCCATCTTTGGCCATCCCAGACCTCATACTTTATTTGGGGAAGTGGGCGGCGCCAGGTGGACCTGGGATGGGGAGAGTTGAATGAGAGTAGGCAAGAATGTCATAGGAATCTCTGGTGAATTCTAATATCCTTTTTTTTGGGGGGGGGGGGAATTATTATTATTATTATTATTATTATACAGATGATATAGATATAACGGGTTCAGTATGATTTACCGACTGACAGAATACCGACGGTCATAATCCAGGCAGCCATTGACCTACAGTCAAAATGCCAACATAGTCAGAATAGCGACATTCATTATGCATACATGTCAAAATACCAACATGCGTTTTTCTGTTTTTTATTGTCAATGTTGACATAGGTCAACATGGACACCATCTAAGTGTTCCACGTCCCCTCGCATGGGGCAAGGTGCCTCGCTGTGCTCGGCAGGTCCACTGGGATAGTAAAGCATGGACAAGTTTGGTTTTGGGCAAAAAAATCATTAAAAACCGCATGTCTGCATTTTGAATTGTCGGCATTTCAAGTGTCGGTAGTCTGACTATGTCGGCATTTTAACATGTTGGCATAATGAATGTTGGTATTTTGAATGTGTCGGTATTTTGACTGTCGGCCAACGGCTGTCGGGATTATGACGGTCGGTATTGTGTCCGTCGGTAAATCAACTGCTACCCGATATAACAAGTCTACTGCAATTCCTTTGCTGTTTGTTTACAGCCATTTTAGGTGACTTCTAATATATTTAATTGTACACTATGGGCATATGACGTTATATAAGTATATGTAGCAATTGTAGTATATACATGATATCAAGACAAGTCCCAGTGGTATGCAACTTAAAAAGCAAAGCTGTAAATATCTACACCACAAATAAGCTGCGGTGAGATGTTGTGTTGTAATTAATTTGCTAATCAAAACAGGCTGACAGCATGCCTACATGGAGCAATATGAAATGTAAAAAGCAGGGATTATCCCCAGGCTATCCCTGCAAAGTATGTTGACTTAAACAGAGCCTTCTTTAAAGATGGTCTAGTATTCCATTCACAGCTGTAATTCCTCTAGTGATTTATAGCAGATAACAAGTCTAATTATACTCTCTGCAGCATGTAAAAAAAAAAGCAAATAGAAAACCATCGCTGAACTTAATATTTAAATAAATCCGAAAAAATGCAATCTCGAAAAAATCAAATAACCTTCAGAATTGATTTGCCAGTCATGTCCTTAAGTTTTTCTTTTCTTTCTAGAAGTCTGTTTTCAAATAAACAAAAGAGAGAAATTGAGAGCAGATAAAAAAAAAGTAGAACGTTTTGCTTATCTGCTCTGTGCTCTGACTGTCAATTCTAAAACTTCACTCCTTGGTCCTGTTTTAGAATTCAGTATAGCTCTATGGCTACTGCAAGTGTTTATCAATTCCTTCACTGTACTTCTAGCAGTCCTGCTTGGAAGCTGTGACTAAATAGATGACACATAAAACCATAGTACAAAAACGCCAGAAATGCCTCTATAGAGAAGGAGGGATAAACACCCATGGAGATAATGAACGTTCCTTTATGACCTCTTTTGCAAATGATCGCTGCCACATTTACATTTTGACTCATTTTATATTACTGAATTGTCCTCCAATAGATCTGTGTTACCCATTTAAGTTGTTAAAGGACCAGTCCATGGGTTATATTGAGAACACACATACGACGTCAATGGCAATCAAATGTTACAAATATTATTCCCATTTAAAACATTATTATTATTTTTTTAAATGGTTATTGTCCGGGGAGGGGGAAAGATGGGTGTTTAAAGGTATGCTGGGGTTTTTCTGTGTAAAATAAAAGTAGGGAAGTATTGTGTATTAAAAGGCAAGAACACCTCCATGCGTTCATTGAAATAACCATGCAAGCTAAATTTGTATATTTTTCATGGGTCTACTTGGAATCCTGCCTTGGAACATTGCATGTGCCAGTGGCATCACTACAGGTGTGTGGGTCGCTCCTGGCTTTCACCTATTCAGTGACAGGGGCTGGGTGCTGCACTGTAACATTCTGTTCAACACTCAGCTTTTGTCACAGGCCGTGAGGTCACGCCCATTGTTACAAAGCCACACCCCCTTTTAGCGGTGCACTTCATAGGCGTGCGCATGGATTTCTTTCACCCGCATCGGGTGTCACCAAGGCTAGTGATGCCTCTGACATGCGCTCAGAGACAACCTGCAGCAGCGCAGGCACACTCCTTACAAGCATAGGGATTTTGCCATTGAAACTCCACCAATGTATAACTACGAGGTATTTACCATAGGCGTATCTCCCAACATGATCGTCTCCATGAGGGACAAAATACTCTATTCCTGGACTTACCTCTTAATTTATGATTGCCATCACCTGTAGTGAAACACATTTCTTATTAATGAGCTAATTTAATACAGATGGCAGCAATCATGAAATGAAGAAGGAAGTCCAGGAACAGAGCATTTTGTCCCTCATGGAATAGGTCACATTGGGAGGTATGCCTTAGGGAGGAAACCATCAATGGTTATCAGCCATCGATGGTTCGTGGTTATCCTTATACCAATGGGGAAGAGGGGTATTAGGGTAAAGCCCTCACAAAAACCACACCAAGCACATTTATTGCATGTCTGCCATCATTTTTATCTGAATATTCGAGGGCTACATACCCAATATAATGAATACATATATTCAGGGGCGGATTGGGAACAAAAAGCGGCCCTGGAAAAAAATTTGTACTAGTGGCCCCACATGGGCAGCACCAGAGGTGTAAGGTCTAGCCATGGGCCATGGCAGCAGCTCCCTCCCCCAAGACTTTCCAGATAGTGGGCATGTCCAGCATCAAGGGGGAAGTTAAAAGGAAATAAAATTAAATATTATGAGCACATTATATGATACACCTTTAGAATTTAGGAAATTATATAATTCTTTAGAAAAATATATTTTCTTGCTTATTTCACCAACCGTATCCCAATCACTATTCACTCAATCTTATATGTCAGCCAAGCAGGCAGACAGAGCATACACTAGATCATCTGCAATCACAGGCTAAGTGGCAAAGTCATTTTCATATATGCAAATTATTTTGCATCTTATTCATTATGTCTATAAATGGGACCACGTGTCCTCAAACAAAACAGGCCCCACAGGTGCGTCGGCCCACCGGGAATCTTCCCTGTAAGCCCTATGGCCAATCCGCCTCTGCATATATTACTCTAGCACTGATTCTTAGTCAGAACCTGATTCAGAGATGAACGGTTTTCCGATTCTTATGCAGATTTCTTGTGTATGTTGAACTATGCATGCACAGGACCAATACTGAGCATGTGTAGATCAGGCCCCGCGTAGTTAGGTGCAGTGCGGCTGCAGGCGTCAGGTGAGTGACAGCCTGCAGACCTTTGCGAGTGGGGAGTAGCATCGACAGGGAGAATTTTACAAACCCGGTTTTGCAGGGGTGAAGAGGCCAGGGTCTGCGTCTTCCAGCACAGCTTCACTGGCCCTGGCAGTGTCAATTCCTCGTTCATCCTGAGTAACTGTCCATGCAGATGAGCCACTGCTACGTCACACATTCCACTATAGACGCCTCCTGCTTAGGGTTACCACCTCATACCAGGCAAAATGGAGTCTTGAAATCAGCCAGCCACAGAACCTGTGTAATTAATGTGTCCAGAAGTAAAGGGAGGAGGTGGTAGCCCTACTTCTGCTGCATTTGCATATTTTAGCACAGTCGCTGTGTACAGATATGCAGCAGCTGTGCAATACTGTCCATCTCCGAATCAAGAGCCTTATTCAGCTTCAGTTGCAGTTTTGCTAAAATTGCTAAGCTGCTGACGATCGCATACTGGGGGCGGCCCAGCACAGGCCAAGGCCGCCCAGCATGCTAATGGCAGCCAGCGATGTGATCGCAATTCAATTGATGGCATATAATTCACCAGTTGGCACTACAGAGTGCACAAACGCTGAAAGTGGGTGTCTCAGTCCTTGCACACTCACCGCACTGATGGAAACCAAAGGGCACGTGTGAATAGTCGCACCCGCCATCCATTGGAATTACACTGGGCATGATTCAGATGTGAGTGGAGGGGCTATCACTGCTGCTTACCGTGACAGAGACTACTGGCCTTCTTCCTCCCGCTCAATGGCGGTGACAAACTAAGGCCATCGCCGCCCCCTCCACACTGTCCAATCGGCAGTCTGCTGCCACCCTGTTACCTTCAGAGCAGGACCTGTTCACCCACACAAAGAATGGGTCCTGCACATGATAAACGGCACTCTGTGCATGATGTCACACCTCCAGCCACATCTGAACAACCTCCATTGTGTGATCACAAGTGTGACTATTCGCACCCGGGCGCAGTAAATCGTGCATGTGCACATGTGTACGCATCACGGCAATGATGTGTACTGACACATCTGTGTGTGTGTGCTCTTGTTTCTGACTTGCAATCAGGACCCATGTCGTTTCCTAGTTATGACTATTCTTTCATTGACTGTTTAGTATTTCATAGAACAGTTGCTGCATTATATATAGTGACACAAATGGCGATCAGCAAAGTGTACGGACGTGACAGACTCTAGCATACTAAGACTGGCCACGAACTGTAGCTCAGCAACAGTGAACAACATTTAAGGACATGCGATGGGCAGAATTCACTAGTGGGTGTTTAAGCAAGTAAGACAGGATATCACTATAATCTTTCCCCTTGATTAATCTGGCATTCACTTTTCTGAATCATGGAAAACAGATGTTCATACTTCACATAGTGTTCACTTAGCATGCAATAACATGTCAACTATTCTATAGTTCAGCAGAAATAAGAGCCTGACCTGCTATTTATTTCTGTAGTCTCTGAGCAAAAATACTTATTGGAACAACTGTACTATTCTATACTATGTGAAATAGGGTTTAATGATACAGTATTTGTGTGTTTTGTTTTGTGCTGCCTGCATTATATATATTATAATTATTAACTGTAATGTAAGCAATGTCAGTGTCTCCCAAATATAAATGTACACAGGTGGTTTAGATACTCTTCTAGGGTGTATTGTCACTCTAAAGGGCCCCATACACTAGAGCGATAATGCCCGATTTCAGCCCAATTCGGGCATTCGGCCCGATATATCGGCTGAAATCTGGCATTTTGGAGGTGTTCCCGAACCGATCTGATGCGCGTTCCCGTGAGCATCGGATCGGATCCTCCAGATTTAATGTGCTGCACATTCAATCTGATCCGACCTGGGGGCATGGCTTGGGATTGCCCAGGATCGCCAAGATATATCGTATGCAAATGAGCAGCATCCGATGTATCTTCGGCCGATCCTGCCCCCCGGGAGGCTGCCGGGGTGATCGCCTGTAATCACCTCCGACATTAGATCATTCTAGTGTATGGGGCACTTGAGACGTGACAGGGAAGGGGCATGGACTATGTCATTGACTAGGGAAGGACACGAGTTGCTCGTCTTCTAATGGAGGATGGGCTTTGGACATCAAATCTTGCGTGTGCTGGCTTTTGATGGAAGAAGCATTGCGATGGCTCACGCATGCGGGGCCGTGCCGTCACTGGGATGGATTTGACAGCTGTACTCCACTGTATTTTGTCACTGACCATCATATCCACACCATTCGATAGTGACGAACATCGGAAAGTGGACACTGAATGGGAAACACTTGCACTGGAAAAAAAATTGATGGTTGGAAACTACTTAAGTCCATCGCTATCAGTATAAAGAAAGCGCAGCTTCTGTATATAACAAATAATGCTAGGAGAATAGGATGCACTACAGCAGGGTTAGGCAACTGCTGTGGAACTACACATCCCAGCATGTCTTGACACAGTGTTGCTGTTAAGGCATGCTAATATTGTGGTTGGGCATGCGGTAGTGCCACAGGTTGCCTACCCTTGCACTACAGAATGAGCAAAAGTGGTGCACCTAATCTTCAGTTCACCACACACACTAAGATATCCCATATAGATGGTTCCATATTTCAGTGTGTAACTTCAAAAGAGATGCGTATCACATATAAACATACATGTTACGGTGTATGTAATCTATGTTCTGGGAGGTTATCCCTGGGATCGGCAGCACTGTGTGTATTAATCCGCTGTGCGGCACAAGGGACTTAGAATTAGGCTTCACTCCTTCTAGGGACGGGCGGATTTATTAATTGGTTTGATGAGAGGCAATTTAATAGAATAATAAAAAAAGGCACTAATGACATTTATTTATTTTTAATTATGTAAACATATTTACTAAGTAGGATAGATTGCAGGGACAGTATGTGCATGCTCTACCTATTTACACTCCATTCAAGATGGCATATGGAACAGTACAGTGGAAATATTTTGCAGTTACTTGTACTTTTTGGGCTGACAGTACCAACACAAGCATCCAAGTGCCGCCCCCAAACAAGTGCCGCCCCAAGGCATGTGCCTCACGTGCCTAATGGGAAATTCACCACTGCTTCTAAGCCCGCCCCCAGACTCCAATTGGCTATGCACACTCCCGACCTTGCACTGTGTGGTTAGCTCCCTAGCCCCGAGGCTGTAGCGGCCGCTGATGGATCATACTTACCTGCCTACATATTCTCCCAGAAGTTGTGGGAAACTACACTAACTGTAAGCAATGAGTAAACAAAGGGTTATAAAAGTGGATATACTCTTTAATATTCATGTTATTATTGTAGATTTGTAATGCGCCAATGAGATCTGCAGCATCAGATATTCATAAGACAGGGGACATACAAGGTATACAAAATAAATACAGACATGATAGCAAAGTGTAGTTTGGGTCCCGCTCAGGAGACAGCTGATAATCTAATTGGCGGAGGTGACACAAGAATACTGAGGTTGGGGCATTAATGCATGTGCTATACGATGAGAGTATGGAAAGATCTAATAAATAGATGGGGTTGTCAGAGAGTATTAAAAGATTTGAGTCTGATCGGGTGTGGTATGGAATTCCATAAACAGGTAGTGGCGGAGGGATGGAGGAATTAGAGATAATCCCTCCAGAAGATTGCATTCATTCCAAGTGACCAGGTTTCTATATAATATTGCATTATAATTTTATTATTATTATTATTATTATTATTATTAATATTATTACTTGTTTTATTTATTAGGTGGCACAAAAGTGTACCCAGTGCCATTCATTGGTAATCATAAAACTAACACAGCCTAAGTACAAACACAGCAGCTGCTCATCGCATAAGTACATAGCATGAATACAAACCTTACTGCATTACTTCTGCCTGTTACATACATTGCATTCTTATTTTATTTATTAATTAATTAATTAATTTATTTATTTAGGTCATTATATATCAGTGTTGACAGATAATGCTATTTTGAAGAATAGTTCTGTAAAAATGAAAATATATGGACTATGAAAACCCAAGGATGATCTTATACAATATTTTTCCTTATATTTATTGCATGCAATCAGTGACTTAAGAGAGTTCCCGCTCACTGATAAATCCCTGCGGCCTATCTGATTGGTGTTGTGACACACTGATGTGGCTGGAAATCACATGTTTATCGCATAAAAAGTCTTTATCAAATACTAATCAGATGCAGAATGGAACAGTGACATCATTACAATGAATGGTATCATTAGTACTATCAATGTTGGCTGCTTACAAACAGAAACAGCCACAATGCAGGGAGGTACATTGTGGTTTGTCAAACAATTAGGAATTGTATTATGAACATTGTTGTACAGTATTATGGCATACTGTTTCAGTAATATATACCAGGAAATTTCCTTGCGGCTGGAGCCACACCTACAGTTTATATTTATACTGTATGCAGTGTTCTTATTCTGCTTTCAATGTGCAGAAATATTTTAAGAGCCCTTCTCTTGGCTAGGGAAATGTCTGTTTTTATAGTTATACATTATTTATTTGTATACTTTATTTTGCTTTTATACTTAAAAAAAATTGCATGCTATGTTGATGTCGAATGTGGTTGAGAAAATATTTTTTTTACTATGTTTGCATCTAATTCGCACTGCGTATGCATCCCTATTGCATACTTGCCTACATTTTCTGTAACTTCTGCGGGAGAAGCCTGGAGAGGAGACGCTGCTGGAGGCTTCAGGGGAGGGGCCAGGCTTAATTGTTATTACCCCCCACACACACACACCCCCAACACAAGAAAACTGCAGTGATTTGCGGGTCCGCAGGTAGGGGTGGGACTAAATGCAGCAATCCACAACCAGCTAGCCGCACCACTTCCATCTGGCGCCGCAATTTTGGTGACTTTCTCCCCGTCCTGCCCGCTTCACTAGGAAGTGGGTGGGATGCTGGAGATTTGCCTACTCTTCCGTAGATGTGGGGGACTACCTGAAAAATCAGGAGCTTAATATACTGGTGCTTTATTAGCTGAGAATACAAAGCTCTATCATCCATAGTGCTCAATCAAATCTATGGTGACACGTTGTACAACAGTCTAAACGCTCCTTTCCTGGCACATAAGAGCAATTAAAATATGAAGACGCAGCATGCCACCTTCCTGAGCTTCATTTCTGTTGTGTGTTAAAGCACTTGCTTCACTCAGTGCAGTTTTTAGGGCCGTGCGAGCCCTACAATCGCACGGGGCACCGCTGCCACGGCAACTGCATGTTACAGTATTCTGTCTGGAATACTATAGAAAATGTCCCTCCCAAAATGGCCATCGCCTCATAGAAGACAGTTTTTAAGGATGCCAGAGGAAGCTGTGGGTATTTTGAGAAGGTCATTTTCAATATTTTGAAATGGGGGCAGGCGTGAATAGCAGTTCCCACTGGTGCTGGCGAGGGCCAGGGCTATCCCCTGACAATGAACAGTACCCCTTGACAACGAACAGGTACTGTAGCATACTGTATTACAGTAGGGGAATAATATGGTGACAGGGGTATATGAGGACATAATATGGTATCAGGGGCATTATAGTGTGGGCATAATATGGTGAAAGGAGCAAAACAGTGGGTGCTTAATATGGTGACAGGGGCAGTACTGTGATGGATTAATATGGTGCAAGAGGCATTACTGTGTGGGGCATAATATGGTGTAAGGAATACTATGTAGGCAAAAAGCAGTAACCCGTGTCTGGGCCACAATCTGAAAGGGGTCAGTCCCAGGTTGTACCTGGTATTTTGGTGGAAAAGCGGTATAATAAGCCCAGAAAAGCCTTATACTGGAAGAGCTTCCGGCTATTTATCAAAGTCTACGGTTGGTGGTGACCATTGCTGAGTGTCTCTTTGCCTACTTAAGGAGGCCAGTGGTGGCTAAATCTGTCTTACTCAGCTGTCCCAGCTATTTTTTTTTATTTTTTGGGGGCTAGATATTTTTGGATTTATTTAATGATTAAGACCCTTATTAATCAAGGAGACAAGTTTTTTTTGTTGTTGTTTTTTTTTGGGGGGGGGGTCCAAGTGCCTGATGAAAAACTCATTCAGCGCACGGTGTATCAAACACATTAGAGGACTCTCCTGTGTAATCCTGATATTCACTATTCCCACTTCATAAATAAAATAACACCTAACAAACCTAGGGGAGATTTCAAAGATTCTTGGAAATTTTGAAAATTACATTTCATAAAGATCTTTGCAAGCACTAGAGGTCTACCAGGATTAGTTAGATGAAATTGAAAAATGTCCACAATTTCTGAAAGCTGATTAACTTTTTGCACATGTAAAGCATACAGATTTTCAACCTGTTTTGAATAGATTGCAACCTGTTCTATATTCACAAAAACAAATAAACCATATAAAACAAGTACAAACACAAATACATAGTATAATAGTGACAGTAAAAAGTTTATACAAATCATATTGTGCCATTTATAAACAAAATATATCTGCCTATTTAATAGCATGTCTTCCAACTGTCCCGACTTTGACAGTTCTGATTCACGAGCTGGAAAAGGGACAGAGTTTGCCCAGAAGTGGGTGTGTCTGTGCAAATAGAGGTAATAATAATAATAATAATAATTTTATTTATATAGCGCTCTTTCTCCAACAGGACTCAAGGCGCTTTACAGACATCAAAAACAATGCACATGATACAGAGGATTTAAGTAATACAACAATAGATAAGCCACAAAGACATAAAAGAAAAGCTTAAGCACACAGAAAGCATAATGCAGGATTGGTGTAGGCATTTTGGGTAATAACTTCCAAGGGTTGTGTATTTCACCCTCACAGGTACCAAGTGCGGCAGCCATCTTGGGCGCTCAGCGTAGGATTACCCAGGGTGGAATAGTCCACCCCTAGAAGAGATGACACAAAATGGGGGTGATTTCAGAGTCCTACAGTTTAGAGTAGGGTTCCAATAAAACCACAAGGTCCATGTATTTTTCATCCCATCCACAAGTGTACCATATGGGGCAGCCATGTTGGGCGCACTTTGAAGGATACACTGTGGGAGGTGAGCCATACAAGGGCCAAGTTCATATATGGGAAAACTGATGCTTATGTAGTAGTATGATATACCCTGCATGTAGGGCACAATGACAAGGTGTGCAATCAGTGGAGGTAAACATTATATTACAGGAAAAACACATGGTGGGGTGGAAGCGAGCTATTGAAGGAAAAAAAAAACACAATAGCAGGTAACTAGTGGCAGAAGTAAAATTGGGATAACATTATTTTGGTAAGATCATAGTATGGGTGGGTAGGAGAATGTGGGGGGCATACTCAGAAGCAGGGTTTGGATGTAGTGGGCAGAGTTTCAGCAGCTTATGGTGGCTATATAGAGTATATGGGGGGACTGTGCTGGTCCTGGGGTCCTGTGTTCTGAACTTAAACCTTAGGAATGTTAGAGACCCACCTGATGAGGTCACATGGTCGCGATAGGTGGGCCCATATTTTCTGGCAAAAAATTATGCCAAGAACCTTGATTTTAATCTGTGTTATATAGCAGAGTTTATTATAATTGTTCTGATTACCAGTGTTGTTGATGTTTGGAGTGTGCACCTGCATCTTTCCTTTTTTTGGTGCCTATTTAGGCCTATTTGGCATCTATAAATGTTTAGAGGTATGTTATAATTACTATTATTATTGTATATCTATTTAAATGAAATCTATGTTCAAAATTATGAAATGTGCAATTTAACTTTAGACTATTCATCTAGTAACAGCATTTTATATAATACCTACATATTACACAGGTCCAAACCCATAACTCAAAAGCTGTGAGGTAGTAAAGCTAACCACTGTGCCACAGTTCTGGCCAGATTATACATTTAATATACAGGTAGTGTTACATACCTTCCAACTTTTGCAGTCCTCTAATCGTCTGCACAGAGGGTTGGCCTTGGGTGGGAGAGGGCGTTACCTTATGTGTGAGGGGGTGTGGCTTTGGTGTACAACTCTGGTTTCGTAATGTTGGGGGTGTGCCCAGTGATCCCCGAGCAGCTCCCAGACTCACCTCCCTGCACCGATTAGATGCCATGCACATGTGGACAGCATCTAGTCAAGGATTACACTTTACAGAACAGAGCAGCGGTGATCACAGGCTCCCCTAACCTTTCCCCCAGCTCACGGGACACTGCTGACCATGGGTGGGACAGCGAGACAGTGTCCGATAAGGAATTGGGACAGTTTATATACATTAACACTGGATCACTATCTCCAGTTGGCTTACACAAATATGTTTTAACAGGTTACACTAACCTTTTCTCATCTGTTTGGATCACAACATTTATAACTAAATTCTCCCCCTGGGAATAAAGAGTTCTGCATTATCTGAACGACAATGGGGGTCATTCTGAGTTGATTGGGCATCCCCCCGCATGTCATCTTCCCTGACATGCGGGGGGATGCCCAGCACAGGGCTAGTCCGCCCCGCATGTCAGTCCGCACCCCTCCCCCCCCCCTGCACAAATTCAAAAGCATTGCACAGCAGTGATGCTTTTGTATTTGTGGAGTAACTCCCGGCCAGCGCAGCTCCTGCAGCTGTCCGGGAGTTGATCGTCGCTGCCACTGGCCGCAGAGGCTGCGTGAGACGTCACGTATCTGCCTTGTCCCAGCCCCCAAACGGTCCTGCCACGCGGCTTAACACCACCGTCCAGCCCCCTCCCGCCCCGCGACCGCCTCTGCCTGTCAATCAGGCAGAGGCGATCACTACTGAACGACAGCCTTCAACCGCCCGACATGTGCCGGCGCACTGCGGCGCCGGCGCATGCGCGATTCCGACCCTATCGCTGCACTGCGATAAACTGCAGCGAGCGATCGGGTCGGAAATGACCCCCTATATTTGTAGCATTGCTACACTGAGATATATTTACTTAAGTTGCCAAATTATACATTC
The DNA here is from genome assembly GCF_028390025.1 of Pseudophryne corroboree. Lineage (NCBI taxonomy): Eukaryota > Metazoa > Chordata > Amphibia > Anura > Myobatrachidae > Pseudophryne > Pseudophryne corroboree. The sequence goes on along the minus strand of NC_086444.1, from coordinate 1,108,631,485 downwards.
TAGGGTAAATTTACTAAGATGGGAGATCTATTTAAGATGAGATGTTGCCCATAGCAACCAATCATATTCCAGGTATTATCTTAGAGAAGGGTCTAGATAAATGAGAAGTAGAATCTGATTGGTTGCTATGGGCAACACCCCACTTAAATAGTACTCCCATCTTAGTAAATTGACCCCTCTGTCTGATGTTGAAATGAACTTGTAAAACATTATTATTCTTTTAACTCTATAGTAGGGTGCGATTTTTTAGGTATCTAAAAAATCGCACCAAATTGTACGTTTGTAATTTGCGATTTTTTTGTAAAAATCGCAAAATGTAATAGTGTGTGAATTTTAAGGTTAAAACGAAATTCGCATGTGATTGCGGTTTTTAGTAAAGGAAACATGCGGTTTTAGTAATAAAAACATGTGGATTTTAGGTCTTGTTTTTATTACTTAGTCAGAAGCATGCACCAATCAGTGTGATCCGTGCATGCTTCTGTCTGTAAAAGTAAAGAAAGTGTTAAAACATAAAAGAGCCTGGGGCTAATTATGGTTTGGGTGGGGCCCTGCACGTCATTTTTTCAAAATATTTTAACACTTTCTTTACTGTTGATCAATGATCAAACCACTGGCTCACAGTGTGAATATTTTATTTGGTTTATGAAGCGCGTCCCTTCCTATATTTCCCATTCTCACTATCTGAAACCTGCGCAGACAACTTTCTAGGGTACACTGCTTCTGAACCAAATAACAACATCATTTCAGTATTAATAAATTTGTGTTGACCATTTGCGCCGTTAGGATTATTGTATATTTGTCTAATGTGCTTTTATTGCTATACCCAAAGGGTAATTCATTAGCCACTATAGAGCTCAAGTAAATTTGAACCTGGACAAACCATGTTTGCAATAGAAGGTGTGCAATTTTATTTTTATTTCTTTTTGTGCAAGGAGGGAAAACAGTAATACTGGCTGCTTTTGCATATAGCCCACAAATGCTTGTCAGCTTTATTTGTATATTTCAAATCAGAAACACAGGCTGTATAAGGTGTAAATAAAATATAAAAGAATTTTGTGTATGTATACAAACTTTGGCGGTGATTCAGACCTGATCACTTCTGTGTGTTTTTTGCACAACGGGCGATCAGCAATAGACTGTGCATGCGCACGCACGTCTGTAAACAACAACAAGCATCGCTGGACAGCGATAGGCTGGTGCGAAAATTTCAATCACACAGCTATTCGCAAACTGATTGACAGAGAGAGGCCATTTGTGGGTGGTAACTGACCATTTTCTGTGAGTGCTAGGGAAAACGCAGGCGGTCCCAAGCGTTTCCAGGGAGGGTGTGAAGTCAGCTCCGGACCCGATCAGCCTGTTCTCATCGCACTGTAAGAGTAAATCCTGGGCTGCGCACAGATTGCACACGGTGGAAAATCATTCAATGGTGAGTGAGTTGCGAATGGATTTGCAGCTGTCCATTTGGGCGGTGACTCTCCGAATGCTTGTCGGAAAGACGTCAGCTTCCAACAGAGTTAGGTTGGAAGGGGTTCTGACCTATTCCTTAGAGGCTGTTTTTTTCCAACAAGTCGGGAATTCCCGTCTTGTCGGAAAACATGTGGATCAGCGGAATAGCCGCGGATCCACGTGCTTTTGTTGGAAACAAGGCCAAAACCGACAGAATTTGGCCCCATTTCCGACAACCTCAATCCGACTTTTAAAAAAGTCGGCTTGAGGTGAGGAGACGGAGGAGCGGTGCGAGGGAGGGAAAGAGAGTGCTTACCGGGGGGGAGGGGGGACAGCTGGAGCCGTGGACGCTGGTAAACACTGCTGCTTTCTGATGTCCCCCTGGCTTGTCGGATCCATTCCGACAAATTCATGACGGAATGGATCCGACTCTTATTGAATATACCCCTATGTGTATATGGTGTATATGAAACATAAATTAATTCAAATTGGTTCCCATCCCCAAGATATCTCATTAAGGCATGCAAATATTCCAACATATGGAAAAATCCGATATCCAGAATACTGCTGGTCCCAAGCATTTTGGGAATGGGAGACTCAATCTGTATAATAAAAACTGGGCATTGGTAGAAGAGAGCAGTCCAAAATAAACAAAAGATATAATCAAATTCCCCCCATAGAAAAACCTAGGGACAATAATTTTCTTTATAGATATATTTCCTTTAAGCAATAACGGAAATAATTCATGGTAACGTTCGTAATGTAAGGATAATGACTATTCACGCACTGCCACAAACTTTTTATTAAAAACTGCTTAAATTAATCAGTACAATAAATAATTGCTTTACTTTCAATATACTGCGTAGGTTGACATGGACATGCAGTGTCCTTACTGGCTGGAGGAAAGAAAACAAATTTATTCTTGGCTGCATAAGCAGACAATAAGTGGAAAGGCTGCTGTGCTATTGTTAAAAAGAACCCATTTGAAAGTGTGTTTCTTTGATGGGACTGGTAATTGCTTCTTTACAGGAGAAATTATTGAGATAAGTACATGCACCAGGCAGCAGGCTGGTTTATGCTAGCTGGAAATACACAGCTACGAGGATCAATGATCATGCTGAATTAAAGGAAGCCCGTCATCAGAAGATATGTTTTGTTCAGAATTAAATAAAACTGAACACTGCAATTTATTTTCACTTGGCCACTTCGGAGCCATGCAGAGTGAATGCTCCACATCGCACCAACGGAAGAAAATACTGCAAGCTAAGACTATACTTCAGCAAGCATTGATGCTGGCTGTATGACTCTTGTGATCACCATAGGGATCTGTGCTCTTCTGAAAGTTCCATTTGAGCTGCATCCTGTTCCTCTCAATGCAAGTTGAGAAGCAAACAGGGTCAGTTGCCTCGCTATTACCTCTCTCTTTTTTGCAAACAAGATTTGTCAGGTTACAACAGGTTGTCAAGGCTGCTGTTTGTGAAGATAACAAACACCAAAGAAGAGAATTGAACCCCCCCCCCCCCCCCCCCAAAAAAAAAAGGAATCAACACCTTAAGCTTCTCTCTTTCTTTCTTTCTTTCTTTCTTTCTTTCTTTCTTTCTTTCTTTCTTTCTTTCTAAGAACAGCAGACAAAGGGAGGATTTGAACTGCCGGCAAATGATCTTGCCCGGCTGAATAAGCGTGGCGACCGTCGCACAATAGTGATCGATACTCCATAGTTTAGCGAGCACTTTTATGTGAAATCTGGATTCGGTGGGGCGAGCAAAGGGTGCAAGATAGGGTGCTATTGCTGGCATTTAAACACCGAGTCAATGGCAATTCTCACCCTTCACCTGTAAATGAATTCCCCTCAAAATGAGACATTTACAAATAGAGACATTCAATTCCAAAAAGTTATAAAAAAAGTAACTTAAGCTTATTTATTGATTAATGTATTCATGTTGTTTATGCTACTACTAGCTTATTTTACAACATTACACATTTAATTAATTCTTCCATGTTCTACTGATGGTTTTCCAAGTTAGTTTGCAATTATAGTGATCTGTAAATTAAAGGCTAATTGAACTCTACCTAAAAAATAATTCCCCCCCCCACATCCTCAACTATTTGAGCTAATATGTAATTCTATGTTGGGGAAACCAACAGGCTAGGAGAATTAACCCCAACAATGTTAACAGTTTATTTCACAACTAGGAACAGGTCAAACCCGAACAAGCTATGTACTGTATGTTTCTAGCAAGCAGAAGATTGGACAGTGCCATGATAACATGCAGTAAAGTACTGTGATGGATTCATTATAACACAGATCTGTTAATACCCGTTGTCACTGTAAGGACATGAAACACTGTGGTGACAGAAGGTTGATTTTCAGTAAAACCTATGAGAGTGATACTAGTTTGGGGCTTGGGCTTGCCTTTCTAATAAGTAAAAAATATATATATATTTGCATCTGAGAGCTATTACTGGAAAAACCTTGCAAATCTTATTCTGAACAGGGAGTTATCTTTCTGGGAACACTATCCTACAGCCAGGGCCGGCTCTACCATTAGGCAGCTTTAGGCAGCTGCTTAGGGGCACCAGTCACTGGAGGGCACCACTGAATTCATCTACCGAAAAACTGAAGGATGTGTGTTAGTAATGAACTTGCAGATGGGGGGTTGGAACACAATAAGGAGCATACAAATATATGTATGTGCATATATATTTATGTATACGCACATACAATTAAAGGGACAGCTGGCATCCTGAATGTTAGTATGATGGGGAGGGTTAGGGTTAGGCTGTGGGGAGGGAGGGTTAGGGTAAGGTTAATTAATTTCATTAAAAATTTCACTATTATGTTGGTCGGGATGCTGCTGTCGGCATTCTGACCGGTGGCATCCTGTACCCAGCCCTAAGTAAATATCCACACCAGACCTCATGTACAGTATTATACAGTATATAAAAAATAGCGCTCAAGGACTTTAAAAGTGAAAGTATATTGTGAACAAAATCACTACATTTTGTGACTTGTTTACAATATACTTTATCATATTAAAAGTCCTTGAGTGTTGTCCCTTTTCTCTGTATATGTGTAATGATGCAATTCACCCCATCCCACCTAGTGGTCACCTGTATTGCTCCTCCACGAGGTGGTGGGGGGGGGGGAGGTTGCAGGTTAGGCTGAAGATTTGCCTAGGATGCAGAGAGTCCTTGCACCGGCCCTGCTTACAGCTTATATAAAATATGTCAAAGAGTTGGTGAATAAAACAATGAATTCAGTTACAATTGGATAAATGAGGGATATAAAAGCCTGAAGGCATTTAAAAGCCATGGTGGAGTAGAGATGTATGCACATTCCAAATTATGGTTCTGTAAAGGTTAATGTTAGGCTATTGTGTAGTTTGAGGCATTGCAGGAGGCAATTGTTATTATTATCAGTTGTTTATATAGCACACACATATTCCGCAGCGCTTTACAGAGAATATTTGGCCATTCACATCAGTTCCTGCTCCAGTAGAGCTTACAATCTATATTCCCTACCACATGTACACACACACACACACACACACACACATTCATGCTGGGGTTAATTTTGTTGGGATTCAATTAACCTCCCAGTATATTTTTGAATTGTGGGTGGAAACCGGAGTTCCCGGAGGAAACTCATGCAATGGGAAAGTATTAGTGAGGATTTAAGAACTAGGTGGATATGTAAGTGCTGCTGTTTAATATCCAGGTCTCTTGGCTACATGGGTGGGTTGTTGCTTTATTGTTGTTCTGCCTGAATTCGAGAGTGGTACCTGCTTTCTTTGCAATTATATTAACAATTAGTTAAAGTTGTGACCTCTAAGACCAAAATAAGTCTCTGCTACAGATAAAACAGGTTGTGGCAAAACTATATTGTATATATTCTGCGACAATTTAAAATATCACAAGTGGATGAACATGTTTGAAACAAGTTAGCTGTTTGGTTTTGCACACTTGTTTATTTTTGATATTCATTTATTTATTTTTTGCCATTTTGCATGGGATTATATAGTGTCTCAGGGGCTGCTACTTTGTTCGGAAGCAAAGCAAAAAACAAGAAACTTTGCTCCTTGGCAAACCCCGTTGCACAGTAGGTGGGGCAGATGTAAAATGTGCAAAGAGGTATGTCTAAATGCTAAAACCCCAAATTCTGTGTAACAGCAAACGCTGTCCAGCATTTGCAGGCTGCATGAAAAAGCAGTCAGTATTTACCATGCACAAACGAAAATGTATTTGCACCACATGCATTGCCACATGGGTGTGCAGTAACTTGCTTAGTTTTCATTGTTACTTGCTCCCATTTCAGCATAAGACCGGTTATGTGTCATACTGGCAGTCTCATAGTAATCAGTAAGCACTCTCCATTTGGATAAGAGCCAGATGACACTTCTGCATATTAAGTGCTTGTGTGTCTTCTTCCAGTGCAGTCTGGTCACTTTCCTACTCAGTTATATGAATCTAGGCTGTCACACACCATAATTCCCGAAGCAGAAACTCAATCCCAAGCAAGAACAGTTCTCTCAGTATGATCTCACAATTCTCAGCTTTTTCCACTTTAATTCCAGATATCCTGAGGCATCTGACAGCTTGCATGGGTTATATGAGTAGTGTAAATCAGTGATTCGCAATTTTTTTTCAATGTACTTGAATGTGTTTCATGCCAGGTGAATGTGCTCCATGGAGCCCAGGTGGCAAGGCCAAGTTGAATGCTTCCTCAGTGGCACCTTAAGAGGCACCCCACAAGTGATACAGTGAAGATTATATTACCCAATAGAAGCTCATGTGCTTCTTTTTGTGTCTCCTACCCCTGTGAGGGATTCAATTGTATCCTTCCTAGCACCTCCCGCTACACGTGCGTCACTTGACGCATGTGCAGAAGGTTTTCTGGCTCCTAAACTCATAAGTCCATATATCGCAAAGGACAGCTCTTATCGGGAGAGATATCCTTTGCGATTTTCTTCATTCATACTGCGTTAATAATTGTGATGAATGGTGTGATGCATGCGATGCGTCAACTCGCCCTGGATAGCAGAAGACCCGTGATGAATATTAAAACAGCAGCTTTCTTTCGGCGTCATTCATCATGCTATCCCAAAACTAGTTGTGTGGTACCATTTTTAAAACTCTTGCAGAGACACAGGCTTAGATGAAATTCCACTTTTGACAGGCCATTTTTTCCCCGACATCCTAAGACCAGAATAAATTTAGCGATACTGATCAAAAGTTAGGATTGATGATGTTGGACACCCGATGAATTCTGTTACAGACGCTTTTTCATAAATTTTTTTTTTGTGTGTGTGTTCTTTAAAACCCAAAAGGTGTGGAAAAAAACTAGCTATATCAACCGTATGGGATGTTAAATAATTTTTCTAAAATATTCAGTTAATGATGAAAACAATGTTTTTCCTGCCTACAAAGATGAAATAAAAGCTAAGGAATTTTAGAAAGAAATTCACGATAAAACAGTCTACTCTTAACAGCGCTGATTACACTGGCAGAGATAAATAACAATAATAAATGAAGCCTGTTCTTCATGGATCATATCTTTCAGAAAATAACAGTAGGGCAGTAGTAGTCATTTTTCTCCTGTCTCCGGATGCTTACTAGCAGAGATCAGAATTTCCATAGGATGCACCTAAAATATCTACTGGAGATCAGAGCTCACTACAATGAAATGTACTGTTAGCGTTAGTGGATCTGGAAAATTTCTGAACACTACTTCCCAATGATGTCGTCTGGAATGATAAATGGTCAAAAGTTATGACACAAAAAAATCTTTCAACTGCAGCCCCCCCCCCACCACCACCACCACACCCTGCCCCCCACCCCATAAATCTCCTAAAAGTTAATGTGTTCATTTGTGCATTTACTTTGATCAAAGTATGGATAATTCAGTTATTTTAACCACCATTCATATAAAACTATACATAATATACAATGCATTCAGGCCACATATACTACTTAGCACAAAGGAATTTAACTAGCATTACTGTTGTCAGTATATTTTCTTTAGACAACTAGAATGACTCCTGACTCAGAACGTTTACTCTATTTCCATAGAATGTCACTGACATTTGATAGGAGATGCCTAGGAATGACCAGGTGCTGACAGATGACATCCACCCTGAAACATTATGCTTACACCTGCTTATGTTCAGCTCATAAATACAGTTTGGAAGCATTGCTTTGATACTGGCATTGGCCAGAGAATGTATGTGTGTGTGTGTTGTGCCTCAGTGTCTGCCTGTGGCTATATAAGACAATCAGGGGCCTAAGTATTAATAATCTTGGCACTGCTTCGTCTGTTTCTCGGTAGATATTCTTCTTTTCAATGAATATATTCCCACTATGTACTAAGTATAGCTTGCAGGGACAGCGGTAGCAATAACCGATGTTCCTGCTAGTTACTTCCACAACACGTTTGTGAAGGACTCCGGTGGATATCTGACACTGCGCATGTGCACAGCATCTGTTTCCGGAATCAGTGCCATAGCCGGCCAGAGGATGTGGGAGGGGGATTGGAAGAACTCTCTCCCAGGGACCAATTTAGGGATCAAGTTGTCCTTAGGCACTAGATTGTTGGTCGTCCCCTATCACATCACTGCACCCATCATTATGGAGTCAGTTGTGATGCTTACAGACTGCCAATTCACCCAGTCCTACCTCCACTACCACAATTTACTAACCATTGCCCCTGCCAGCTACAAAATATAAAAATAAGTTGTAATGACAAAAGCAAAAAAGATAAACAAAGATAATCACATGGCCCTATCTAGCCAATGGCCTAGCAGAGCTCCCATGCAGATGAGCATGCTGTGCCACCCCCCCACCCCCCAGCAAGTGTCACCCGTAGGCACGAGCCTCACATGCCTAAGAAAATCCACCACTGCTTTCACCTGCTAGTTTGCCCCTAGTATGTTAGTATTACCTTAAAGCACTTTACACCATCTGAAGATGGTGTAAACTAATGGGGCCAAACTCTAAAAAGCTTCACTGTCCGGAGTTTGATACGTAGGGGTCAGATCGTAATCCCCACTGATATTAATGGGAACGGCGAATTGCAGTGCTAATTAGCATTCTGCAGGAGATTCCTGTGAAAAGTCCTGCACTGGGCTATTAGTACATAGCAGCAATTTACAAAATTATGCAGAAACCACAGTTTTTAAAGTTTTATAAAAAAAACCCAGCCCCCTCCTCTCTACAGTCAGTAGACTCTGGCGTTGTACCAGTGTCTATTGTGCATGCGCAGATCTTCATAAACATGGCGTCTGCCACCTTCTAATGACTAATCACTACTGCACATGTGCAGACCCCATTTTTCCAGTGATTTCTGCCATGGCTGCAGCACCAACGCAGGACTCCGGGAAGGTAAATAAACATGGGTGTAATGTGTGTGGTGTGGGCTTCCCTGGACCCAGGGACCCATGTGCACTGCACAAAACTGCACCCATTAAAGATAAACCAATGAATAGACCCCTTAGTGTTTTACATTTAGTGGCCTTTTAATGTTCTTCTATATAGAATCAGCTGCTATTAGGACTATGGTTTTCCTTTAAATCATTCTAAATGCGACTACAGTAGGATCTCAGACATGATACCCGGCAATTATACACCTACTTCTCACTGCTGCAGACGCTGCAAGTTTATCTTTCATTGATGGAAGTCAACCATAGAAACTTTTCTGTATTCACTGAAGCTGTTAAACTTGGGTACGATTCACAATCAAAGCCATTTTCCCTGCTTTTGTATGTAATTGTCCTTCTCAATATACACTGAACAATTACAGGGCTTTTAACGTTTAATGGCTCCATCACAGTCTCCAGGGGAAAAAAAAAATATTCTGAAATTCTGCATCAACTTCTGTACTAGGCTTCATTTTACGTCCCACTGAGAAAATGAAGATTGAAATCCATCCCTTTCTTTCCAAAGTTCTAATCACTTGGCTGCTTAACACTCATTGACACTTGACACCAAAAGACGATTTATATAGAAGACTTGACTGGTACAACAACAAAGAAAGATGGTTAGCTGAGTAACATTACTGGATGAAGATGAAAAGAAATTCAACCTGTCTTCTGATTTGTGTAAATTGAAGAGGTTTTTTGGTTTTTTTTAAATGTTGTTTTTTGTGGGATTCATTGAAATCTACCGAGTTAGATGTCCACCCTTGGGAGATCAATTTACAATGTGATTTGCATGTTTGTGATAACAGTTCTTTGTTTCCTAGTGTCTCAGATTTTTTCTTCTTCTTCTTTTTTTTTTAAGTGGTACTACAGAATTTTGGCAATCAACAAACCACCCCTCAGGATACCATATGGGCCGTAAAGAGTATGTTTGAAGAACATAATTTATTGCAGCTTTTTCTGTTTTACTTCAAAAACCTCCTTTAGTTGATTTCAAAGAGTTGCAAATTATTGAGGAATGCAAGGAGATTTGAGAAGGTACAGAACATGAATAATAGAGTTGAACAGAGCAAGATTTCTTAAGCAGTGGTTCGTTAGTTGCCATAATTGAATCAATTAATATCCATAAATTAATTGCAGGAGAAATCATTGTCTTATATATTTAGTTGTATTACAATTTTACATATGACCATTTTTACAGTTCCTATAATTTACAAGGAACATCCCTGATAATTGCATGGGTGTAATACTGGAAAGAGGTGTGACAACATGAAGGAAGAGGGACCTGCCTTACCATTATCAGGTCAAGTGATACAGCCATTAGGTGGGGCAGTGTTTATTATTATGGAAAGTTAGAGATAAAGGGCATTTAGGAGGGGCTCATTGTTGTCAGTACAAAACAGTCAACTGATAATAAGTGATGATTATCCCTGATGAGAACCTATTTATGCCTGTTGTTATCCATGGTCTAGGCTAACTTCCCCAATTCCATAACATAATCATAAAGATATCTGTTACAAAATTCAACGACAATCAGAATAGCAAGTTTAAGAATCTGTAAATATTGAAATAGTTACAATGACATGAATTAAATGGATTAAAATTGATATCAATGGAATATTGTTTGCATTATTTTGTAGAGCCATAATAATACATATGTATGAAGGTATAAGTTTGTTTTTACTGAACACCAGGACGTACAGTATGCAGCACCTTACAAAATTGCAAGTAATATAGGGAAAGCAGATACAAACATTAGAATTGAGAACCCTATCCTGAAGAGTTTGCAATCTATATGGAACAGAGAAATTAACAATAAAAAAAGCAAATCGATAGACAGCTGCTTAAGTTTAGAATTGTAATGGCTGCACAAAGGCCATAGGGAGGAGACTGTGAGCGTTGCTGCCACCTAGGTCATAGCGCCTTTTGGGCGGAACTGGTGCTGTCCCACGGTCCCTGAATTTTGGCTAGCAAGATAACTCGACTGGCACCCTGTAGCCTATAGCACTCATGCAGAGCTGCCCAGTGTCCTTTGGATGCTCCAGGCAGTGCTGTCCTTCCCTGTGCTGAAACCCCAACCGCTTTGGCATGACGCCATGACAATCACGTGTTCAGAGAGCGGGGTGGGCACAGGGCGCAGTGCCGTTCTGCTCCGGCATCGGGTTGCAAACTTAATCTTGTTGATAAGTGACACAGACACAGACAAAACTCAGAGATGCAACTGGAAATTCTACAGGATAATAAACCATTACCAAACATTCATAGTACACATAGATAATATTTGCAAACACACGTGAACTGGTCACAAGTTACCACGGAACTGAAAAATATTCCTTTGGCAGATGTTATAAAGTGTTTGGGGATTTTGTATATTGTGCCCAGTGCCTTTTAAAATTTAATTCAATGGCACTATTATGACAAGGCATTGATACATTATGCATACAAATGAAAACACATGTAACAGAAATGTTGATTAGTCCTATGGCAGCGCCTACAAAAGATGTGTTTGTTTCTGTATTCATTTTAATGATTAACTGAGGGACTCATCTAATACTTTACACTTGTTTTGAAACCAAATAACAAACCAGGCCGAGAGAGTGACTTTGCATACAGCTTTCGAAAATCCTAGATCTATTTTTCATTTTCTTGCTTAAATTGCAGTAAATTACTTTCTAATGCAGACAGAGGAACTAGCGGGATGCATTCAGTATACTGGCTGTCAGAATCCCGGTGTTCAGGAGACCGACAGCCGGCATTTTACCGACAAGAGGAATCCCCACACTCGGCAAGTACTCCCACTTGGTTGGTGGATCCATGCCACCAACCGAGTGGGAATAGAACCTGTGGCGATCACAGCAAGCCACCGGGCCCAATACGTGAGGACTCGCTGCCGGGATTCCGGCAGACGGGATGCCACTGTCGGTATAGTGACAGCCGGCATCCATCTGCCAGGATATTGTATGTATCCCGGACTCACTGGCGTTTCGATAATGCGTGCAGTGTGTGCGGTGCACACAGGGCACTGGGTTCAGGGGGGCCCACACCGCACACACTGCACCCATAAAATATACTTACCATTCCGGAGTCCGGAAGCAATGGCCCTCTAGTGCAGGAATAAATCACTCGGAAAATGGCCGCCGTGTCCATTTCCGAGTGATTTGCGCATGCACATTAAAGATACTGTATCCCTGGGAACAAGGCACTGGCGCCATGTTTCCCGGAGACCTGCACATGCGCAGTAGACTCTGGCAATATGCCAGAGAGGAGGGTCCCGCGACGGAATCTGCACACGGGTCCCCTCCTCTCTTAAAACGTCCCTGCCTGGACTAGCAGTGAGGACATTAAACTGACGGTTAGCTAGTTGTCACATTTTATCCTGCCGGCCAGCTGTTTGGAATTGCATTCCCTACAAAGTTTCAAAGCATAGCTTACCCCTTACTACTGTATTTCTATCTTGTACTTTCCTAGACAATCAAATGGTGATTTTCTGACTACAACAAAAATAGAAAAAATGCAACTTGTAATAATTTCAAAATGACAAGATACGCTCTGGTGAGGGAAATTCACTATCTGAATTTCACTAAGAGGCAAAAATATCCCTCCAGAGAGAACTTTACCCTTACATCAAACGCTTTATGGCAAACTCTAGGTAAGTCATCACAATAGACTTTCTATCCACAGACGGAAAAAGAAAAGAAGAAAAATCCCTTTAGCTCAGCTTTTTGGATCTCGTTCTACTTACATTTGGAATAGGAAGAGAGATGAAAGAAAGCTATTCAGCTTTGCGTTTAGTAAAAGCGACAAGCAAACATTTACAGCCAATGCTGCAGGGGCCGCCATGAATGCACAGCATTGCCTGCATCTCTATTTCAAGCACTCTGTCTCACTACAATGAACCAATAGACCCCCCCCAGCACTAATGGGATTTGAGTATCCAGGCTATTTGTCAAAAGCAATGTGTATTAATTTTTTTCCTCTTCATTGTTGAATATTCACATCGCACCTTTACTATCAAAGATCATAAGCATGTGTTTGTACATTCATTACCAGCTGCTAAATTGCATTCATGAATCAACGAGCCCCTGAGATTTCTTAATGGCTTCTAGTGGAATTCTTTCATCACATATAGAAGGACAGATAAAAGCCTCAGACTGGGGTCATCGCCTTTCTTTATAACCTACGTCATAGTGCTCTCATTTGTATCAGGGAAGATAACATACAAATGAATCCACCTCTTTACCTGGAGGAGTTGCGCAGGAATGAGGGGTCTGATTGTTATCAGACAGACCTGAGATCAGAGGAGATGAATGCACCAAGGCTCAGTTCAAGATGACAGCACAGGTGAGTTATTCTCTGGTGCATCTTGTCAGCTGGAAGTAATAATACAATCCCAGCAAACCACTGGCAACAACGTATTGATTACACTAGAACCACCTCGGGGCACATTCCGCACTCTTCTCTTTGGTTTGCTCTTTATGACCCCCTCATTGTCTGCCTGGGCTGCAGATAAGGGGCAGCCTTGCAGAGGCAGTGCTCCCATTCCACAATAATCACAGAGCCGGGATATTTGTGGGGGAGAAGTTAATGAAAGTTTTGTATGTTCCATAAAACTGATTCTTGGTATTTCCATACAATATATATATATATATATATATATATATATATATATATATATATTTTATAACCAATAACCTTTAATTAGAACCTAAATAGGCAACATTACTTTAGTCTAGCCATGGGAGTATGGGGGAATATAATGAATAAATAAATAAATAAATATATAAATGTATCTCTCTATGATATTTATAAAGAGAGAGCGAGGGAGAAAGAGAGGGAGAGAGCAAAAGAAAGAGAGAGAAAAGAGGAAAGGGAGATAAAGGGGTTTATTCAATCAGGGTCGAAAGCTGCCGTCTGTCGAAAAGACAGCAGTTTTCGACTTTTTAAGGTCGAATAGTGATTCGACCTATTCAATCCCATCAGTTTTTATTCGACAAGTCGTGGAATTCGACTTGTCGAATAGTACGTGAATCGGCGGTATAGCTGCTGATTCACGTACTTTTGAGTGAAACGGGGCCAAATTCGTCAGGATTTGGCCCCGTTTCCGACCATCTCAGTGCGACATAAAAAAATATCGGACTGAGATGTGGGACCCAGAGGAGGAGAGGGGGGAGAGCCGCGGGGAGATGGGGGACAGCCGCGGGCAGACGGGGGACAGCAGCGCTACAGCACAGCGCTGCAGCAGGATGTCTCACAGCCGCGCCACTCACGGCAGCGTCCACCCGGCTTCAGCAAGTGAGGTCATGCTTCCTGGAGCCGGGTGGACACTGCCGTGAGGTCTGGCGGCTGTGAGACATCCTCCAGCAGCGCTACTGTAGCGCTGCTCTCCTCCGTCTGCCCGCCGCTGTCCCCGCTGGTCTCCCCGTGGCTCCCCCCCACTCTCCTCCTCTGGGTCCCACATCTCAATTCGACTTTTTATAAGTCGAATTGAGATGAGATTGAATAAGGGTTGTCGGATCCATTCCGACAAATGCATGTCGGAATGGATCCGACCCTAATTGAATATACCCCATAGAGAGATAGAAAGATTTTATTCATATCTTTAGATGCATAACTTAAGAGGAGTCACCAGGTACCAGTTCCCCCCAGTGTCGGACTGGGGCATGACGGGCCCACCGGGGGAAAGCAGTGGTAGGGCCCCATACTTAGGGGTGTGGTCAGTCTCTAGAGGGGTGTGGCTAGTCACCACAGATGCTTGTCTAATCATTGGAGAGTGTATAGTCTAAGCCCCTTGATAAATATACATAGTAAATACTGCTAGAGCATGCATAATAATGTACCAGATTAATAACAGCAATGTACTGTAGGGAATGCACCATATTCCTGTGCAGTATAAGGTAACATATGTATAATGTATAATTTTTGCAGTCCAGAACCAGATCCCTAGAGGATGAGGTGGGCCCCCAGGCAGTGGGGACCACCGGTGGTTTCCCCTGTACCCCTGTGAGCCAGTCCAAACCTGGTTCCCCCTACCTCACTGAACAAAGGGTCAAGATTGTTGTGTTTCCACCATTCAGCCATTAAAATATTTCTAGTAGTAATTACCATTGCAACACGCCATCAATAACACCCTTTGTTCCCAGTGGAGTATCTATAATGGGAGCAAATTAGACAGTGTACACAGCCCCAGAGTCCAGAGGAACTCAGACTGCACACCCTGCATCCACTAAATAGAGACATCTATTTACTAAGCCTTGGATGGAGATAAAGTAGAAGGAGATAAAGTACCAGCCAATCAGCTCCTGTAATTTTTCAAACACAGCCTGTGGCATGACAGTTAGGAGCTGATTGGCTGGTACTTTATTTCCGTCGACTTTATCTCCATTCCAAGGCTTAGTAAATAGACCCCTTACTAACCTCAAGGTCACCAGTCCCCTTTTGCCATAGATATTATACATGTGCAGTTAGACTCAGGCACAGGTCCAGAGTGTACAGCACATGCACCAGCACAATGTTTTCCAGGAGGAAGTAGGCGCACAGACATTCGCACACGGACCCCCTCCAATGCCCGATTGTTCTACAGGTCAACTTTTCCCTTCAACGTGGGCACAATTTATACTAGCAGGCAGGCATTTGCTTGTAAAGGATCCATGGAATTGCTCTATGCACCAGTTTATAGGCTAATCCCTATGAGCTGAGACAAGTTATTAGAGGTTATTAGCACATTTAAACAGCAAGTTAATTCACGACTGGCTAGGAGTTGGTGAATATACCTGGGCAACCAATCACACATTACTCTTTGTTTAGCTGCCAGATTTGCTAGAAAAAAAGCAACAAGTTGTTCATAGGCAGAGCATATGCTCTCTTTACTGTGGGACCACAAATGGTCCAAATGCTGCCTCTTTAGACAACTGTCCCTGGTTGTCCTTAATAACTGGATTGCTGTGAACAAGCATAGATAAATCATGATCATACACCTCTTGCATCAGTTACAGTATATCCTAATTCTCTCATAAATACCCCTTTATTATGCCATAACACTTATCCAGATTCATTATGCATGAGTGACATGTATAATGTAATAATCAATATGTCTTCTGTAGTTAAACTGAAAGGATATTGATGTTAAAAACTTCTAGCCATGAAAGGATATTGATGTTAAAAAAACTTCTAGCCACAGACATTATCACATCCCTTAATATCAGAAACACTGCTACAATTGATTTTTGTTTTCCAACCATCATCTGCTGCTGCAACTTACTAATATACTGTATATAGTTTGGCGAGAAAACTATAATAATAATAATAATTAATGTTGCCACTAGGCGACGCAACCTGCTGCAACTTACTAATATACTGTATATAGTTTGGCGAGAAAACTATAATAATAATAATAATAATTAATGTTGCCACTAAGCGACGCAACCTGCCCGATTTCTAAATGGGTAAATGTGCATTGCCCTTATCGCAGTTCCCTGCTAAAGCAGCCTAGCCTATGCTGTCCCCGCCCAGTGTTCAGTTGGTGGGAAAAGTTGGGGTCACCGATCACTCACAGCATCTATTCCCAGTGTGGGAAGAGCCTCAGAGCGGCCCAGCATCTCTGTAGTGCCGGGCATGCCCCCTAGGGTGATGAATGGGCAGAATGTTGGGAAACCATGCCCCTCTCCAATCAACCATGCCCCCTTTTTTGGAGCGTGCACTGAAGGCGTGAGCAGGGATGCATTCTCCCCATCGTGGCGCCCTGCCCCCTCTGGCGTGAACACTAATAATAATAATAATAATAATTCTTCTTCATAAGAAAAAACTATAACTTACATTTAATTCAAAACATACTAAAATAAAAATTAAGAGGCTCTCGTGGCTTTGGTTGATTTACAGCTATTCTACTAAGTGAACTACTTAATACTGATTTACTGTAAGTTATTCTTAGATGGCAATAGCAATCAGCAGGAATACATAGATCACATAGGTGACACCCATTAGTGCAAAGGGCAATTATTGTAATTGCTGCCCTAAGCCAATAATCATGGCGTTTTATACTTATGACAGGGCAGGTTTACCTGAACAAAGACCAAACAAATCCCTTTAAATGAGATGACACATTAATGATCATTTCCGCCAGTATATAATTATTTTGTCTTTTAAAGACTTTCCATCAATATTGTTATTTTTGTTACTGTTACTATTTGACATCTTCTGCAACCCAATAGCTTTAAAAAAAAAGCATAGTACTATAGTTAATTATGGTGCATATATAAAGCATTTAAGGATCATACTTTAGGTATGTCCATGATCAAACCACCTTGTCTTTCTTTCATAGCTTTCAGATCTGGACACAAATGGTCCAGTCTTGCTGATTAACCAGAACACTGAGCAACAAGGTTAATAATTTGATATGGCCACAACTGTGTGTTCTGAGTAGCCATATAAGAAGAAGCAAACATAGCCAGATCATCCATTAAGTAACCTACATGTCGATTTACTAAGCCTTGGATAGAGATAAAGTGGATGGGGATAAAGTACCAGTCAATCAGCTCCTAACTGTCAATTTTCAAACCCTGCCTGTAACATGGCAGATAGAAGCTGATTGGCTGGTACTTTATCTCCATTTAAGGCTTAGTAATTAGACCCCTAGTCTCTGGTCTAGGTCCCGGTGGGCTATAACTTGTTTTTATGACCAACCTAGAAATGGAATGGGGTCCCAATCCAGTTCTGGACACTGAGACCCCTTTCACATCGCACAAATAACCCGGTACCGACACGGCATATTGCCGTGTCGAACCGGGTCAGTGTGCGATGTGAAAGCACACTGGGCGATTTAGCGGGTCGCCTGACCCGGTAAATCAACCCGGTAAAAAAGAAGGGTTTTACCCGGGTTGATTACCGGGTCAGGTGCGGTGTGAATGGGAGCCGTGTCGATGCGACACGGTTCCCATTCACAAGATAGGGAGAGGCGGCGCTGGAGATGAGCTCATCTCCCGACGCCGCCTCCACCCCCGCCCCTGCTGCTGCTGCGGCCTCCGTTGTCATGGCAACCGACCCGGTATATTGCCGGGTCGGGAAGCCTGCAACGGAGCGCAAATGCCGGATCCCACCCGGTAAGTACACGTTTGTCTTACCGGGTAGGACCCGGCATTTGCGGTGTGAATGCAGCATTATACAGATCACATTCACAAGCATGCCTGACAGTGGGGTTATAATGCACATTTGGAGTTAATACATGTGCCAACTTTGGGAAATTGCTGATTTAACCAGGTATGTTAACATAAATGTACAGTAAATGCATGCACGTTTACTGTATACGCCACTCCACACAAGCAAGTATGAATGTATGGGGCAATATTTGTCCTTTTGGCCTCTGTAGTTGGATTATTCTGGCTGATTGGGAGCTATTTCTGCAGCTGGAAAGTGTCTGCTCATACAAAATAATAGCAGTGATATGTGGTTGTGTCCCAGATTCAATCCCCAATATGTACTAAAACTCCATTTTATTTTGCTATTGGTAATCGATTGGAAGCACTAAGCATATTGATGTAGGATCGTATATTTATTCAGCATTGCAGTCATTTTCTGGCATTTGGTTTAATATTAGCTGCAATTCCAAAGCCAGCGTAACGCTTTATGACCATCAGATATAGATTAGACTGTAAAGGAACAATAAGTGCTCGGTATACATTGCATTCCTCTTAAATGTAATTGTAGGTGGTCTTGAGATGAGACATAGCAACAGAAAATTTGCACAAGAATGTTTTTATAAGAGCAGAGGCACAAAAATGTTGTGAATGTTCTTTATCAGGTGCTAATTCCCTTCAGGCCTTGAAGCAGTGTTTTACAACAGACTTGTTGTGCAATAAACAGAGCACAGATCTGTGCATGTAGTTAGTAAATGTTGGAGCTACATTCCTGTAACTGCAGGATTTCAAGTCCTGTATTTTTAGGAGGCAGATCAGTGGAATGCAAATGTTGCAGAATATTCAGTAACTGTGGTTGTCAACAAAAACAAGCAAAGAGGAACCTATAGAAGATACTTCCACCACAAAACAGCTAGGACAATAAGTTTAAGCAAAAGTCCCATTCCTGATAAATTATATGGACCTTAAAAGGGGCGAGGTTTCAGCAAAAATGGTTGTTTCTGGATCAGGTGAGGATTTGGATGCTTTTTATCCCCCAAATTTGCATGTCCAAATTGTGAGTGGTATGTACAGTATATGTGCATTAGGGGCCCATTTATCTTAGCAGCAAATATTAGGTAACACCTGACTGCAAGAAGGAGGGACTGCAGCAGATATCTCCGATACCTGCTGCTGCGATTCCTCCATTGCCGTCCGCAGCAGCATCCCCCATAGATTTCTATAGGGGATGCGATGCTGCTCGATTTACCTACAGTATATCCAGAATGCAATGCATTCCCGATATTGACTCCAGCAGATACCGCCATTTACACATCGCATAGCTGGCCGGGCAGAGAGTTCCCTTGGAACCCTCTCTGGAAGTGGCCGCTTTGTATGTGCGGTCTGAGCTGACTGCGCATTTGCAGACTCCCCGCCGCTGTCACAGCACATCGCAGGTGCGGGTATCTTTCGGAGACCCTGTCCCTGCCTGTGCTGCATCATACATTCTGGTGATAGGATCGCATTGCAATATAGATGGTAAAATTCCACCCAGATCGCATTTAATATACGATCCATGGTAAATGGGCCCCTTAGTGATTTCTAATTGTAAATGAGAGCAACTGACTTTTAACTGCTCGAAAATTCTTTTTTTTTATTTTAAAAAGTTTAAAAAGTCTTTTTAATATTTATCCCCCATCTCCTGTGTCCATAGGCCCCCACTGTAAAATTACTTACCACCCCCCCTCAGAATTAGCACCCCCAGTGGCAAAAGATCCCCAGCATTGTCTACTCCCACCCCTCTAGTGGTAATAGGTCCCAGTGGAAGAGCCCCCTCACCCCCAGCGTCAATTGGCCCCCCACTGTTTAGTGCCCCCTCCCCTTGTATCACTATGTGTGTATCATTTTTATTTGTAATATATAATCCCCCCTAGCTAAAAAATATATTTTTATTAGGAAACCCCCTAGTTTCAAAAGATCACTATTGAGAACCCCATCCGGTACAGCCCCGCTCCCTCACCTTATTGCAGAGTGCAGCAGAGCGTGGGGAAGGGGAAAGTGATCATTTATCCCCCCTACTGTATGTAGCTAATCTCTGAACACATAGAGGTCATCATAGATGTGCTGGGTAAGGGAACTATGTTCCCCTCGTAGCACTTTTCAATCCGGTGCATGCTCCCCGGAATGACGCTCGCAAGGCATTCTGGGACATGGTTCGGGAGTTATGTCAGTGGTCACAGACCGCCGCGTTACTTCCAGAGGATAGCAGTAGCAGGAGTAAGTGTAGAACGGATTGCCTCCATTGAAGATGGGGGGAAGCAGGCGGCGGACCGTATGTATGTGATGTGCATTCCTGGCTACGATCGCATCACATACGTTTATGCCAGACAAGTGGTTAAGTATACACAAGCATGTGGGTCATATATGCAGAAAAGACTTTTCTAGGGACTGGCAAAAGTAAAAAAAAAAAAAAAAAGAACTAACAGTTTCTTAAGTAAATACTATGAAGTATTGGATAGACTTGATTTGCCTTTTGTTCTTTACCTGGCATCATGCCTTAACTTTCTATTGTGAGGAATATGTCACACTTTGTAAGTTTTGTGAAAGTAGTGATTTATCAAAGCTTCTAATAGGACATGTCTGTAGCAACCAATCAGATTCTAGCTATCATTTCATGGCCTGTACTAGATAAATGAAAGTTAGAATCTGATTGGTTGTTATGGACAATTCATCCATTTGTCCTCTTTAAAATCTCCCTGTGTTTTATTTTCATTTGTAAATGTGGTCTCATAAGGTGTATGGTGTAGTCTATAGGGGTGTTTGCTAACAAAGAGCAACACTGTTATAGCCCGTAGCTGGGCAGCACAGAGGGCGTAGTGGTTATCATTACTGCCTCACAGCATTGAGGTCACAAGTTTAATCCCCAGTCAAACTCAGTCCTCATGGAATCCTATCTATCCTCAGGAACAATTAGTACCACCTGTAGATCTATTGTGTTGGTCAATTAACACACCTGTGCTCCAGCTAGATGGTCTGGTTAATCAGACCTAGCCCTCATGGAACCCTAACAGTAATTATTATCCAGATCATCTAGCGAGGGCCAGGTCTGAGAAACACGGCATTAGACTACTGAATGTTTGTGCTATATCAGTAAGTATATATATATATATATATATATATATATATATCATATGTATTCTATAATTTAACAACTTACTGACACACAAAAACATTGCTGTGTCCCACCAGCCAATTATTTTCAGGATGCAATCTGGCTGGATCAACAGGAGGACATGTACATTTCACCTCTTGTATCAAAGCTGGTCTTACTATAGAGTGTAAGCGTGTGAGCAGGACCCTCTTACCACTTTGTCTGTTTGGTAACACTCGGAGTGCTGTCACTATGTAAATAATAATAATAATTGGAACACATGCAATGTTACTTTTAGGTACACTTACATTGGTTATTTCAAATATTGGCAGATACACATTGTTTAAACAAATATAGTATGTTAGACGATATACAGCAAACACATAACACACCTATCCATACTAGTTCATTTGTGGGGGATAGGGGGCTTGGTGCCTTTCCAAATTATGGGGGGGGGGGTATCCAATTAGCCTCAATGCTATTTCAGCGGAGGAAAACAGACAGATTTTGTGATTAATGACTGATGGTCATATTTCGGTATCTAATTAGAGGCATTTTGAACGTCCAAAATTGGACCCGCGATTGAACAAAAACACATGGGATCTGGGATAAGTCCCTGATCCCATCTGTAATCGGCTGGCCACTTATCTCAGTTTAAACATAAACGCGCTGCATTAGGGATAATAGGATAGCCACATCGGGGGTAATAGGATAGCTCTCGTGATACAATTGCCGACGGTCATTGACCGCGGGTAAGTGGATACCCCTATGTACAGAAATAAAATAAAATAATGAACAAGTATGCTACATAAGTTATGAGTCATTGATGCAAACAGCCGAACAAGATCTATTTTATGCTAAAGTGAGATATATTTTGTTTGACTTTCCTGGTAAACAGAAGTATGCTAGAAAATAGGGCTCAGCTTAACCACATTTCTAGCCGGTGGCTGTAGATGAAGCCATAACTTCTTCTAGAACATTCTCACAGAACTCTGCATTAAAAGTGTAATGACCTTTTTTGTTTTATTAAAATTATAAAAAGAGTTATAGGGGTATGCAATTAGAGGTGAAACAACATCGTGTGTGAAAAACGAATGTTTTTCAAAAAAAATTCTGATGTTTCACCGATATTTTTTTTACAGGCTATCCAATTTGGTTGCCTTTAAAAAAATACATTATCTCCCGAAAACACACAGGTTCAGTGAAACCTGTGTGTTTTCAGTAGAAAAATCCCCATTTTAGCATAAAACGAGGCTGGATCTGGGGATTTGGTTTCACCTGTTAAGCTGCATCTCGCGCTGGCTTATCAGGGCTAATTAGATAGCCCCCAGCGAGAAAATTAGCCATGGTAAATTTCCACGGCTAATTGGATATCTCCCTAAGATGACATCTATGATTTTCATTAATATTTTTCCTCGATCATATCTCAAGGACAAAGGTGAGCCAAACTGTGAGCGCTTGCTTTTTTTGAACTAAAGAAATTAAATGCATGCTATTGCTCCACTTTGAATACATATATTGGTAATTGATTTGAAAATACTATTCATATATATTATTTCTTAAGTTACTTTCCGTAAACAAACCATGTTTAAACTTTAAAGTACAGTGCCACGGCACGCTGGCCAGCGGCAGCCTTTTGAGATTTTCCCCTATCGATTTCTTAAACCAATATGTCAACTAAAGCCAAAGTAACTATGTTGAAAGAACAAATAAAAACATGTAAAATCCAGAAGAACACAGAAGCTTGTAGAGCTAAAAAAATAATAATAATAGTCAATTATGCTACCCGGCTCAAAAGCTATATGCAGGGACAATTGCCCAATTTACACCCCCTCCCCCTTCCTTCTTTATAAACACAAAAACACACAGGTGATCAGACAGAGTATCATGACTTCAGGATGGATTTGTTGAGAACCACCTAGTAATTATAAGTTGTAAGTAGACTTTGTTTTTTGCTGGGCATTAAACCTGCTGTGTCATTGTCTTTGCTGACGTTCCGAATCTTAGGGCAGTGTGAGAAGTGTCATTTATTTTTAATATTGCCAAGCTATATTACAGAGAAAAAAATCCTTATTTCTTAAAACATTTATATTCTGCTAGCTAATGAGATGGTTATCTCACGAAATCGTAGGACATATAATCAAGGAATTACTTTTATCTTTAGTTACTGAGCCTGAAGGTAAGGCAGGGGAGCCACACCTAGGATGCATTTTAAATGAAGGGCACGCCTGCTAAAATGTATAATTAACGAGGGTGCACAGTAGTGTGACTTACACGTAGCCTTGCATAAATGCTACAGTGGCAAGTTTACTATTTTTAACTGTTTAAAAATAAAAAATGCAAAAGATATATTTTTGGAAATAAAAAGTACTTTTTCTGAAGTGACTCATAAAATAATAATGTTTCAGCATTCGTAAGACTTAAAGCTAAGCCTTTTTAAATCTTTGGACTTATTAGTTTTTTTCTTCTTTAGTCAGAAATGAATTTTCTTTTATCCTTCAATTTTGCACCGACAGCAGATCATAGAGTCTTATGAAGTCATTAAGTATTTCTGAAACCTTTAAGAAAGTCTTAGTCACTGTACTTCTTGAGTAACTGTAGATAGTTGAGACCAAACACTTTTTTTTCTAGATATACAGTATATATATGTAAATTGTAATGACCTCCCAGGAGCCATAAAGCCATGAGTATCCAAATGGTCACGGACGGCACTTGCATTACTTTCAAATGTAAAAAAGTGCAAACTGGTAGTAAAAAACAAATAATCCAACGTTTCAGTCCCTCTTTATTGAGAAAGTCTCAATAAAGAGAGACTGAAACGTTGGAAATATATTAATTTATTGGCTACTAGTTTGAAAGCTGTCCGTGAGTATTTGCGTGTGTGTGTCTATCTATCTATCTATCTATCTATCTATCTACCTACAGTATCTATATTTGTGTGTGTTTGTGTGTGTGTGTATGTGTGTGTGTGTGTGTGTGTGTGTGTATGTAAAAATGTTACAGAGTGAGACAAAAACCTTCCAGATTTTAAAGTTCACGAAAAAGGTATGGTAAATGTTAGTCAACATTTTTAGTGCATAGCGTGTTACAATACAGTTTATTTTCAATTGGTTTTGAATATGATATAGTCATTTATTGGTGTAGCAGCCTTCAGTTCATAAATGGTTCTGGTTCATGTTTGTAGACCTCAGCTTTTAGATGGCACTGTTGGCTGTGTAGAAGCCTTTCATGAAGCTGATGAGGATTGTTTTCTGCCCAGTAATGAAAATTCTACTTGTTAACATAGCCAGACAAATGTAAATGAGCTTCAGCAAGAAATTGCAGCACTAATGCTGGTAATGACTCGTCGAGTGATGCGACACTTCAGAAATCGACTACAAATGTGTATCACGAATGAAGGCCACCATCTGACCATCTGAATGATATCATATTCAAAACCAATTGAAAATAAACTGTATTCCAATGTGCTAAAATTTTGAATAGCAGCTGACATGACTTTTTGGTTAACCTTTAAAAACGGAGAGTATTTTTTTTCTCTTACCCTATATATATATATATATATATATAGTACATAGTGTGTACTATATATATATATATATATATATATATATATATATTTGTGTATGTATATATGTATATATATATATATATATATATATATGCATATATATATACATATATATATATATATATATATATGTGTGTGTCCATGTGTGTATATGTGTGTGTGTATATGCTTGTGTTTGCGTATGTATATATATGACCCACTAGAAAAATAGACACATAGAATTATGGTTTAATATAAAAATCACTTTATTCATCAAATGTGCACGGCATATTCAATTACAGAAGTTCTTCAGTAACAATAAAAAGATTTGCAATATGTTTAATAAATACTTGATATTTTAAGACAACACAATAAAAAAAGGCTAAACGTGTGCCTGTAAAATATTAAGATGTAATTATTGTAAAAGAAAAAAAAAATGTCTGAAAGCGAACCAATAACCAAAAGTCACACATGGAGTGTAAATTGCATGCTATTGTGATTGGCTAGGGATGGCTTATATTTTGCACCTCAACAACAAATTGATTGCCGTTGACTGATAGTTTATTTATTTATTTTTGGCTAATTTAAAAAAGTGATATCATTTGCAATGGAACTACTCAATGCTGTAGGGAATTTTAATATAAATCCTTTATAGAAAATAAAGGTCTAATTCCCTTTCCAGGCTTTTGTTATGACCCAAAAGAAAACATTACTAGGTAACAGAGCTTAATGAATCACCTCCTATGAGAGCTACTGGTTACAGTCTCCACATAGCAAGTATATTGGTTTATGATATTTTATTTTCCCTTCAGACTAGATTATATTCTAGGAGCCTCTTGGTTAATCGCTCAGAGAGATGCTACTTCTCTAACAATATTGTTTCTTCCCATTTTCTTTACGGAGAAATGATTATCTTGCAAAACCTCAAATTGTGAGAAATGTTAGCCATGGTGTTTATACGTCTGTAGTATAAAGCAGTGGTAGGAACAGGTATCTTGGGAGCCTCCTGTGGCCCTTAAGGGTCAAAATACTGTAGTATAACTTTTTCCTCTTAGTATATTTTTGATTATAAAGCCACAGTACTAGAATATTGCATGATCATTCTTGTGCAGGAGGATGAACTGTGATTGGCCCGAGACAAGCTGGTTGTTAGTTTATATGTGGTCATGCCTGTCTATGCGGCTCTGGTGGTATAATGTAAGCAGAGCACCCACAATGTATCATGTAGCATCTCTGCATGTTTCTCTTGATGTTACAATAGACATGTGCGATATCCCTGAAAATATCCAGTGGTCCAGTCATTTACACACAGTGGAGCTAGGCAGAGTGTGGCCTGAACCAAATGACCTTGAGAGCAATGAAGTTAGCCATTTTGGGGGCCTTCTTATCAAGCTTTTACAATATTGAATACTGATATGTAATATACGTAAAGGACTTTTAGAGAACATAGCCACTCAAGGATGAAGTGACGTGACTAATCTGCCAACACTGTGCCTCACTGATCATTAGTTAGTAGTGAAATGATATGTTGTATTCTCAATAATATTGCTCCAGTCCAAACATTGCGGCAGCCAGTTGCTGTAGGCCATTATCTTAGCTATCAATAATAAACAGCTTTCCTTTTCATTGTTTATTTTAACTAGATTATTACGTAAGGACAGACAAGTTCAGTCTGTGATTTCGCTGAACAGGCCAGGCTTTATTATGTATCGATATAAAGGTCTTCGAGTGCATCATAATCCAACATTATTGAATATGACAACTGGTTTAACAAATACTGTTATAAACTGCAGGTGTAATAAGTGTTATTATGGTAAATGGAGCGCAGAACCTGTAGTTATAGTCATCCAATGTTGAATTAAAATGCCTCTGATTGTAACAATAGCTGTATTACACTGGTATAAAGACTAAAATAAGGATAAAAGTGCAAAGCAAGTCATTAAGCATTCCCACCTCTTTCTTTCGAATGCAGTAAGGTTTGGGAAAGTCTATAATTCAAACTGATTTTTGGTATTTTAGTGTGACTTTGGAGAATTTAAGATTCGTTTGTACCCTATTGCTATATTTATCACATGTTATAACTAGTATAAAACTAAGAAAATAGACTTCCCGGAATACTTTTATACATGTACGGTCATAAATTACCATTACTCTCATGTAAATGGGGAAATAGATTGCTAACACTAATTGCTTCGTCCTAGTGGATCCTAAAACATGGTGAGAGCATAATTTGCATCTTACTAACATTGTTTTCAATCACTTATTTTAAGTGCAATTTTATAGAAGCTGAGTGTTAGTGATTTTAATACTAACACTGTTTGACGGGCTCTATGGGGTAAATGTAATAGCCTGCGAATTGTATGCACCTGTCACTTTAACCAGTAGATTTAAAGCAGAAATAATTTGAAATGCAAAACCAGCCTTGTTTTACATTTTAGATTGTTGCCGCTTTAAATCTAGCGGCTAAATCGCAGAAAACTCGTGGACTATTACATTTACCGCTATGTATTCTATGAGGCACATATTTGTCTGACTTCTAATTCACCAAAAGTCACATTCCCAAATCTTCTCAAAGCAGAACCATGTGTGTTATGCCAATGGGGTTGTTTAGTGCAAAACAAAGGGCAGAACTGAGCTAACATCTATGACTGACCTGCAGAAAGAAGCGGCGGGACAGGCAAACTCTCCATAAATATTTGTACTTACATACTTTGTCTGCTTGATCAATAATAAAATGGTTTGCAGAAAGTTAAAAGTCTAGAAAGTCTCCCGAAACTTTGAGTACAGTTTTATACTGTACGTTTTTTTTTCTATGGCTAAAACTATGTATCTCAATAAAGAATACCAAACATGATCTAAAAATAATTAAATGATAAGACTGTATACCTATAAGTACAGAGATGTATCAAACTTTGGAAAGAGATCAAGTGGAGAGAAATAAAGTACCAACCAATCAGCCCCTGTCATTTTTCAAAAACAGCCTGTAACATGGCACTTAGAAGCTAATTGGTTAGCACTTTAACTCTCTCCAAGGCTTGATACATTTCCCCTTGGTCTTGCCAATGAAAATAAATTATAGTTTTGTAAGACAGCAGTGGCCATATCAGACATGTCTGTAGATTGACCAGACCCATTTTTTGCATTCTAAGCTAAGGAAACCAAAAAAAATGAATAAAGCTTTAACTGACTACCTGTGGTATATTTGATATAGATAATCTAATTATACATTATGTATCTATTGATAGTGCATTCACGTTTAAATTCAGCCAGGCAAAAATGTGTTTATATGCTAAAAACACTTCCATGTTCATAGTGTAGACATGCAGATTTATCGGCAACAGCATTAAATTTTAAGCTTTAAATTAAAGCTCTGAATTCTTTTATTTTTTTTTATTTTTTTATATATCTATAATAAATATTCATCTTTATATAATAAATATATTTTTTATTGGTTTATTTTATAAGAAAATAAAAATGTTCCTTCTTAAGTCCTCGTATTTTTCCTAGTTTAGCCAACGGTTGCAGGAAAAGTACATAACATTTAACAAATCATTTTGTAACAGTTCAGAAATTCACAAGAGGTTATAAGCATTCAGGAAATAAAATAAAAGAGTGAACGGTTAATAGAACCATTTATACATACAGCGTACCTTTTTGGAATGCAAACTTTAACCAAACGATGGATTCCTTAGGTATTCCACAGTCTTGCTTTGTGAAATTCATTTTTGTAATAAGGCAAGTACAAAAACTTAATACTTTAAAAGTTTATATGTCTTTAAATGTATATATAAATGGTTTTCAAGGCTCTCCAGTGTTTCCGATCCCCGTCACTTGAAGCTTCTTTCAACATTTTTAGGCAGCAGAGTCATTCTATACACACTGATAAGAGTGACTCTGTGCAAAATAGTCCCACAATCACATTTTCTAGCTCTTTAAGACAGATATTTTTCAAGATCGCAGCTGAGGTTCACCAGAGGAGTGTGCAGTGACCTGTGGATAAATAGAGGTCTTTCAGTTTCAAGTTTAATTATCCCCAATGAATGGGGACTTGCAAAATGATATGAAAATTATAAACACCTGAAAAATACTGCTTGCTGTGGTAGATACTAGTATTCGCATTTCCAGCATCATTAAAGGTAAAATTTATTGCTTAGAGCAAATGAAAAGATGCCTATCCGTGTATTTGCCTGTCATTAGGTTACACAGGGCACATAGCTGCAGATAAATTATAATTACCAGCAGCAGATAGAGAAATGTAAAAAGCAGTTTAGGATTACAAATAAAGCATTGCATTGCAATTGCCGGCACATGCAGAAACTCCATAGAAATAGCTTGTGTCTTTTCAAGCAAATGTAACAAATTATTCTGGCTCAATGTAATAGGTACTATAAATCATATAAAATACACACGTGATGTTAATGTATATTTAAATTCCTGTAAATAATAGCTAAGTAAACAGTGTGCTGTGATGTCATCATATAGGGTTCATTAGGAAAACCTGTGTGCTATATGGAATAGCGAACCCTTTACTGTACATTATAAGGTATATTAGAAGTCACTTCTGATGTCTATTACCTGTATAATAGCTTTGTGCTTTATATGGTCATAGAACGCTTATGTGTCTTATAATATCCATATAATTTACAGTAGGTAGTGTTTTATGCTATCTGTCTATCTATCTATCTATCTATCTATCTATCTATCTATCTATCTATCTATCTATTAAATGACACATAAAAATGATTCATAAGACTGCTCTAATCCAAATACTAACAATAAATAAATAAATACATAAATAAATAAATAAATAAATAAAACATCCACAATGAAACTTCCAACTTTTAAAATAATGGGATGAATGCATGACTTACAATATAATACAGTAAATATAAAAGTGGAATACAATAAGCATAACAAATAGTAGTTCCTAACAGGTGTGGTACCTACGAATGTGTATCTAATATGACTTTAAACATTTGGATAGCTGAATGGCTTGGTAGCCCGTTATCTGTTCTGGTACGCAGAGTATTTTGGGGGAAATACAACTATTGGAAAAGGGACCTTATGGCTCAGATGTCACACTTATACCAAACACAATGTGACTATCACGTAATCCAATTGCTTGCATGGAAGAGCAAGGCCAGGATCCAGTATAGGCTGTATGTCATGTTGGGTGACAGGCATGGAATACATTACAATGCTCTGGAATGCATAACCTTTAAAAATGCCCAACTAAATGGTGTGTGTGTGTGTGTGTGGGGCGGGGGGGGGGGGGGGGGAGAGGGGTTGTGGGGTATATATTATTTTTCTTATTTTTTTTTTATAACCAAGCTCCCTGCTGTTACTCAAAATTGTGTCTGCACTCTCTGCATTATTCTGTCCATGCAAGCTCTTTGCTAAGCCACTTGCACCATTATTTTCTACAGGATATTTACAATTACAAAATGATTAAGGCCGGCTACACATCATAGCAATGTGTAACAGCGAAAGAGATGGGTGACGGGACCCTGTATCAAGCAGAGCGTACACACTTGCACAACGCAGGTGATGATGGAACATTGTAGGCTGCCATGCTGTATTCGGCAGTGGGGCATTGTACACGATATCTTCCCATTGGCGCTGCAGCATGGCGTTGTACACAATATCTTCTGGATCTCCGTGCAGCATGGCCGACTGTAAGATATCACATGCAACCACCAGGATTTGTACTGAGATATCCACATTCAGCATCATAGATCGACCGCTTGCATATACAGTTGCACATAGGTCGCTCCATCGGACATATGAGAGCCCCTATGACACGTTTGTAGCCTCCCATTACCTCCCCCAGATGGCCACTGTCTGTCAATCACCTTCTAATCCACACACTACGACTCAGACACATGTGCGATAGTTATAATATTTGCCATTTGTGAAATATCATCATTGTGTCCACTACATGTATACAGTACGCTGTGTTTTGCCCCAAGTTTTACTATATATGCCTACTCTCCCAGAACAGCTGGGAGGCTCCCAAAAATTAGGTAGCCACGTTCTAGAAGAGTGGCCAAGTCTCCCGGATAGACAATGTCCTCCCGCAATACCCCCATACTCTAAATCACATCATGGTGGCCCCGCCCCCTGCCTCACAATGTCGGTAATCTTGACATTGTGTTGCGGGGGGTGGGGCCACATTGACGTGTTGCACGGCCATTCCCCCTGTTCCACCCCTATACCACGTCATTCACCCACGCCATGCCCCCTCATGCCTGTCCAGCCCCCCCACTGTGCTGACCTGGCTGCC
The DNA here is from genome assembly GCF_028390025.1 of Pseudophryne corroboree. Taxonomy (NCBI): domain Eukaryota; kingdom Metazoa; phylum Chordata; class Amphibia; order Anura; family Myobatrachidae; genus Pseudophryne; species Pseudophryne corroboree. Next base: position 1,108,600,539 of record NC_086444.1, on the reverse strand, counting down.
CCCTCCTGGATGGGGCAGCCAGAATATTGGAAAGTATGACTTATACCAAGGTGTATGTACTGTATGTATGCATTTATAAGGAAAAGGGGTTTATTTTTATTTTAAAAAATAAAGTTCAGACTGCCTTTTTGGCCAAGGTTATTTAAAAAGAAGAAGGCAATTTTTCAGGATACCCAAAGCGCAAAGAAAAAAATATGTATAATAATAATATTGCAATTCACTCAGTATCATTCATAAAAGTGAGTCCTGATGATTATATCCCTTCTTATCACACAGTAACATATTATTTTAAAAAAATGTAGTAGCAGTGTTGCAATGCGGCATATTCATATCACTTAATTTCTATAAAAGTAGGGGAATATGTTCATTTTCACCTACTTTTGTAAAAAATTACGTTTTGTGGCCATTCATCATGAAGGTAACGCAGGAGATATCAGATATCTCCTGCTTACCTTTTACTCTTAATCTGGCCCAGGGTTCCCATACATTCAATTATCAAGCTCCGAAAATACAATATTCTCAGAGCTTGACTGCGCGAGCATTCGCCATCTACAGAAGGCGAATGCTCCCTCACCCCCGCTGCTTACCTATTGGAAGCAGACCTGGCTTGCGAAGAGGTACCCTTCTGGATCCCTCCAGCCCCTGTTCAGCTTATTCCACCGGACTCTGGGGGCTTTGTGCGCCTGTGTGATCCCTGGTTCACGCATGCGCACTAGTGCAAGTCCTGAACATTTTTTCACTGCTATGAAAGTAGCAGTGAAAGAATTCGTGGAGACAGCTGATATTCGAATCAGCTGTCTCCGCGCCAGAGCAATGATGAATTACTTATTGGGGGGCCGCCTGGCCCCCGATAATTAACATGATGCATATGCCCCTATGAGTCTTTGAAATGCACTAAATCCAATTGGCATTACTACTTATGCAAAAAAGTAGAGGTGATATAATGTGTTACTTACAACAGAGGTAGCAGATTTTGTTCCTGCTGGACATTCCACAGATCGGAATCCTTAATTCTTAATCCTTTGACGGGATCGCAAGAATTGTTCCGGTGATTTTGGCAGACACTGGTAGAGCTGATCCAAGTGTCCATATAGCTGTGTATATTCATAACGGGTACATCGAGACTCACTTTTATGAATGCTACTAAGTGACTTCCAATACAAGTATTCACGTAAAGGGGTACATTTACTACAGGTAATGCTATTCCAAACCACTGCATCTTTAGCAGTTTCAGAAAATCTACGCTGAGTACATTTAATACTAGAGCAGTGGTTCCCAAACTTTCTTGAATCACGGCAAACTAAAGTATAGGAATTTTTTTCATGGCATGGATACATTTTGAAAAAAATATTACATTAAGTATATTGTGCCTACCTGTCATCCTTACGCTCAGTTATGTGGTGGTGTAAGTTGTGCTTCTGATTGTCCATGTGTTTTATGACTGGCAGCCATGAGCACTGGTTTTGCCTCTTACTTTGACCATAAATAATTTGATATGTTCCTGGGGATCCTGTATGATATACTGGCAGGCGGGATAGCGGCTGTCAGTATACCATCAGCGGCATCCCGTCTGCCGGAATCCCGTCAGTGCATCACCTCGCCACAGGTTCCATTCCCACTTGGTTGGTGGCGTGGACCCACCATCCGAGTGGGAATACCGGGCGGGTGTCAGGCTTGCAACTATCAGTTAAATGCCGTCGGGATTCCAGCGCCAGTCTCCTGAATGCCGAGATTCAGGCATCGGTCTCCTGAACGCCGGAATCCCGACAGCCATCATTTTAACAGCATCCCGTTCCTGGACCACCAACCCGAGGCACCACTGCAAGAGCCTCAAAGTATCCCTGGGTGCCCAGGCACAGTTTGGAAACCACTGCCCAAGAGATTTACACAATACATTTTTCTATTTTAATCTGAAAGCATGCATTTTAACATCTTTAAAAAGTATAGATTTAAAAAAAAAAAAATTTTTATTTTTATTAACAACTAATCTTAGTTTTGAAACATTTCAGAAAACAATTTGAGCGCTCACACTTTGCCTATTCTTTAGCATCTCATACTGACTTAGGGGTCTATTCATGAAGCAGTAAAAAGTGTGAAGAAGTGAACCAGTAGAGAAGTTGCCCATGGCAACCAATCAGCTGCTCTGTATAATTTTATAGTATGCAAATTATAAATGTTACATCAATGCTGATTGGTTGCCATGGGCAACTTCTCCACTAGCTCACTTCTCCACACTTTTCACTGCTTCATGACTAGACCCCTTAGAGAGATTGTTATAGAAAACCCCTGCAAAAAACTACAAATTATATTAGACATTATAAGACATTATTGCCTATACATCTCACCAAAGTTTTTTATTTTCACTAACTGACTAGGGGGAGATTTACTAAGCAGTGAAAAGAGAGGAGAAGTGAGCCAGTGAAGAAGTTGCCAATGGCAACCAATTAGCATTGACGTAGCATTTATAATTTGCATACTATAACATTATACAGAGTAGCTTTTTGGTCGCCATGGGCAACTTCTCCACTGGCTCACATCTCCACTCTTTTTACTGCTTAGTACATCTCCCCCAAGTGGTTTATGAACGAAAGCCTTGGAGAAAGATAAATTGGACACAGATAAAGCACCAGCTAACCAGCTCCTAACTGTCTTTTTTCAATCAAAGCTTGTAACATGGCAATTAGGAGCTGGTTGGCTGGTACTTTCTCTCCGTCTATTTTATCTCTCTCCAAGGTTTAGTAAATAGACCCCTAAGTTAGACACACAGTTAGGATTATCAGACATTGATAGCAACTCTATAGGCTGGATATAATAACGTCCAAGTTTGCCAGAGGTGCGGGATGCTGACTGAACTAAGACATTTTTTTAAAGCAACAGTCATTTACAAGGCAAACCCATGTCTTTTAAATGACTGCCGCTTTAAAAAAACGCTGAGTTTCGCTGGCATGACGCACCTCCGACAAACTCAGATGCTATTATATTGCGCCATATCTGTTCAGATGCACATTATTAACTGACAGTCGCGTCGCCATGATTCCATTTTTATTTAATTTTTGTTTTTAGGCTAGTTTCATTATTATTTTTCATTGACATCATTTGCTTTATTTTTTCGAGGAAACAAAATCTGTTTGCGCCTTGGGTACTTCATTTATGATATTCACTTTTAAGGGGTCAGAATTCTTTTTTTATCCCAAATAATCAGCACTAATCTCACAATCAGGAAGGTACAGATAATATTTTGATTAGCCTGCACTGATTGACTAAAAGTGCAGCTTAAAATAAAAATGTAATCATCAACTTATCCTAAATTATTTTTATGTTTATTATCAGAGCTGGCATTAATTACGCTTACTGCTCAGCCAGCGGTTGAATCGCCATACAGGTAGATATAAATAATTCATTAAAAAAAAACACTATTATAAAAATGGGGGCAGGTGTGTGTGTGTGTGTGTGTGTGTGTGTGTGTGTGTGTGTGTGTGTGTGTGTGTGTAGGGCGGGGGAGAGGTGTGTGTGAATGCTTCGATGTTGGTCCAAAACTTGTGTTTTGTCTTCCTTTAAGAAACTGACTGTACTCCAGTGGTGTATGTTTGTGTGTATATGATGTATCTTATATGTCCATGATTGCGTGCATCTGTTAATTTGTTGATATCTTTTGTACTTTGAAGGTACAATGAACAACATTATTAAAAATTGATGCACACTGTACTGAATACAATATAAAGGTGACCTGACAAGCAATGAGCCATCTGCGCCTAAATAATGCAAGTTTATCCCTTTCACATTAAAGATTGCTACGAGATAAGGCACATACTGTACCATAAACAAACCACAAAGGCATATAAATAATGAAATGTCCACCTATAAAGCAGTTTAACAAGGGTTATCAAAATTTGCGTGCGTGGATGCTGTACTTTATTACAGCTGGCTGCTGTTTTCCACTCCCTAATAAATAATGTAATGTACAGTATTGCAGAAGACAAAAAAGCTTGTGATTGTCAGGCGTTAGTATAACATTTATACAACTGTAAAAATATATCTACACCTAAACATTCCTGATTTTACTTGTCATCTTCCCAGGTAATAAAATGTAACTGTCTTAAGTGCAAATAGATCAATTTGCATTATCAGCTGTATGTTATTTTAAATGTAGCGTTTAAATTTTCACTGCTTGGTGCGTATGCAATGGGCAAGGGTGGTCATTCCGAGTTGTTCGCTCGTTAGCAAATTATAGCAGCCATGCAAACGCTATGTCGCCTCCCACTGGGAGTGTATTTTAGCTTAGCAGATGTGCGAACAAAAGGATCGCACAGCCGCTACAAAATAATTTTGTGCAGTTTCAGAGTAGCTTCAGACCTACTCAGCGCTTGCGATCACTTCAGACTGTTCAGTTCCTGTTTTGACTTCTCGAACATGCCCTGCGTTCGCCCAGCCATGCCTGCGTTTTTTCCTGGCACACCTGCGTTTTTTCGAACACTCCCTGAAAACGGTCAGTTGACACCCAGAAACGCCCTCTTCCTGTCAATCACTCTGCGGCCAGCAGTGCGACTGAAAAGCTTCGCTAGATCTTGTGTGAAACTACATCGTTCATTGCAACGCGCGTGCGCATTGCGCCGCATACGCATGCGCAGAAGTGCCAATTTTTTGCCAGATTGCTGCACGGCGAACGAAAGCAGCTAGCGATCAACTCGGAATGACCCCCAATGTCAGAATTAAGGCCCATTCACACTAAACAAGCCCCCACCGATGCCTATATTGGCAGCGGTGGGAACCCGGCATACACACTTGTCAATGCCAGTGGGGAAGGGAGCAATGGCGGAGGGGCGGCGGGGAGGAACGACGACCATGCTGCATCTGCAGCATGACTGTTGTTAACGAGGACCTCCCTTGTCTATATATGTTCAGACAAAGGAGGGGGTCGTTAATGATGCACAGGAGTACGCACTGTTAACGATATTGAGTGTACACACTAGACGAGATTGTAAAAGATCTCGCTCACAATGGCCCTTCTGAGCGATATCTTTTATTTTCTCGTATAGAGTGTATGGGCCTTTAGCTCACTTTCCTTTTTGGATAGTAAAAGATCTGGGGAAGGTACAAAGGTTCTATTCCTTATGGGTGAATCTGTGAAATAAGTATTGCAAACAGATTCATAGGGTACAATCAATAATTGTAATAGAGAAAAACTGTTTACAGAGTATATATGGATAGGTATATAGCACAATAAGTATTTCCCTCGGGGCTTGTACACATGGGCGTAGGAATCAGGCATTCAACACGCCTTTGTAAAGCCGTCAAATACCCTGCAGTCAAAAATAATGAAAAGAGAATGGACATGTACAGTACAAACACACTTTCTGAAAAGTTTCTTCTCTGCTTATTGGATACCCCACTTAATGCTTTTATGTTTTTGTTTTTCTTGTATCTTTTTACATTTCCAGCAATTCATTTTGCCCTGCACCCACAGAGGAAGAAGGTATTTTGTAGGCTACACCAATTCCTATGAAGATGTAACCTAATCATTTACTACAAAGTAGTGACATCACTATCGTGCTCTATCCTACCGATGATGTCACTGGATCCTAGCAGCTGATACACTGCATTCTCATAGAGCTTCAGTTAACAACACAGCTTCCTTATCTGTGTGTAGGTAATGGGGGCATTTTAAAGAACATATTATAGTCATTTAGAATTCTGTTAGCTTTGCAGTAATAATCTGCAGTAATGAAGGGGAAAACCTTTGGTGTCGCTATTGAAGATGTGATACTATTTTTTTTTTTAAATCTTAAAATATAAAAAGAAATTATGCTGAAAAATAATTAGTACAGTTATATACTTTTAGCCTTTCGGTAAGAATATCACATGTGTGCAATTAATTGAAACAGATTCACTTCATTACATTACTTTTCATTTTAATGAATATAAAAAGACCAGTTAATAAGTAAATGATGTCGCCTTAAGGAATTTAGCAATGACGAAATGTACTGGAAGAGACCACAAGACAGAAGGGTCTATACACTATACCAAAATAGAGCAGCTTTTGTTTAACGTTTTGATCTTCGCACTGAATGTAAGTGATCTTAGCCTCTGAGCGGAGAGAAGGGAAGATGAGCAGCGATGGGGTCCGGGAGAAGCCTGAAGAGCCTTAACTTGGAATTTTCTTTCATCAGTATGTGACTTGGTGGAATAGCAGGGGAGGGAATCAAAAAGACTTCCACGCCGAGAACATATATAATGAAAAAGTAAATCATTCCTCTGAAAATTAGTGAGGCATGGAGGCATGCATTAAAAATAGTTAATAGCTACTCCAATCTTTTGTTGCATTCGGTAAGATTGGAACAAGAAAGTCTAGAATGTGTCTTTGTAGACGCTATTATTCTGAAATGTCATCCATGACTTGCTGAGCATCTTGAGTCTTCCCCGAGCAGCATTAGGAAACTCTTACTGCCGAGCAAGTTGACACACAACTGCACAGGCATCTATAGTGTGGAATTGTTAAAAGTTTTATATGTGTTTTATAATACTCCAAAGCCAATTATTTTTCACATTTTTCTTACACTAGCCTGACTTGGATTGCACTTAGCAACAACAAAAGGCAGAACTTAGCACAAAACTTCCCTTACAATATTAATCCATTAAATCATACTAGTATAAATGAAACAAATCGAAAATCATGCGTGGATACTTTGATGAATAGCAATGTTCACACTATGGGGGACGGGCTACTCAATTCAGCATGGTTTGCCTGGAGATCCTCCGGTATGGTCAGACGAAGGTAGTCACTGACTAATATCTTCATTTATTTTAAATGAGCAAAGACTGCTTACCGTGAGGTATGAGGTAATGTGCGCAGCCGGGCATTGTGGTAATATCTGGTGGCACATTGCACTGAGTTGAATTCCCTAATTTGCATACACCCGAAATGAATAAAAGTAGAAATTGAAAAAAAGGGTATGCCATAAGAGCAAAAAGGAACCTGTCCATATAATAAGCTGCAGCAGTTTAAAATGACAAATTCCACAGGATGATGTCACCCAAAATGCACACGCAGGGTTTGATTTTGTGACACACGCATTCTGCAAACAATGGAGATGGGATGTATAGCAACTGCGCATGCATGGCAATTCCTGAAAACCCCTATGGCTCATGGCTGAAAAAAAATGTATGCGGTCAGGACAGACGGTATCAGCAATGGGAAAGAAAAGTTACGAGCAGTGACTGGGTGGTGGCTAGATGTTATGGATGGGGCGGGAAGGCATGGACTATGAATGGTAAATCCTGAATAAATGTATACAATCTGTCAGTTTTAGGGATCAGTTTGGGGCGCGAGGCCCCCTGGATTGGAGTGGCCTGGCTACTTTGGGACATCATATTGTAACACACAATCTAGAACTTTTTTTAGCACGTAAATTGTTCTTTACCAAAGCAACACTTTCTAACACTTTAAAAATTACCTCTCACCTATGCAATGCTGGGTACACACATTATTAGAACAAATACTGCCAGCGGGGATTGTTTGTACACAGTGACATGATGTTAATGAAGGCTGGATTGAACATGTTCCATTCTTCATTAGCATACTACAGATCGGTAGCGATATCACTTGGTTTGATGTGCAGCACATCAAAGCAGGTGTCCGTCGCTAGCAACTTTAGGAGCACGCAATCCCCAGTACAGGTTGAGTGGTGTAGGTGATATGTCGTTATGAGACAGTGTATCTTGCCAACATTGCTCCAGTGTTCGCAGTTTAACACTCTCAACACATAGCTGCTGCTTCTTACTAATATAACACCCTTTGACACTTAAACTTTTCACTAATGTGATGCCTTGGGGCGGATTGGCTTGTGCTAGCCTGGGGGGTCCTGTGCCCTGGACTTGAACCTTAGTGTTAGGAACCCACTAGATGAGGTCACCTGGTCGCGGTTGGTGGGTCCATATTTTTGGCCAAAATTAAGCTAAGCACCTCACATTTACTCCATGTTATATTGCAGAGTTTATTATAATTATTCTGACATGCAGTGGTTAGTATTTAGAGTGTGCGCGTGCATTTTCTCTTTTTTTCCAGGAGTCTAGAAGTGAAGCAAAAAAAAGTATTTGTAGTGGGCATGATATGGCGTGTCACGGGTGTGTCAGTGAAAGCAGCTGTACTCCCGATGCGCCGCTGCAGCCATAGGAAGCCAGAGTTAGACTGTGAAATTGCACCTGCCATAGGGCTAGTTCAAGTGTAGACGGTGCACAAAAGGTGGCATCTAAAATATCACCGACAGCATTACAGCGAGCAGAGTTACAGAAAGTGAGCATCTCAGTTCTTGCACATCAGACGCAGGCTACTACACAAGGGGAATGGCTGAAACTAGCAACTGCATATTATCACAGCCATGACTCTTGTAACATATGCAAGAGCGAATGCAGTAGCCTTCATCTCTGAATCCCAGCTACAACGTCGTGAAAAAATCCACCAACGAGAACAGATCTTTCAAATATTCCTTTTTAGAAAAGCTTATGAGGTCCCTTTATTTAAATGTGTATTTTTTTTATTGATATCAGGTGTACACAAAGGGGGTCATACCGAGTTGATCGCACGTAGCAACTTTTTGCTGCTCGTGCAATCAACTAGACGCCACCTATGGGGGAGTGTATTTTAGCATAGCAGGGCTGCGATCGCTTGTGCAGCCCTGCTATGCTAAAACAGTTTTGGCAGAACAAGACTAGCCCTGCAGTTACTTACCCTGTGCGATAGATCCAGCGATGAAGGTCCCGGGATTGACGTCAGACAACCGCCCTCCAAACGCCTGTGTTCAGATCTCCACGCCCGGAAAACGGTGAGTATCCACCCCGGAACGCCTCCCCGCTGTCAATCTTCTTGCGATCGCACCAGCGATCACTTTCTTCTTTCTTCTGGTCGTTGCCCTGTGACGGCTGTCGATGGGCAACGATGCGCGTGCGCATTGCGGGCACCACGCATGCGCAGTTCTGACCCGTTTGCATCGCAGCGAAGAACCGCTGCGTGTGAATGGGTCGGAATGACCCCCATAGTTCACACGATGACGTGAGCACTGACATTCATGAAAGTATTAGACTCGTCTAAAGTATATTTTAACAGATTAATATCGTAAGTGAAATTCTGTTCTAACAGATGTTTTTTTATTGCTACTAGTTGATTATTCCAAATAGAATTGAGAAATTCTATTAAGCAAGCGGCTGGCACTTCATCACTTATGAGTATTTTCATTTATATAGATTATAAAATGTTATTATTTTTATTTGTAATGCCATAGGATTGACAATTCCAATAAAAAAAACACAACAAAACAAAGCAAAACAAAACAGCGCTAGTGTTTGCTACGATGATCTGTGAATCACCTTGCCAGAAAAAAAGTTGACAAGAGCATCAAATTGTTCATCAAGTGGTATAAAGTGTCTCTATTATCCCTACATGAACATTGGCAGTGCGGGGAAATCTCTAGTGAATTGACTTTCATGATAGAATAACACAGAGATTTTGTTGATGGAAAGAGAGATGTATAGGAAATTCAAAAACGAAGGTGAAGAACGAAGAAGCAAGTGAATTAAAGGACGCGTCCATTGATTTGTTTTTCCATTTGACATTCCCTGAATGAAACAGCTGACCTGCAAAAATTGCTTGTCACCTTAAAGCATACATGCATACAATTGGGCCTAGAGGTGAGGTCCAAGTAGCAGTAACAGGGTGTATGGATTGCGTCATTATGGCTTAGCAAGGTGTCCATCATCAAGGGGAGGGTTCAAGTGACTACTATTCCATGTGAATCGCATTTTCAAGCTCTCCATCTCGCCTACTTCACTAGCAGAGTAGATATCAAGGGAAAGAGAAAGCGGTCTGTATAGGGTGCACAATGGTTTTCAAATCTCTTACATCGGTTTGAAATACAGCGAATCAGAAAATGCAGCAGTGAAGTCGTGGTTAAAATATAGTTACAGAAATATGTGCAAAGAATGAAAATGTGGTTAAAAAGAAATACATTCTGTTTTATACACAAATGACTCTCAATTGTCTTCTTTTACCCTTCACTTGAAAGTGCGTCACCTATTAAATCAAGATGATGTAGGCTTCTTATCCACGGAAAGTATCTGATTTCATCACAGTCACACTGCAGGTTTGCTGGTACCAGGCATCTGACTGTTTTTATAATTCCATCCCTCCAAATATATATTTATAAAGAGTCTTATGATTGTAATATATTTCTACTAATTATTAATATTCGGAAGGCTTTTAGAAAATCTCACCCAATGCTCCTTATTATGGTTCAATTACTGGCTTCTGTTAGTTTGTTCTTTTAAGCACAATAATAGAGAGTCCAGAGCCAGGTCATCAGTAAGGCCTAATTCAGATCCTGGGGGATCTGTGGCATGAGACGCAAAGTAACGCTGACCGGTACTTTGTGCATGCACAGGACCCGTACTGTACATGTGAAGTGCGCTTCCTCCATCATCAGATGCACTAAGGCTGCAGATGTCATGAGACTGATAGTCTGCAGTGTTTAAGGGTGGGGAGGGGGCGGTGACAGCAGCCATTATCCAAAATGGAGGCGATGTGGAGGGGGTGGCGATTGCGGCCATTTTCCAAAGTGGAGGCATATTTATTGAGGGACTGCCAATGCCTGGATCTCCTTGCCAAAACACAGAGATTTTCTGACCTCTTGGTAGGAGCTGCAGAGGCCAGTTTGTGTGACTCCATGGATTACTCAGCCAGCCAATGGTGTTGCAAGTGATCCAATGAGCATCTTAAGATGAAGCACTGGATCACAAATGTATGCCGGAGGCGTCTACTTATACTAGACGCCTCCTGCTGCATTACATATGCATACTTCCTAACTTTGTGGCTGATTAATGTGCGACCCCTTGGGTGCCGAACCCAAAAGGGGTGGAGCTTCAGGGAAAGAGGTGGAGTTTCAGACAAGGGGCAGAGCCTCACAGGACCCCTCCGATCGCGTCTCTGAGGGGGGCTCCCCCCCTGGCACTGTGAATAGATGCCGTGTGCATCTATTCTACTCCTGTCCTGTTGCTCTGCAATGCAGAGCAGCAATGTGCACACTTACCCCCACCACAGGACAATGCCAGCAGCGGGTGTGGACAGCGGGACAGTCCCAGGAGAACGGGACTGTCCCTCTGAATGCAGGACAGTTGGTAGGTATGCATATATGAGCAACCCTGCGACTTCCAAGTAAGCAGCAGCAATGCTCTCTCCAACCACATCTGCTTCTGGCACTTTGTGTAGCTCAGTAGTAATATTCCCTATTAGCTTATTGTTATGAGCAAAATACCAGAGAGTACTACACCTAATTTTCTTTTTCTATAGAGATTAAATTAGTGACCTCTCATAGCTCATTAGTACAAGCATATAGAGAGCGTAAGCGCTAATTATTCCTTGGTAAAATCATGGGAATTTTTACTACATAATCTGTTGATCACTTTCAGATTGCTTCATCTGGAGCACATTGGTTCAGTATTCTACTAGCGGCGTGGCAGGACATCCAGGAGGGTGTCCTGCAATCCTGGGAGTCAGGAAGACTCTTGGACAGTACGGGTGAGCAGGCAAGTACGCCTTAAAGTGGAGAATTGCCAAGATGAGCATTTTGTGACTTTTCTTAGTGCATTTGAAGTGATTTGGAGCTGCAGATGAGCCTCTATCATGCTTCTGCTACGCCTCTTCGCTCACCTGAATAATGCTCTGTATGAAAAATGTTAAAAAGTCAGCGTGTTTTTCTTTAGAAAGCGCCAAGTACAAGTATGAAAAATTAGAGCATTCTGGACCTGAGCTGCTCGTAAAGCTGATGTTCATAGGGGGTGATTTAGCACAGCTACGATCAGGTACACTGACATGCGGGGGGACGCCCAGCACAGGGCTAGCCCCCACCCCGCATGTCAGTCCCTGCCCTGTCGTAGAAGTACAAAAGCATCGCACAGCGGTGATGCTTTTGTACTTCAGGAGTAGCTCACGGCCAGCGCAGCTTTTGCGTGCTGGCCGGGAGCTACTCGTCGCAGCTCGGGTAGCAGCGGCTGCATGTGACGTCATGCAGCCGCTGCAGCCTGCCCCCCCGCGCGGTCCGGCCATGCCTGTGTTCACCGGACTGCGCCCACAAAACAGCGGCAAAATGCGGCCATGCCGCCCCCTCCTGCCCAGCGAACACCTCTGCCTGTCAATCAGGCAGAGGCGATCACTAGGCAACGACGGCCATCAGCTGTCAGCCATGCGCCGGCGCATTGCGGCACCGGCGCATTCGCACTTCTTACCTGATCACTGCGCTGCGATGAACGGCAGCGTGCGATCAGGTCAGAATGAACCCCATAGAGTTCAATGATCTTTTGCTACAGTGTGTGGACGAAAATCCTGTTACACTGTGCAAACACAGAGGCGCACTGGCGGTTGAGACATAGGGTATCAGAAATGTACTGGAAACGTGCTGGGCATTCCTGGGCGGTGACTGGGAGTTGGCCTGTCCTGTGCAGGCGTATTATGGGGATACCAGGGGCGTGTCGCTGCAGTATTTGTGTACACAGATGCTTAATTGCTCACATAGGAGGCCATATATCCTGACGGAAAATCTGCACCTACCAAAAGGTTGGTGCAAGTTTCAATGGTGTGACCGATGATGGCATCTAAATACACACTGAGGGTCATTCAGGTGCGGTTGCACCTAAGACCATTGGCGCAAAGTACTGATTTTTGGCACTTTGCGCATGTGCAGGACACATTCTGTGCATGTGGGAATGGGTCCTGTGGCATAGGATGCAGGCAGGCATTAGATGGAGGCGGGGGCAGCGACTTTAACCGTTTGGAAAAACAAAGACAAGTTGCAACCATTTAGGAGGTGGGAAGGGGAGAGGGATCTCCGTCATAGGATGGAGATTTCCTGGCCTCTGCAGTGGGTGGCTTGCATGGCACCATGGGTGCCGCAACCTGCTTGACGGTGGGTGCTTTGATCTGATGCTGTGTCCTAGGATGCAGCTCGAATCACTAGTGCGGCAGGAGGCATCTGCATATAAAAGACGTCTCCTGCTGCATTTCCAAGGAAGAAGCAGTCATAGCAAATCCGACCGTACCTGAATGTCCCCCACTGGGCAGTATTACGGAGACTACAGACACTGATGGTAGGCGTCTCAGACCTTGTGCATTCAGACACATGTTTGTACACCAGGGTAAGAGCTGATACTAACATTAGTGTAAAGTCGCAGACCATACTTGCCTACTCTCCGGGAACGGCCACAATGACATGAACGCGTGGTCACACCCCCTGTTCCACATCTATACACCATCATTCATCCCAACCATGCCTCCTCAGGCTGTGCCATGACCCCCGCTGTGCTGACCTGGCTGCCCCCTCCCAGACGGGGCAGCCAGAATAGCGGCAAGTAAGTCGCAGGCATTTCTATGGCAATAGACTCTAAGCAGTCGCTATGTTTCCATGCTCCTGGACGTGACTTGCAGAAAAACACATACTATATGGTAGTTTTAATATGTCAAAAATCTCTCAACTCCCAATAAATGTGCTATAGTACTGATAGTTCAAAACATGACGGACTGCTTGCTTATTTCTTCAACCTTTGGCTCTGACCGTGCTGCAGCATGAAGAAGCTTTAACGCTCTGTAAGATACAATGCAGTTCTACGGAAACACTGGTGATACACTATGCCGCAGGGATGTTTTGAGACGACATCTCTGTTGTAGTGACGAGAATGTACAGGGTTTTGCTTAAGCTTTAACAAACATTGTTCACCGTCTTTAATTATAACAGATGGAAATTCTTCTCACATGTGATTATGTAGCAAAAAGGTAGAACATAACATAAAACTTGCTGGAAACAAACATGGCCTTAAACAAAAATCAATTAAAATGATGTACAACTAGAAAAAGGGAACAAAAAAAAATGTCAGGCGAAAAAAATACTTTTACTGCAGAATTGCACTATGGCGCATGATGCAGCGGCTGTTATATTTATTTATTAACAGTTTCTTATGTAGCTACACAATAAACTCTGCTTGCATAGACTAATCATGGCTTTTAAAGTAAAATTTGTTTCTCTTTATCCATGCATAATTTACAGGGCTGCAACGAGGGTGTGTGTGGGGTGTGGATCATTAGATCGACAGTGTCTAGGTCGACAAAGTTTAGGTCGACCACTATAGGTTGACAGTCACTAGGTCGACATGATTTGAAGGTCGACAGGGTTTCTAGGTCGACATGTTCTAGGTCGACAGGTCAAAAGATCGACATGAGTTTTTCATGTTTTTTTTGGGTGTCGTTTTCTCCGTACAGTGACCGGGAAGCCCAATTAGTGCACCGTGTCCCCTCACATGGCTCGCTCCACTACCGCTGCGCTCGGCACAGATTACCGTTCTAATCGTAGTCCACGTGGATAGTTAAGTATGAAAAAGTTCAAAAAAAGATGTGAAAAACTCATGTCGAACTTTGACCTGTCGACCTAGAACATGTCGACCTAGAAACCCTGTCGACCTTGAAAACATGTCGACCTAGTGACTGTCGACCTATAGTGGTCGACCTAAACATTGTTGACCTAGACACTGTCGATCTTCAGACCGGATCCCTGTGTGTGAGTGGTGCCGTCGCACAGGGCGCAGGACCCTGGGTTGGCATTGCCACTGCCCCACGTCACCTGCATGCGCTGAACCATGGCACCTGCATGTGACCTGCATATCCAAGGCACGTCACGGGTTTAGGGGTGAGGGGTCAGCACAGGGTGCACTGCCGTCCTGTTATTGCGTATATCATTTAGGCATAAATGTACTGACAGTAGCTCATATCAGTATACTATATCAGTATTTGTGAACTATTTCTAGAATGCAGTGGACATTACTGAAAGAACACCTTGTACGAGAGAGCGACGGAATGTGAAGATTGATGGCTAAAGCAAGATCGCTCTTACTTTTGTCTGAAATTTGTATTGTAACATATAGCCGCCCTTTCACACAGTCACATATTAAGCCTAAATGACACTAACCTAATGTGCATATGGCTTTAAATATGTCCTTCAGCCCATTTAGTGGTTCCATATATACAGGTGTGGAACGCGTGAATGGGCTGAAGGGCATATTTACAGCAATACGCACATTAGAAACATGTGTATGCATCACAGCGCTCTCAGTATTGAAAACTAATGACAACCATTTGTCCATATTATTATAATATTAATATTATACATATTATTTTGAACGATCACCAAAGAGAAAGGAACAAAGGGCATGATTCAGAGGTGGACACAAAGTGTTTGCAATGCCGCTGTTTGCATAGTTGGGCGGTTATTGCAGCACTGTGCATGCGTCCGAGTCATTCTGTGCATGTGCCATGATGGTCTTGGGACCACCCACAGGGCTGCAGACTCGGACCACCCACAGTGAGAATTTGTTCACAATGTGAATGACAGTCAGTGAACTTTTATAGAAAGTAACGGAGAGTGGTTCATTAAATGTGGGTGCAAATATTCTGTGGGCGCGTGCAGCCAGCGACTGCAAATTTGCGGCATGCATCTGTAATGGCTCTGGCGGCTTGTCAGAGGTCCGATGGTGCAGCTAATATTGAGGTGCAACATGCCCCCCTAGCGGCCAATTGACTTCAGATTAAAAAAAAAAACAGTCAAAGTTACCTAGAGGGTAAATATTGTATATAAATAATATAAATCACT
The DNA here is from genome assembly GCF_028390025.1 of Pseudophryne corroboree. Taxonomy (NCBI): domain Eukaryota; kingdom Metazoa; phylum Chordata; class Amphibia; order Anura; family Myobatrachidae; genus Pseudophryne; species Pseudophryne corroboree. Next base: position 1,108,584,862 of record NC_086444.1, on the reverse strand, counting down.
GTTACATCAGGCCAGTGAAGGACAGACTTAATAGACACAGAAAAAGACAATAACAAGCAAGTCTTGTTTTGTAGCCATTCTTCCTTAGTTTAACATTAAACACATCAAGATTTATGGAAATCTACAGGATACACGTTTTTCATCTATGATACTGTGACAACACACTGTTCTCTTTTTGAGTTATGACGGTGAAAAACACCAAGGCCTCATTAAAAAGCAGGGATGTTACTTGTGATGTGATTTGTCATCCTATAACTAACTCACACTAACACAACTCTGACCACTTATTAGATGGTAAGGGGTTTAACCATTGTTTCTTCCAATAAACTATAGTGGATGTCTTGTAACACAAAATCATTCTGGACATGAGCTCTATGGGGCAGATGTATTAACCTGGAGAAGGCATAAGGAAGTGATAAACCAGTGATAAGTGCAGAGTGATAAAGGCACCAGCCAATCAGCTCCAGTATGTAAATTATTAGTTAGGAGCTGATTGGCTGGTGCGTATTTCACCTTACACTTATCACTGGTTTATCACTTCCTTATGCCTTCTCCAGGTTAATACATCTGCCCTAATGTGTTATCAGTTAGATCAGGGATGGGGAACCTTCGGCTCTCCAGCTGTTGTTGAACTACACATCCCAGCATGCCCTGCAACAGCTTTAGCATGGCCAAATAGCAAAACTGTAGCAAGGCATGCTGGGATGTGTAGTTTAACAGCAGCTGGAGGGCCGAAGGTTCCCCATCCCTGAGTTAGATAGTGAATACAGTTAAGTTTTATATAGTTCTTCCAAATAATTGAATACATATTATTAACAGTGAGATGTATTGTTTGTTAATACATGTTAGGAGAGTAGGACAAGTCTCCAACATAAGTATGGGAAAGGGGTGTGAGATGAAGTGATTGGAGGTGGGTTGGGGGGGTAATCAGGCTGTAGCCATGGGGATGGAGCAGTGAAGTAGCGGTAGGGGGGTGGTAGGTGACAGCAGAGTAGGGGGCGGAGCTGGCAAGAGAGGGGGTGAGGCTAAGCAGGGGGGCAGAGACTCAGGTGACCCCGGTATATATTCTATTAGTGTAACAATGAAACACTAATCGCACATAAATAGAAAGGTCTTCAACTACACTTACCCTGGCCGCACATATCTGCAGCTCCTTCTCTCCGCCCCCTCCTTGCAGTGGGAGCTGTTACCAGGGGAAGGTGCGGATGTGAGTGTGTACCCATTGCGCATATCAAACTCGGGACAGACTTTGTAAAACTATCATATAAATGTCTAAGTATGCTAACTCAACACTCTACACCTGCACGACACTATGGGAGTGTTTTTATATTCATTTATATTTTTACATTTATGTTTGCTCACATTGTTGTATAGACAGCAGATATCTGAGTGTCAGACTCAGCAGTATTGTCATTTGTTGTATTGTAGACGAATGCCAGATAGAATCTGACGGGTTGTTATGGATGAAATCACTTTTTTTGCACATCCACTTATGCCCCAGCAGGTTTTGGAAATGTTCCTAAATGTATATTAATATTAATATAGCCTAGTCCAGTTTAAGCCCTGCAGCTGTTGGTAAATTAAATTAATTCTAATAAATAAATGATCATTTGCTTATTAGCAACAGGTGTGACGGAAATTGAAGAGTAGCCACAGAAGCACACTGCATACCTTGATAGCAATATTTAAGGGATGTTAATGTTGCAGCTAAACAACAAGTGTTTTGCTGTTAGCCACTGCTCTTTTTTGCCAGCACATAAAATACATAATAACACACTGGTTATACTGATGGATTACGCCATGCCATAAAGCATAAATCAATTAGTATGGCCATCGACCTTTTCCATGGTTTATAAAAATTGATGGTCTATGGCAAGAATTTTTTACATTAACAGGGGGCCCCCAATGCCACACCATCGGCAGGGGTAGCCTGATGTTGAGGAACATCAGCGCCCATGGCCCTACGTGGAAGTCCGTGCGTGTGCAGCACTCATGTTTAAAACCATTGATGGTTGGCCATCAATAACCAGGATGGGATACACTTAATATCCCAGTGTTCAGCAATCTGTAGTCAGATTCCCGGCACCAGGATCCCAATGGTAAGTATTGGGGTTAGGGTTAGGCTGCAGGAGGGGAGGTTTGGCATTAGACTGCAGAAGGGGATGGTTAGGGTTATCGGCAGTACGGTTGGTGTAATGGTTAGAATTACTGCCTCACAGCACTAGGGACATGGGTTAGATTCCCACCATGGCTCTAACGGTGTGGAGTTTGTATATTCTCCCCGTACATGCGTGGGTTTCCTCCGGGTACTCCGGTTTCCTCCCACAATCCAAAAATCTACTGGTAGGTTAATTGGATCCCAACAACATTAACCCTAGCATGAATGTGTGTGTGCATGTGGTAGGGAATATAGATTGTAAGCTCCACTGGGGCAGGGACTGATATGAATGGCCAAGTATTCTCTGTAAAGCGATGCGGAATATGTGTGTGCTATATAAATAACTGGTAATAAATAAATAGGCTGCAGGTGGGGAGGGTTAGGGTTAGGCTGCAGGTGGGGAGGGTTAGCGTTAGACCGCAGAAGGGCATGGTTAGGTTTAAGCTGTAGGAGGGATGGGTCAGGCTTAGTGTTAGGGCTGTAACACACTGGCCGGTTTCTCCCGGATGGCAAAAAGCCGGACAAAGTTTGTCCGGCTTTTTGCCATACGGGAGAAACCGGCAGAGTCTCGCACACAGGATGGCTTTGAGCCGTGTGTGATGCTGTGCGCATGCGCAGCATCAGACATGGCTTCCGAAAAAAACGTTGTGTGTGAAAGCTCCCCTTCACACACACGGTTTACTGGCTGCAAAGACAGCCCAGCGGCCGCCCGGCCGCCGGACCTTCCAGTGGTGAGACCCGGCTGCAACCCGGCAGCCGGGCCGGGGCCGTGCAGTGTGAAGGGACCCTACCCCTCACACTGTTAACTACAATGCCGGCACGGGAAAAAGCCGTCCGGCTTTTTCCCGTCCGGCAAAAGCCGGTTAGTGTGTTTTAGCCCTTACAATACCTACCAAAATTTTGCTGCCACGATTCTGTTGGCATGGTAACTGCCGGGATATCGTATCCAACACACCAGGATAGAAAGTCAAATTGTGATATGACTGTTTGGACTTTATATTATTAATATTATTATCTTTATTTATTTTAGTATTATTTTTACTATTGTTAAAACTATTAGCATATCAAGAGTCAAATAATTTAATGGAGTAATTGGATGATTCAGGGCAAACTCTCTTTTGTGTATTATGAACATAGACCAACTGACCTATGATCCAACATATTTGCTTTTGTGATACAATCCAACTTTTCTAGAATCCTCCAGAGATTTTGCTCATTTGTAGATAGAACCGAGCAGCGATAGACCCTTAGCACAGTTAAATCTTGTAAATCAAATGTAAATCTTGTGAAAGAAAAAACATCCCATGTCATAGCGAAAGTTCACCCACATTAAACTGGGTATGGGTCGTTGGACAGACACAACTCATTAGGTCGACCATGGAAGGTAGACATGCATTAGGTCGACAGGGACAATAGGTCGACATGTACTAGGTCGACAGGTGAAAAGGTTGACATGATTTTTTTTGCCTTTTTTTGGCGTTGTTTTCTCCGTAAAGTGACCGGGAACCCCAATTAGTGCACCATGTCCCCTCGCATGGCTCGCTTCACTCGCCATGCTTCGGGCAACGTGCCTCGCTCCGCTGTCGCTTCACTCAGGTTACCGTTCCAATCGTAGTCGATGTGGATCGTTAAGTATAAAAAAAAATCCAAAAAAGTTATTTAAAAAACAACAACCTCATATCGACCTTTTGACCTGTCGACCTAGTACATGTCGACCTAATGACCATGTCGACCTAATGCATTTCGACCTTCAGTGGTCGACCTAATGACTGTCGACCTAAGCTGTGTCACCCTAACGACCGTATCCCCATTAAACTTTCAATTTCTGATGTGGAAACTGAAAAAAAAACTTTCTCGGAAAACGTACGTTTATGTGACAACAGACATGCAATTTAGTCTACACAACCTAGCAGCATTGTGAATGTGGTATTTCTGTTTTATGTGCTGATCAATCTCCGACTTAACAAAATAAAAGTACATATACAAAACATAGTAAGCAAAACGTATAAAAAGAAAATATATGCAGACATACTATAGCAATATTGACTGAAGCAAAAAAGACATCATAGGAGCTGTGGGCGACATTTGCAGGCCTAGCATTGGAAAGGCTGTTTGTATATAAGCTTACAGTAAGCCGCAAAAGACCTGAGGTGTCAGATCAAACAAAGTTATTTTCATTATGTAGCTCAAGATGCTAATAATGTATATTGGTGCCCCTAATTAGTCATTATGCAGGGTGCGGAGGGGGGGAGGGGGGGAAGCAGCAAACAAGAGAGTGAGGCAGAAAGGCGGATTGCACTGGTTACAATGCTCAGCTAGTTAACACCAGCATCTACTGGACTTCAGTTACTACATACCAATTTGTTTCACTTGATCCAGGTGATAAGGCCCACATGAAGAAATCAAAACAAAAAATGTGACTGGAAAAGAAAATGTTAAAAGTAAAAAATATGCACAACAGAAAACATAAGTACAAAAAAGAAAAAAGAAAAGAAAAAGAAAAGAATGTAAAATGTGACAACTTCTTTAGCAGTGTGCAAGTTCTCTAAGACAGGAGGCCAGCGCCACATGATCAATATGCTGACGGTTTAGGAATCTCAATTGCATTAGGCACTAAAGGTTGATGCTCTAGGGCATTTCATTATCAAACTACATAGCTTAAAGTATGTTACCTCCTCTTGCATTGCTGCTGCATGCCTTTGACACTTTTTTTTTTACAAACTTGAAGCTGTTTTACCAGAATAATAGGCCTATTTCCTTTTACTGTTTCTTTGCTAAGTAGTATTTCATAATCCTTCCTTGTCTCTTACATTTACTGTTTTGATTGTAATTATACCCAGATGGTAAGTGAAGGCATCTCACAATAGGCATATGTACCCTGACGCTGCAGTCCTACTGATTATGAAGCATGGCCAGATACACTGTGACATAACCATAAAGTTGACTTTGAAAAATCTTATCTTATAGAGGATGGAAAATACTTTAGAACGCAAGTCAAACATTTCTGCTGTCAATGAAAATTAACATGTGTCACCAAGATATGACACTTTATACTTAATTTATTCCTGTATTATATTAGAGTGTGGGCTGAAGCAGTAGATGTGAAAGTACATTGTGATTCCTTAGGAACCACTTTGTGCATTAGTGTAATGTCACTGGTTCCTAGGAATAGACTACATGGCGCAATACACCAAAGTGCTGCTTCCATTTTCTGCAGGTGATTGATGTACACTAAAGGGAACGTTAAATACTGCCTTCCTTCAACAGCTGGCAGTGTACATCCTATTTAGGAGTAGAGGTGGATCTGTTAAAAAACAGACTGTGAAAAGGAGTCATCTTTAATGAAGACCAGTCATCCCTATAAAAATGAAGAGCAGTGGATCACAAAAAGATGGCAGTGATATTCAAAAGTATTGGTTTCAGTGAAAACAGAATCTAATTGGACGGGTTCAGGAGTTATCCAATCAGGTGCTGATTTCCATTAAACACCTATATGTCAACAACTTTTGAATCTATGACCCCAGCCCATAAGTATCTTCAGGGCTCTGTTACATGGGAGAGATCTGTGGTGATACTTAGGTAACAGTAGGGCTCAAAAGGGCAGATGTCCAACCTTTTTGCTGGCCACGAGTGTTGAACAGATCCTGGAGACAGGGGTGCCGTACCCAGATCAGGGCCTTATTTGGGGGCTTGGGTTGGTGCTGTATACGCAACCCCAGCTAAGCCACATTATAGGCTGGGCACAGTGATCGGTCCGCACTGTCACATACTGGCATGCACATGCAGCCTAAGGCAATCTGCAAAGTCACCCAAAGCTATGTTGTGTACAGTGCACACAACTTGTAGGACGGGGTGGGGGTCTGATTAGTCTTGATAGTCCTGACTTTGGGAATCTTTGGGTACAGTTGCCTTTTAACCCACAAATATGTAATTGTCTAGATAAATATGTTTAAAAACACACACACACACACAAAAAAATGTTCCAATATACACATTGCAATAAATCAATCAGCAAATGGAAATGGTTACTAACAGTGGGAGGTAGCCACGGCCATATCTACACGTTATCATGACCGATGAATCCAATGTTAAATATATTTCTATGACTTAATAACAACACATTTTTCCTAAACATTAAAATAAAATGTAAACCTTTCCCAAGTGCTATTTTCCATCAGGCAGCTAATGTAAAAACAAAAGTAAACAGAATATTTAAAAAAAAAGAAAAAAGAAAATGTATCGAATGAGGGAACAGAGCGAGACACAATATCTCTCACAAAGGCAATTAGTTAATGCAGGTATACGATAACATCACAGGATATGAAAACGTTATCAATACGAGACAATATTTTATCTCTGTTGAACATGTTCCTGATTAGATATTATGCTGAGCGCAGAAAAGGAACATCCAGAAGCTAAGACACAAGGAGAAAGTGTAGCTACAAACACAGAGGCACAAGTACAATGGATCAATAGTAACCACCAGCATATAAAATAACTAAAACATAGGTATATTTTTGCGTTTGGTAAAACATATAAAACTGCCTTTAGTGATTATAACCTTAGTATTATGGGGGTTCTAATTATTACTAAAACAAGATCATTTATTTCCATATCGGTTTGACAAATACAGAAGACAGACAGTTTACATGTATGTTCCTGAGGCATGTAGTATACTTTACATTCTATTCGCTAATACTGTACTTGGACTTATACTAACAGTATCTGGTCAATTATACCCTTAAATAGCCAAGCTTAGTAGTAACATTCCGACTCAAACAATATTACCCATAACACAAGCAAGCACAATCAAATCTATGGGCCCCATTTATTAACGATATATAACCCCTTTAGCACTCGTCACAAAAAGTAATAGGCCCTACACACTGGGAGATAATAGTCAAAGATATGAACAATTTCGTTCATTAATGAACGAGATACCGTTCATATCTTCGAGTGTGGAGGCACAAGCGATGAACGATGCGCTTCCCCGCGCTCGTTCATCGCTGGTGCCCCGTCGCCTGTGCATGCAGGCCAATATGGACGATCTCGTCCATATTTGCCTGTGCTGCTATGGAGCCGGGTGACGGGGGAAGTGAATAAATTTCACTCCCCCCGTCACCTCCCCCACGGCGCCGGGACCCCGTCGGCCGTATCCGCCGATGGGCAGCTCGCCGGCGGATTGCTAAATGTGTAGGGCCCTTAAGTTTTCCTCTGTTGGCACCTGTATCGCTCTCACCATCTTCAGATGGCGAGAGCAATACTGTCCCCACTGCCGGAAATGCGGACCCAGCACTGTCTTTCCGGCTTCAGCGAAGCCTTCCGGGCCAAGCTGGGTTCCTTATGGGCATTGCTGGACTTCGGGCATGTGCATGACTCAGCAGCCCGTCGCTGGCAGCAGGAGACTGGAGGACACCACTGAGGGGGTAGACAGTGCTGGACATCGCTGAAGAGTCAAGTAATGCTGAATAACAGCTGCATTTTCATTTTTTACCACACTGATACTAAACAAAATATGCTGCTGGTGTTATTCTTCGTTAATAAATGAGGCCCTATATTTTCAAAGCCTTGGGATAGGGCTATTTGGATTTTCAATGATGAAGTTTACACGCTAAGATTCTTAAGACATAAATAAATACTCTTTTTTGCTGTCCCTTAACAATCAAGGTCTGAAAAGACCTTCTACATAAAACGGTATAGCATCTTAGTTAAACTCATTGATTACAAGAAAAAATGCAAACCAAGATGAAGTATACAAAGTGCCTGCTTGACACTACCCAGAAGCTTATTCTGGTTGGTTGGTTGGTTGGTTGGTTGGTTGGTTGGCTAGTTGGTTGGTTGGTAGGTTGGTTGGTAGGTTGGTCAGTTTAATTAGTTGGTTGGTTGGTAGGTTGGTTGGTAGGTTGGTCAGTTTAATTAGTTGGTTGTTTTGTAGGATAGCATGTTGTTCAAGGGGCACTAAGATCATTCTAGTCTTTACTTTTCCGAAATTACTCATCAAGGTATGAATGCGAAGTACATGAAAGTGTGTTCACATGGGCAATGACACAGAAATCAAAGTTGAAAATTGAGTTATTTGAGCTGCTGTGACATCACTGGTGTTGCCCTCCATGCATTAAGCCACCAATCCAAACAGTCTCTAAACCAGTCTTCTAAGTTTGTAAGTCATTGCTGTGTTAGGGAGGAACATCACTCGTAACATTGCATTATGTCACAGGGTAATGGATGGGAGGATAGTGGGTATACTGTGTGGCCTTATACATATAAACACTAGCTATCATTATAGTAGCTCTGTGAAGTTACTGTTGCACATTACCAGACATGTAAATGTGCTCAGAAATGGAAAGACCTGGTAAATAAACCAAGTATCAAACTACCAAGTCTATGACCAATTTGGTCAAATATCTATATACTACAGTGTATAATCCTGGAAATTTGGCACTCAGCTATGGCGTTGGATGGGAATCACTGACTAAACACACAGGGGCATATTAATTAGTTATTGGGTCTGAGAACTTATAATTATAATTTCTTATCGCTGCTATACACGTCAATAAGAAATTATGATTCACCCGAATATATAAAAAATCATCGTCGGGGACAGGGGCACGGAAAGAAGCACAGCCCTGCAGAGTCCTTTACTACTTCTTTGAGATCTGTGTGCAGAAACCTATGGGGCCTGCTTTTACAAGTGAAAACAAGAGACTGCAACAGATACAGCCGCCATCAGCTTACCTATGAATGGGTCACATGTGCGACTCCATCGTGTTTATGACTAGCCACACCCACGTGCAACCCGTTCACGGGAGCGTACGAACCCATGCAATCCTATTGGCAAGTGGTAGAAAGGCTCCTTAACAAGAAGAACAGGCGCTTGTTATGAGATTGCTACACCAAGCAGCTGCCACATGAACAGGAGGGTCACTCCCGTAAAAACACAGAAAAAAGAAGATGTACAGGCAGCCCTACTAATGGAGTGATTGGAATGAAACAATAATGAATAATATAACAATTTATTATATTAAAAACAATAAAACCACTAAAATTAGCAATTTCTCTCTTCAAAATTGTATTAAATGAAATACATACACCACATTCAGTCAATATCTCTGTAAGTAAATGGATCAATTGGTGTCTGTTGCTGTATATTGTGCCCAGATAAATCCACTAGTCCCATAGAGGCTTGGTTAAAACAGCACAGTTCGGTTGTTAGATATTTAACGGTCACCGCTTTAGAGGTGGAAAGGCTTCCATACATGAGAGTCCATGTTAAATCTAGAATGTCCTCATTTGCATTGGTGAGTGCTGGAAATGTCCTCTTGTTACTGTACAGCAGGCTGGTAGTGGATCCGGGGCTGGTTCAGACACACGTTGGTGATCGCCAAAACTGAAGTGGTGTAAAGCAGGGGGGTTCTGACGCGTTTCGCTGCTCCCCAAAAAGTTTAGCAGCTTTATCAAATATCTAACAACCGAACTGTGCTGTTTTGACCAAGCTTCTATGGGACTAGTGGATTTATCTGGGCACAATATACAGGAACAGACACCAATTGATCCATTTACATACAGAGATATTGACTGAATGTGGTGTATGTATTTCATTTAATACAATTTTGAGGAGAGAAATTGCTAATTTTATTGGTTTTATTGTTTTTAATATAATAAATTGTTATATTATTCATTATTGTTTCATTCCAATCACTTCATTAGTAGCGCTGCCTGTACATCTTCTTTAATCCCATTGGCAAAGCTGACAGCAGACACATCTATTTCTCTATCGTCCTAAGTGGATGCTGGGGTTCCTGAAAGGACCATGGGGAATAGCGGCTCCGCAGGAGACAGGGCACAAAAAAGTAAAGCTTTACTAGGTCAGGTGGTGTGCACTGGCTCCTCCCCCTATGACCCTCCTCCAGACTCCAGTTAGATTTTGTGCCCGAACGAGAAGGGTGCAATCTAGGTGGTTCTCCTAAAGAGCTGCTTAGAGAAAGTTTAGTTTAGGTTTTTTTCTTTACAGTGAGTCCTGCTGGCAACAGGATCACTGCAACGTGGGACTTAGGGGGAAAGTAGTAAACTCACCTGCATGCAGAGTGGATTTGCTGCTTGGCTACTGGACACCATTAGCTCCAGAGGGATCGAACACAGGCCCAGCCGTGGAGTCCGGTCCCGGAGCCGCGCCGCCGACCCCCTTGCAGATGCTGAAGCGTGAAGAGGTCCGGAAACCGGCGGCTGAAGACTCCTCAGTCTTCATAAGGTAGCGCACAGCACTGCAGCTGTGCGCCATTTTCCTCTCAGCACACTTCACTGGGCAGTCACTGAGGGTGCAGAGCGCTGGGGGGGGGCGCTCTGAGAGGCAAATATAAACCTTATACAAGGCTAAAAATACCTCACATATAGCCCATAGGGGCTATATGGAGATATTTAACCCCTGCCTGACTGGAAAAATAGCGGGAGAAGAACCCGCCGAAAAAGGGGCGGGGCCTATCTCCTCAGCACACGGCGCCATTTTCTGTCACAGCTCCGCTGGTCAGAACGGCTCCCAGGTCTCTCCCCTGCACTGCACTACAGAAACAGGGTAAAACAGAGAGGGGGGGCACATTAATGGCTATATATATATATATTAAAGCAGCTATAAGGGAGCACTTAATATAAGGATATCCCTTGTATATATAGCGCTTTGTGGTGTGTGCTGGCAGACTCTCCCTCTGTCTCCCCAAAAGGGCTAGTGGGTCCTGTCTTCATTAGAGCATTCCCTGTGAGTTTGCGGTGTGTGTCGGTACGTGGTGTCGACATGTATGAGGACGATATTGGTGTGGAGGCGGAGCAATTGCCAAATATGCAGATGTCACCCCCCAGGGGGTCGACACCAGAATGGATGCCTTTATTTGTGGAATTACGTGATGGTTTATCTTCCCTTAAACAGTCAGTTGAGGACATGAGGCGGCCGGACAATCAATTAATGCCTGTCCAGGCGCCTCAAACACCGTCAGGGGCTGTAAAACGCCCTTTGCCTCAGTCGGTCGACACAGACCCAGACACGGGCACTGATTCCAGTGACGACGGTAGAAATTCAAACGTATTTTCCAGTAGGGCCACACGTTATATGATTTTGGCAATGAAGGAGACGTTACATTTAGCTGATACTACAGATACCGTAAAACAGGGTATTATGTATGGTGTGAAAAAACTACAAACAGTTTTTCCTGAATCAGAAGAATTAAATGACGTGTGTGATGAAGCGTGGGTTGCTCCTGATAAAAAGTTGATAATTTCAAAAAAGTTATTGGCATTATACCCTTTCCCGCCAGAGGTTAGGGCGCGCTGGGAAACACCCCCTAAGGTGGACAAGGCGCTCACACGCTTATCCAAACAAGTGGCGTTACCCTCTCCTGAGACGGCCGCACTTAAGGATCCATCAGATAGAAAGATGGAAGTTATTCAAAAGAATATATACACACATGCAGGTGTTATACTACGACCAGCTATAGCAACTGCCTGGATGTGCAGTGCTGGAGTAGTTTGGTCAGAATCCCTGATTGAAAATATTGATACCCTAGATAGGGACAATGTTTTACTGTCGTTAGAACAAATAAAGGATGCATTTATCTATATGCGTGATGCACAGAGGGATATTTGCACACTGGCATCTCGGGTGAGTGCTATGTCCATTTCAGCCAGAAGAGCCTTATGGACACGACAGTGGACAGGCGATGCGGATTCAAAACGTCACATGGAGGTTTTGCCGTATAAAGGGGAGGAGTTATTTGGAGTTGGTCTATCAGACTTGGTGGCCACGGCTACTGCCGGGAAATCCACTTTTTTACCTCAAGTCACTCCCCAACAGAGAAAGGCACCGACCTTTCAACCGCAGCCTTTTCGCTCCTACAAAAATAAGAGAGCAAAGGGCTTGTCGTACCTGCCACGAGGCAGAGGAAGAGGGAAGAGACACCAACAGGCAGCTCCTTCCCAGGAACAGAAGCCCTCCCCGGCTCCTGCAAAAACCTCAGCATGACGCTGGGGCCTCTCAAGCGGACTCGGGGACAGTGGGGGGCCGTCTCAAAAATTACAGCGCGCAGTGGGCTCACTCGCAGGTAGACCCCTGGATCCTGCAGATAATATCTCAGGGGTACAGGTTGGAATTAGAGACGGATCCTCCTCATCGTTTCCTGAAGTCTGCCTTACCAACCGTCTCTTCCGAAAGGGAGAGGGTGTTGGAAGCCATTCACAAGCTGTACGCTCAGCAGGTGATAGTCAAAGTACCCCTATTACAACAAGGAAAGGGGTATTATTCCACTCTATTTGTGGTACCGAAGCCGGATGGCTCGGTAAGGCCTATTCTAAATCTGAAGTCCTTGAACCTCTACATAAAAAAGTTCAAGTTCAAGATGGAGTCACTCAGAGCAGTGATAGCGAACCTGGAAGAAGGGGACTTTATGGTATCCTTGGACATCAAGGATGCGTATCTACACGTTCCGATTTACCCCGCACACCAGGGGTACCTCAGGTTCATTGTTCAAAACTGTCACTATCAGTTTCAGACGCTGCCGTTCGGATTGTCCACGGCGCCTCGGGTCTTTACCAAGGTAATGGCCGAGATGATGATTCTTCTTCGAAGAAAAGGCGTATTAGTTATCCCATACTTGGACGATCTCCTAATAAGGGCAAGGTCCAGAGAACAGCTGGAGACAGCTTTAGCACTATCTCAAGAGGTGCTAAGACAACACGGGTGGATTCTGAATATTCCAAAATCCCATTTAATCCCGACAACTCGTCTGCTGTTCCTAGGAATGATTCTGGACACGGTTCAGAAAAAGGTTTTCCTTCCAGAGGAAAAAGCCAAGGAGTTATCCGATCTGGTCAGGAACCTCCTAAAACCAGGAAAAGTGTCAGTACATCAATGCACAAGAGTCCTGGGAAAAATGGTGGCTTCTTACGAAGCAATTCCATTCGGCAGATTCCATGCAAGAATATTCCAAAGGGATCTGTTGGACAAATGGTCAGGGTCGCATCTGCAGATGCACCTGCGAATAACCCTGTCACCAAAGACAAGGGTGTCACTTCTGTGGTGGTTGCAGAAGGCTCACCTATTAGAAGGCCGCAGATTCGGCATTCAGGATTGGATCCTGGTGACCACGGACGCCAGCCTGAGAGGCTGGGGAGCAGTCACACAAGGAAGAAACTTCCAGGGAGTATGGACGAGCCTGGAAAAGTCTCTTCACATAAACATTCTGGAACTAAGAGCAATCTACAATGCTCTAAGCCAGGCGGAACTTCTCCTGCAAGGAAAGCCGGTGTTGATTCAGTCGGACAACATCACGGCGGTCGCCCATGTAAACAGGCAGGGCGGCACAAGAAGCAGGAGTGCAATGGCAGAAGCTGCCAAGATTCTTCGCTGGGCGGAGAATCACGTGATAGCACTGTCAGCAGTGTTCATCCCGGGCGTGGACAACTGGGAAGCAGACTTCCTCAGCAGACACGATCTTCATCCGGGAGAGTGGGGTCTACATCCAGAAGTCTTCAACATGTTAATAGACCGTTGGGAAAGACCAATTGTAGACATGATGGCGTCTCGCCTCAACAAGAAACTGGACAAATATTGCGCCAGGTCAAGAGATCCACAGGCAATAGCTGTGGACGCACTGGTAACTCCTTGGGTGTACCAGTCAGTGTATGTGTTTCCTCCTCTGCCGCTCATACCAAAGGTATTGAAGATCATACGGCAAAGAAGAGTAAGAACAATACTAGTGGTTCCGGATTGGCCGAGAAGGACTTGGTATCCGGAACTTCAAGAGATGCTCACGGACGAACCGTGGCCTCTACCTCTGAGAAGGGACCTGCTACAGCAGGGTCCCTGTCTTTTTCAAGACTTACCGCGGCTGCGTTTGACGGCATGGCGGTTGAACGCCAGATCCTAAAAGGGAAAGGCATTCCAGAAGAAGTCATTCCTACCTTGATTAAGGCACGGAAGGAAGTCACCGTGAAACATTATCACCGCATTTGGCGAAAATATGTAGCGTGGTGCGAGGATCGGAGGGTTCCGACGGAGGAATTCCAACTGGGTCGTTTCCTACATTTCCTGCAATCAGGATTATCTATGGGTCTCAAATTGGGATCCATTAAGGTTCAAATTTCGGCCCTGTCAATATTCTTCCAAAAAGAATTGGCCTCTGTCCCTGAGGTCCAGACTTTTGTCAAGGGAGTACTGCATATACAGCCTCCTGTGGTGCCTCCGGTGGCACCGTGGGATCTAAATGTAGTTTTAGATTTCCTCAAATCCCATTGGTTTGAACCATTGAAAAAGGTGGATTTGAAATATCTCACATTGAAAGTGACTATGTTACTAGCCCTGGCCTCTGCCAGGAGAGTATCTGAATTGGCGGCTTTATCTTATAAAAGTCCTTATCTAATCTTCCATTCGGATAGGGCAGAACTGCGGACTCGTCCGCATTTTCTCCCTAAAGTGGTATCAGCATTTCATCTGAACCAACCTATTGTGGTGCCTGCGGCCACTAGCGACTTGGAGGACTCCAAGTTGTTGGACGTTGTCAGAGCCTTAAAAATATACATTGCAAGGACGGCTGGAGTCAGAAAATCTGACTCGCTGTTTATATTGTATGCACCCAACAAGTTGGGCGCACCTGCTTCTAAGCAGTCGATTGCTCGTTGGATTTGTAACACAATTCAACTTGCACATTCTGTGGCAGGCCTGCCACAGCCTAAAACTGTAAAAGCCCACTCCACAAGGAAGGTGGGCTCATCTTGGGCGGCTGCCCGAGGGGTCTCGGCATTACAACTCTGCCGAGCAGCTACGTGGTCGGGGGAGAACACGTTTGTAAAATTTTACAAATTTGATACCCTGGCAAAGGAGGACCTGGAGTTCTCTCATTCGGTGCTGCAGAGTCATCCGCACTCTCCCGCCCGTTTGGGAGCTTTGGTATAATCCCCATGGTCCTTTCAGGAACCCCAGCATCCACTTAGGACGATAGAGAAAATAAGAATTTACTTACCGATAATTCTATTTCTCGGAGTCCGTAGTGGATGCTGGGCGCCCATCCCAAGTGCGGATTATCTGCAATACTTGTACATAGTTATTGTTAACTAATTCGGGTTATTGTTAAGGAGCCATCTTTAAGAGGCCCTTTCTGTTGTCATACTGTTAACTGGGTTTAGATCACAAGTTGTACGGTGTGATTGGTGTGGCTGGTATGAGTCTTACCCGGGATTCAAAATGCCTCCCTTATTGTGTATGCTCGTCCGGGCACAGTACCTAACTGGAGTCTGGAGGAGGGTCATAGGGGGAGGAGCCAGTGCACACCACCTGACCTAGTAAAGCTTTACTTTTTTGTGCCCTGTCTCCTGCGGAGCCGCTATTCCCCATGGTCCTTTCAGGAACCCCAGCATCCACTACGGACTCCGAGAAATAGAATTATCGGTAAGTAAATTCTTATTATCTCCGATATCTGCTGTAGTCCCTGGCTACATACATTCAGGGGATACTTATTATTTGTGGATATACCACCCAATACTGGTGTTTGGTAGGATATCCCGTAAATAGTCATTGATAAATATGCCTCATAGTGAGATTGTGTTCATTATTTGAATATATGGGAATGGTTCAATTGCTATTTTGGGTACCCAATGTAATGGGTGCCTGTCAGAGAAATTCAATTGTTGCTCTGACAAGCCCCAAAGCACTGGGTTTAGCCGCACTAAAATACTGCCCACAGTGCAAAAAAGATTTGATTAATTGGCAGCTGTGGGGTAAAACAATTGAATCGTCCTCTATGTTCCACCCCTGTGGATTGATACCTAAATGTTTTTGATCAGTTGTTATAGCTGACCATACACTAGGTCGATATCATGTACTAATACACAATTTTGACACCTCATATGACGCATCGTGTGCACATCGTGCAGAATTTGGGTACGATTACGATGCGCTGTCCTGCGGGTCGAATGTCGCATCCTCTGATCATTCGTACAGCCAATATTATCTGTCATAATCGTATTCACATCGTACCGTGTTTTATGCACATATTATGCATCGTACGATTTTGAGTGGTGTATTCCTGGATTTTTGTGAGGCAATCTATTGATCGTTTCATGACGGGTCATTAGCACATCGTGTGTCACTGGTGTGTCCGGGACCACCAGGGAGCTGCCGGGGAGTTAAAGGGGAATGGATGCGGGTCGTCCTGATGTATGGCCAGCATATTATCTAATCTATCTATCTATCTATCTATCTATCTATCTATCTATCTATCTATCCATCTATCTATCTATCTGTCTGTAAAATAGATTAGATAGAAAGACAGATAGACAGACATTAGACAGATGATAGATAGATAGATAGATAGATAGATAGATAGATAGATAGATAGATAGATATAAATATGTGTTACTTATTTGCATATAAAACAATTATACTTTAAGTCAGGGGCGGATTGGGAACAAAAAGTGGCCCTGTAAAAATTTGTACTAGTGGCCCCACATGGGCAGCACCAGAGGTGTAAGGTCTAGCCATGGGCCATGGCAGCAGCACCCTCCCCTCAAAACTTTCCATATAGTGGGCATGTCTAGCATCAAGGGGGAAGTAAAAAAGAAATAAAATTAAATATTATGAGCACATTATATGATACACCTTCAGAATTTAGGAAACTATATCATTCTTTAGAAATAGAAAGAAGAGGTAAGCAGGCGGCACTCGTCAGGCTGAATAAACGTGGTGACTTTATTGGCTAAAGGCCGACATGTTTCGGAGATAGCTTCTCCGTCCTCAGGGCCAGACAAAAAAACGTTTTTTTGTCTGGCCCTGAGGACGGAGAAGCTATCTCCGAAACATGTCGGCCTTTAGCCAATAAAGTCACCACGTTTATTCAGCCTGACGAGTGCCGCCTGCTTACCTCTTCTTTCTATCTGATGGGATTTATTTCTTCATGAGGAAGGCACCGCAGCAAGTTGTCATCTCACATGAGAGTGCCGGATACCACACTGGACATTCTTTAGAAATATATATTTTCTTGCTTATTACACCAACCGTATCCCAATCACTATTCACTCAAACTTATATGTCAGCCAAGCAGGCAGACAGAGCATACACTAGATCATCTGCAATCACAGGCTAAGTGGCAAAGTAATTTTCATATAAACAATTATTTTGTATCTTATTCATTATGTCTATAAAAAGGACCACATGTCCTCAAACAAAACAGGCCCCACAGGTGCGTCGGCCCACCGGGGATCTTCCCTGTGAACCCTATGGCCAATCCGCCTCTGCTTTAAGTTTACTACTGGTAACAATATGAAACTACAGTTACTTTAGTAAAACAAAATCCTGAGGTAAAGACATATATATTCACAATAAAACAAAGCATCTTATGAAAATGTTATTAAACTGATTTATCCTGGTTACATTTGCCAATGTGCTTCCAGGCAGAATGTGAAGCACATTATTAAAAAGGGCAGGTACTACCTGTCAGGTTTAGGATTACTCAAACTCCCAAACAGAAACTGATTATAACCAGTAACTTTCCCAATGCCTCCAGCACAGAGGAAATCCTCTTTTTATGGTTCAGTGTTGACATATAAAACAATAATATATTACTCTAAAACTAGAGCTGTAAATGCAAACAATGTACAGTCTAACATACTGAGCACACCGTAAATAGCACACACACCTTCCAGCATTTACTGTCAACGTTTATGGGGGGAGAACTGATTTGGAAAATCCTCCACCTGATGGCAGCTGTAAAATGTGTGTTTTTATCTGTTCTTTGATACCTGCATAGAAGCCTTGTGAACTGTAAAGCTTAGAATTGGCCTATCTGCACTGTGCTGTTATCTCAACATATCTTTCTCTAAATGGAACCAGATTAACCCATCCATTTGGTTTCTGAGAACCCAGTCCAGTGCGCTCTAGAGATGTACAGGCTTCAGGTAATGTCAGACAAAAGATAGATCGATTGGCATGCAGACATTCAGATCGATCGATAGATATATAGATCGATAGATCGATCGATCGATCGATAGATAAATAAATAGATAGAATGATAGATAGCTAAAGATAGATAGATAGATAGATAGATAGATAGATAGATAGATAGATAGATAGATAGATAGATAGAAAAACATAGCTTATAAATTGTTATTCTTTTAAGGATTCTAAAACCATTTATACAAGTGCCATCTGTCTCTGTATATTACACATCCACTGTAGTGTGAGGCAAAAATGGTACCATACTAAGGAAACTGTGACACATGGGAACAGTACCCTGCATTTGGCCTTATGTCCCATTTAGAAACTACTGTACCTAACACAAAGATTAGGATGGTATGAAGGCCGGGATCGTGACCGAATCCCCACATATTTACATATGGTAAATGTATGCAACAAAATATGTTGAAAATGATTACTTACACACAGTGGCACTTATTTTGCACAATTTATACTGACAGCAGCATTTTCTATAGAAATCTCTATTTTAGAATTATTTGTGGTGACTACAGTTTGACAATAAAGACTAGCACTTGTACTTCTGGTATTCTAGTGTAAATGTATCAAGAGCTACAGCAACCGATCAGAGATTTCCTTTCATTTTCCAATCTGTAGGAACAAACGTTAATATCCAACTGGCTGGTAAAAGTTAATGCACAACTACACATTTGCGTAATATTAGTAAATAACCTCCAAATCAAAACGTGGATTAGCACCACCTGTGGCCTTGGACAACAAACTAGTTTGGGCTAACTTTATTTGCCAAAAACATGCAAAAGGTTGGACTATTCCGTGTCTCTTATTGACCTCCGTGCCCTAGGCAGAAGCCAAGCTTGCCTAATGGATGATCCAACTATGCTCCAAAGAGTGAGTTAGGGGTCTATTTACTAAGCAACTACCTGGCATGTCACAGGTTGCATTTGAAAAATGACTGTTAGGATCTGGTTGGTTGGAACTTTATCTCCGTGCACTTTATATCCATTGAAGGCTTAGTAAATAGACCCCTAAACTGATTATTGCTAAACATGGAAGCATGAAAGAAATAGAGCAGAGCAGCCAAGGCAATTAAATTAATTTAGGAAAGCCCAAATTATGTTGACACCCCCCTCCCCCATTACATAACTATTATAGCTGACCTGCACTGTTCAGGAAATCCTACAATGCAACACCCCTCCCTGACATGCATTCACAAATAATAACATTCCTTCCAAGCCCATTTACACGGTTGAGTCACATTATTATGACCAACTCCTGCATTTGATATCGGCAGCGCATAGACCATGAACTACGTCGCATGTCGTGCGCTGGCTTGGTGTGCGATAAGCCATCTGCACACATATCACTTGTTGCTGTCATGGGTAAAATGGGCAATTTATCCGAGTGGCAAAAAGGGATGATTATCGGCTTTTGGGCCAAGGTTGGCATTATTTCTGAAACAGTGCAGTTTGTGAACTGTTCACGTGCTGCTGCGGTGGAGGTGTATCGTGACTGTACAAATGGCACCAATGCGAATAACCAATTGTGGAGCACCACGTGCCATTGATGTGGGAGGTGAACGACAGCTACGAAGGTGCGTGAGAGCCGGCCAACACACTACAGTGGAGCAGCTCACCATCAAAATATTCCTGTGCCAACCTACCTGCACCTTACTGAGTCACTCCCAGCCCGTTTAGCTGCTGTCCGTGCTGCACACGGCGGTTACTCTGGCTATTAGCTGGTGGTCATAATAATGTAACTCGACCGTGTATATCAATACAGCAAATGAACTGAACACACCTGTCACTTGTCTCTATCTCTTCTTTTAACATATTTGTTTACTAATTGCATTAAACTTTAAGAATGCATTTCTATTCAGTCATTAAACGTGTGCTGTGCACTATACATATAGGTCAATATTTCCCTGCCTAGAGGTTGCGCTAGTGATCTGTGAGGATGAAGACCTCTTCTATCTTACCATACATTATACTCCAACTATCCCTGATGCAGAATTCGTGTTCCCGATGGTATTCTGGTCATTAGTGCTTTCTGTTCATGTAACAGAATAATAATGAGGGTCAAACACACAAAAGAATTTAAAAGCCAACAAATTGAATTTTGAGTTACAGATCTTCCGCACATGCGTGTGTGCCATGAATCTTTTCCCTTTGTTCCAATTAGGGGTTAGAGGTTGTGATATGTTATTGAACCAGGATGAATGGCAAACACAAGTATACATCCATCTGAGTCTTGCAGATAAATTGGTGTCCTAATTATATAGAAGTCATGTTTGAGCTTGGACAACGTAAATCATGATAATTACAGTACATGGAACAAGCACACTGCATTAGTATAGTGTGGTGACACCAGCAGCAAAATCACTGATGTTTTTGGCAATGCTAAAACTTACAAAACAATCTGACAAAGTGAAAAATGATGGCTTAGCACTAATGTGCATGTGAAGATAATCTATGTACAAATACAAGAATATACTCTATCTATCTATCTATCTATCTATCTATCTATCTATCTATCTATCTATCTATCTATATATCTGTCTATTGGTGCCCATACACTTGTGCGATGCCCCGCGACGCGACATCACAGGGCATCTCACCGGCAGTCGCACCTGAACTGCCAAAGTGATTACCATGCGATCATGTGATAGATCGCATGGTAATCACGTGATGGGCACGTCACCGCCGAGTGGTAGCGACCAGGGCCGGTTCTAGCCCTTGTGGCGCCCCGGGTGGAAAATAGGGGCGTGGCTTCATACAGGGGCGTGGTCAGTTATGCCCCCTGTAGAGTTGTGCCCCCATTTGTGCCCCCAGTAGCGCCATTTGTGCCCCCAGTAGCGCCATTTGTGTCCCCAGTAGCGCCGCTTAAAAAAAAAAAAGGATACTTACAATCCCTGCTTCCGAGTCCCGGCAGTTGCAGACCTCCTCCGCTGCCGCCGCCGCTCCTCTCGTCGGATCTATGGGAGAGACGTCGTGACGTCTCTCCCATAGCACAGCATAGACACTAGAGGTCAATCATGACCCCTAGCGTCTGTGCCAGTCCCACAATGCTGTGCAGTGCGCGATGACGTCATCACGCACCACACAACAAAGGTCCTCTGCACGAAGGGAAACTATACGGATAGCGTCTAGTTCCCTTCACTGCGAGGGGACCAGCGGGGGACACAGCGGCAGCGGGGGGCACAGTGGCGGATCTTGCCATGGTGCGGCACCCTCCAGAAGGCGGCGCCCCGGGCAAAAGTCCTGCTTGCCCGTGGCAAGATCCGCTACTGGTAGCGACCTATGGCCGCTTCCAGCGGGTGCCCATCGCACATCACAGTGCGATATATTGCATGTGTTTTAAAAAACACATGCGATCGCACTGCGATTTGATAAATATTAAGTGCAGCACATACTATCTTGAAACGCGAGATTCGAACGGCGTGCCCGCGCATCGCGTCGCAAGGTACCTAAAATGTGCATACAATCCTTCAATTTCTCTCACAGATCTGGTTGAAATCGAAGGTTAGCACCGATTATCTTACAAGTGTATGGGCACCATTACTGTCTGTCTGTCTGTCTGTCTGTCTGTCTGTCTGTCTGTCTGTCTGTCTGTCTATCTATCTATCCACACAAACCAAAACAAATCTACTGCTCCTTTTCAGTAGTCAACTAGTGACCTTCTCCAGCCCTGACACTACGGGGTAAATTTACTAAGGTGGGGGTTTATTAGAACTGGTGATGTTGCTCATATAAACCAATCAGATTCTACTTAACATTTATCTAGCTGCTTCTAGAAGATAATAGATACAATTCTGTTTGGTTGCTATGAGCAACATTACCAGTTAAACATAAAACTCCCACCTTAGTAAATCTACCCCTACAATGGACTGGCCAACCTCACGTTCCCTATCAGTGCGTGTACAATCCAATATTTGGTGATGTTTGCTTTACAATCTGAGAAGGAGTCAACACTGATTAGAGCATGAAAATTTTACATCCCCATGGCAGCTATACTTATGAAAAATCCAAAAAGTCAGAAGAGAAATTACATGAAAATTTTTTTTTGTGTATATATAAAAAAACACCTGAGAATGTGTTTTAACAACAGTTATATGTGTGTGTGTGTGTGTATGTATGTGTGTGTGTGTGTGTGTGTGTGTGTGTGTGTACACAGCCAAATAATTCAGACAGTTAGTCAATTACATAGCCAATGTTTCAGCCTCTCTCTATTGAGCCCTTCCTCAATACAGAAGTCTCAATAAAGAAAGACAGAAACATTGGATATGTAATTGATGACCTGTTTTTGGCTGTGTAACCCAGGGAGATGCAGTAAGGTAAATGGCTGAGGAGGCACCGGCTAGTACCAGAGTCAGATTTACACACAATATATGAGCCAAAGTGTCCATGGGGGCATTATACAAAGATGCAGCTGCATATACTGCTGGAAATTTGGTGAGCTTTGATCAGAGATAGGCAGAAAAGATAGGCAGGGGAGGCAGAGTCTCCAGTTTAGACTAGAAAAATTAATAGAATAATACAAAGAAGATATTTCTAATATATTCTTTGTATTTTTCATATACTTTAAGTAGTCAAAACTATGGCATATACGGTAATATGACAGGAAAGGCTCTGCCTCACCTCACCGCACGTCACTCGTGTATGCGTCTTGTGTGTGCTCCCCACCTGCATGTGTGTGTGTGTGTGTGTGTGTGTGTGTGTGTGTGTATGTGCATGTGTGTGTCTTATATGTGTGTGTATGTTGTGTGTGTGTGTGTGTGTGTGTGTGTGTGTGTGTGTGTGTGTGTGTGTGTGAATATACACACACACACACACACACACACACACACACGTTGAGTATCCCTTATCCAAAAATTCAAAATCCCACATTTTTGGGTCCCCTACTGAGATAATGACATATGTATTATATAATTATCTTTAAATATATATATTTATAAATAATATATATAATATATATGTCATTATCTCAGTAGGGGACCCACATATTTGGGATTTTGAATTTTGGATAAGGGACACTCAAGCTGCATATATATGTGTGTGTGTGTGTGTGTGTGTGTGTGTGTGTGTGTGTGTGACACTGTCACAAAAACTTAATTGGAACATCAATTTGCTTAAAGTAGAAGTGCATTTATGTGTGTGTGTGTGTGTGTGTGTGTGTGTGTGTGTGTGTGTGTGTGTGTGTGTGTGTTTTTGTGTGTGTGTTTGTGTCTGTGTATTAATGTGTGTTTGTATGTTAAAGAGACAAAGTCAGGGGACATGCAATATTATAAGCTCGGATTGCAAATGGTGTATTCTCTTACAAATATTTGCGCAACTGTCTATGATACACAGTTTTGTAAATGGAAACGATTTCCCTGACCTCTCATATTGTGGTCAATAAGATGTATCACTTACTTAGTCTAATTACACTAATGGCAGTAGGTATCAGCTTCCACCACTACTGTGCAGGCCAGGACCCTTCCCAATGTACTTGTGTGTACATGTGCCTATTCATTTAGCTGTCATAACTGCATTTGCAACATGGTAGGAAGTGCTAGCACACACTTACCACTAGCATAAGCAGCATCATGTAGTGTACAGTGCTCTCTCACCACACCAAATGTATACACTAGACTGGGCCTTATAACCAATAGCAGCAGCACAACTGGGCCATTCTACAACTTCATTTCAAAATACTGGATGGTCTGTAACATTCATGTAGGTGACAATACCACTGAAAGTGATTAACTAGGGTTTACTAATGCAAAGCCTACTACACCTACTGATAAAATAAGTCAGACATGTTACAAAATAGCTGGTGCTTATTTATAAACAAAAGTTACATATATGAGGGGGAAACACTACATTTTACAAAGTTGCAGAAAACTTACTTGTCAGGCTTTTGCTGATATTACAGTTAGGGAGACAAGCTCTACAGGCAGACAAACTGCATACGAATCACATAGCATGGTATAGGAACAGCTAGTTAATATAAGCATTGTTTATTAACAGCAATGCAGTTTTTAAGGACAAAGTTAAACTTTAGAAGGAACCTCTGCAGAACCGTGACATTATAGTTGTGTCCAGGAAATCTATCTATCTATCTATCTATCTATCTATCTATCTATCTATCTATCTATCTATCTATCTATCTATCTATCTATCTATCTATCTAGTGCATATATAAGAAAGAATACAGTCTGTTTCAAAGTGGAACCAATATTTGCTTGGTATTAGGTTAATCCTGATAAGGTGTTTCCATATAGGCGTTAAAATGTAAGGCTTACATTTACACTTATTACAATTTAACGGATGGTGTTTGTATAATATAGCCCTGTAAATATAAATATACCGTATATACCTATTCTGAACTCCGCTGCCTGATATACCATTAGACATGATCATAGATCAGTAAGGGAATGTCACTGACACAATTCTGGCTACTGTTGTGCCTCACTGCTACAGCAGACAAATGCGGCATACCAAATGTGTCTCTGTCTGCCTGTTGCCAGATACAAAAACAAATGTCTAGCCCAGAAGCAACTACTGGGGGTGAAAGAGCAGACTTTAGGGACAATATTACAAAAAGAAGAAGAAAAAAAAACATTCTGCCAAGAAAAACATAGCACCAGACAGATAATCCCATGCACTGTCACAGAGATTATGACAGACTCCCAAATTCATGTCAGAGTGTCATAAAAGAACATGGTGAATTTAGGGTATGGGTCAATCATTGCTATTAGTGGATGAGCATCAGATGGGCTTGCATCACTAAAGGGGTGTTATGTATAGACCTACCTACCAACAAAGGACTAAAGCTCACTTCTTTACCCATATCATTAAAGTACATATCAGTCATTGCATATCTAATTTCTATGATGTAACTGTATTTCAAAAGCATTGTGAGGTTACAGCATAATGAAAAACTCTGCTTGATATGATGTGATGTCACCAACAGACACCGAGATCAAACCTTTCCATTAGTGGCATCAGCCTGCAGAGCTATTGCCAGTCTTTGCAAGTCACCACTGTGTGACATCCTATTGGCTGATGCGCTGTTTCAGTTCTAGTGAAATGACAAGAGTTCAGTCTATGAGCAGCACTAACCAAATGCTGCATTAACATTAGATAAAATCCTTTCACCTCTACATGCTACTGTAAAACTCAAAATCAGGTAACAAGGCAATGCACTCAGATTGGAATCTACACCGTCTGATGATCACTTTTCAATGTGACTTTCTTTTAGTGTATATATATATATATATATACACACACACACAGACAGACATTAATATTCACATACTGTATAATATATATACATACATACATACATACATACGCACACTTTAATATACTGTATATATGTATGTACATATACATTTATACATTATTTTATGATATTACAATACATGTTGCAGTAAAACATAGTGTGTGGGTTATTGCATTTCACATTTGTGTTTAGCTTACCTGTTTGCTGTACTTGTTATTGGTCTGACAACTGTACTCAGAACAATGATCTGATCCAATTGAGATGTTGTCCCCAGCTCCTACAAAAGTGTTGGCTGGTGGTAAATCTTGCACAGCTTGGTGCTTTTTCCCAGCAGTGGGTGACTGAGGGTGAAGCTGCACAGTAGGTAGTGGGGAACTAGATTTGTAATGCCTTGCTAGGTCAGGGCTTCCGGGACCTCCATTCACAGTTCTGTATCTTCCCATGCTGGGGCTGTCTGACAGCTTTTCATTCACACTGTCATATCTCTGCCCATTCGGCTTTGAAGCCTCCACTGTCACTATGCTGCTGTAGAGTGGCTGTTTAGATTTCTTATTTTTCTTATCTTTTTTGGGCTTTTTAGACTTGTCATGCTGCTGGGGGGTGAAAAAGTCCTCATGGTCTTTCTTACCAGCTTCATATCCATTTTTACTCTTTGCCCTACAGTAGCGTGCCATGACCACCACCAATATGATCAGTATGACAGTCATGATCCCAGCCACCACACCAATCACTATGCTCAGTCTCTGCTTGCTCATTTCATAGCTGGGGTCTCCAGCAATATCCTGGGTCAAAGGGGTGTGCAAACTTCTGGTGATTTGGGAGTCCACCACTGAGGCATTGGAGACAGTCTCATTGATGAAGACATGGACCAGGGCTATGGTGGACTGGGATGGTTGACCACTGTCATTGACTTGGACCACCAAGCGGTGCAGGCCATAGTGCTTGGAAGCCAGCTTGCCCACAAGGGACACCACTCCACTGGCAGGGTTGATTTCAAAGAGTTTAAAGGGGTTCCCACCAACAATGCTGTAATTGAGATCTGCATTGACACCTGTGTCTGTGTCAGTGGCCATCACGGTGGCCACCACTGTCCTGACACTGCTGGAAGGGGGGACCACCGTATAGGAGCTGTTGACCGGACTGGTGATCACAGGGGCATTGTCATTCTCGTCCATTACAAAGAGGGAGACTGTAGCCGTAGCAGACCTAGGGGGGTCGCCCCCGTCTATCGCCTTGACTTTGAAGGTGTAGGAGGTCTGCTGCTCCATGTCGAAGGAGACCGTGGAGCAGATGGTGCCGGTGTTGTTCTCAATAGTAAATAGGCCGTTGTCTTCTTCAATGAAGAGGCTCATCTCGGCGTTGCGACCCTTGTCTGCGTCCATCACCGTCACCATCCCCACGGGGCTGTTGGGCTGCAGGTTCTCCTTGACGTAAAAGTTGAAGACGTCCTGCATAAAGCGGGGATCGTTGTCGTTCCGGTCGGCCACCTGCACCACCACCGTGGCCGTCCCCTGCAGCACGCCCGGCAGCCCCTTGTCCCTGGCCACCACCCGGAACTCGTACCTGTCGTTCTGCTCGCGATCCAGCACCAGGTTGGCCGTGATGTCCCCGCTGTCCGGGTGGATGGAGAAGACGCCGGCCACCGACTGTTCCAGGGAGTATGCGATCTCGGCGTTCTTGCCGCTGTCGGCATCGGTGGCGATAACTGTGGCCACCCGCTCGCCGGGCAGGTTGTTCTCCGGGAAAGCCACCTCCACCACCGGCTGGCTGAAGATGGGGGGGTTGTCGTTAGTGTCGGCCACCTTGACCAGCAAGGAGTTGTTGCTGGACAGGCTGGGGCTGCCGGAGTCCACGGCCACAATGACCACGTTGTACTCCTGGACGTTCTCGTAGTCCAAGGGGGCCGAGGTGTGCAGGAAATACTTCCTCTTGTTCTGCTCGCCCTCCCCCTCGCTGGCCGGCTTCAGCTGGAAGGGCACGTCGCCCACCACCGTGCAGGTCACCACTCCGTTCTCCCCCTGGTCCCGGTCGGACACCTGCACCAGGGCAATGGGGGTGTCCACCAGCACGTCCTCGGCCACGCTGGCCGTACCGTCCTTCAACGGGATGCGCCCTATCTTGCGGATGTCTATCAGCGGCACGTTGTCGTTCTCGTCCTTGATGTTCAGCACCACGGTGGCCTTGTCGGTTTTGGGCGGCTGGCCCCTGTCCCGGGCCATGACGGTAAAGCGCAGCTGGTTGACCTCCTCCCGGTCGATGCGGTGCAGGACGCTCAGCCAGCCCGAGTTCTCGTCCAGGCGCAGCAGCCGGCGCACCGACTCGGTGGCGGCCCCGAAGACGTACTCGATCTGCCCGTTCACCCCCACGTCGTAGTCGGCGGCTCTGAGCTGCAGGATGGGGGTGCCGGGGCTGCTGTTCTCCGCCAGGTCCGCCTCGTACACGCTCTTCTCGAAGCGGGGGCTGTTGTCGTTGACGTCGGTGATCAGCACCCGCAGGATGGACTGCGAGGATCGCGGCTGCTCCCCGCCGTCCCGCACCCGCAGGGTCAGCTCGTACGAGTCCCGCTGCTCCCGGTCCAGCGCCCCCTTGACGATCAGCTGCGGCTGCTTCTCTCCGTCCGAGGTGTCGGCCACCTGCAGCTCGAACACGCTGCTCCGGATGTCGGTCTCCATCCTCCGCTTGCCGCCAGCGCCGGGGTACGGGGCGCCCTCCTCCAGGCGACCCCCGGTGCCGGCGCCCCGGCGACCGGAGACGTACAGGCTCTCGCCGGCGTCCTGGATCAGCTCGTAGCGCTCGATGCCGTTGCGACCGAAGTCGCGGTCGGTGGCGGTGGGCAGCAGGTAGAGGGTGCCCACCGGCCGGTTCTCCTCCACGGTCAGGGTGAGCACCGGGGACGGGAAGGTCGGCGTGTTGTCGTTGATGTCCAGGATGACCACCCGGCCCTCGAACAGCTCCACCCAGCTCTGCGAGGGTCCGATCACCGACACCTCGAAGTCGATGAAGCACTCGTTCTCGTCGAAGATCATCTGGCACTGCGGCAGCTTCTCGCGGTCGATCCTCCGCTCGGTGGTGCTCAGCTCGCCGGTCATGTTGTCGATCTTGAAGTAGTCGGAGCCGGACTCCAGGCTGAAGGTCACATCCCCGGAGCCGGTGACGATGCCGATGTCCGATGCCACATTGCCGATCCTGAGGTCCGGCTGCCCTTCCTCTGCCAGCCGGTACTTCAGCACCTGCTTGGAGGATGCCAGCGCCAGGGACGTCCGCAGCAGGAACAGGCACCAGCCCCACACAGTCCTCATGGTCTCCGGGACCTGGCTGGGCTGAGCTGGGCTGCTTGGAGGAACAACGGGATCTCCTTTTCTTTCCGACTTGTACGATCCAAGCGCAAAGTTAACCTCTCATAGTTGCCCCTTCTCAGTGCTTGGCTCCAAGTGCCCCCCTCTTAAGTGCTGCTGCTGCCCCTTCTCTTCTCAGTCCATGCCACTCTGCCCAGGACAGGGGGGAAATCACACAGAAAGGGTGGGGGAAGGTTGCAAGGAGTCCACACAAGGGACAGTGATCGCACAGGGCAGCCCAATCCAGCAATTGTAATCACATATGAGGAGAATTGAGTGGGTTCTGCTTCTGCTGCCTCTGCTTCCTTCTCCCACTCCACGATCCCTGCACAGTTTGTTGTATTATTCCACAATAAGAGAAGGATACTTGCAGGAAGCGGTTTGTGTCATTCACAACCACAAAAGGGAAAGAAAAAGAAAGAAGCAAAGGAAAAAAAAAAAAAACCTGTATATTGTCCCTTGATCCAGCGGTGTGCGTAAAGATGTGCGTAAATACGCGCAAAGTTCTTAAAGCCAAATCATTAAAAAAAAAAATGAAAGAATAAAAAAATCAGAGCCCGAAGTTAGTGGTGGCAGAGCCGCAGTCGGTGCTCTGCTACCTGCATTTGCACTGCATGTGTTAGCAATATGTATCTGCAGCCCTGTGAACGATTCACAAATGATATTGCAGTCTCTCTCTCTCCCCCCCTCCCCTCACTCTCCTCCCCCTTTTCCTCTCCCTCTTGTCCCAATGCAGGTAACCAGAGCTGAACTTGATCCTGCAGTTCAAAGGTGAGCAACAAGCCTGTCTCCTGTGCGATTATTGCTTTCATTAAAATACCAGGAGGGAAGAGGATGAAGAAGAGTCCCCACGTGAATGGAGGCAGGAGAGAATCCGCATGCGGGGTTTTTTTTTTTTTTTTTAAAGGGGAGCTAGAGGCAGGGATGCGTGCAGGATGGTGCCCGGCGTGTCAGTGGATAAGTCAGCACATGCCGGCGATCAGTGGACGGAGAGGGTCCCATCATCAGGGTGCATGATTAGCCGGAGGAAGGATGAGAGCCCCAGGTCTACCGCCGTGGGCTGAGATAGCAGCAAGTTTGTCCAAAGTGCCTGGGAGCTGGGAGTCTCTCTCTGTCCTGACGCAGCAGCTGATCTCAGTGATACACTCACAGGGAAGGAGGACCAGTCATTCACTTCACAAATCCCAGCCACACACTCTGCTGCTGCTGCTGCTGCTGCTGCTGCTGCTGGAGCTAGTGCAATCTGAAAACAACAGCAAATATCCAATCAATCCATATTAAGGGAGGCTGACCCAGCTCCTGAGATTTCTCTCCCCCCCCCCTCTCCCCCATGGGCATCAAATTCCTTTTTATGTCTTGTATTCATATTATTGATCTGATAGATAGATAGATAGATAGATAGATAGATAGATAGATAGATAGATAGATAGATAGATAGATAGATAGATAGATATGAGATGTATAACAATTATAAGACCCCAGACAAGCCTATATAAACCAGTCTACTAGCCCACTGCAACATTTACAATCAAACATGTTTCAGCTGTCAGGAGATCTCTTGTATGTCTCCCTGACACATGTACTTGTCACAATGTATCTCTGCTGTGTGTCTCTGTTCCAGGCTGAATGAGCTGAGCACACAAGCACATGGAATCATTATTTGTATTTATTTCTTTATTTCTTTACCATTGCCTTTTTATTTGGATCTATGGAATGCGGGATCACATGTGATAAGCAGCAAAAGTTGTCACGGAATGCAGTTGTTTGCATTGTGCGAAGTGTGATTGTGCCATATGCTGTGTGCCTGTCTCTACCTGTCTCCCCTCCTCGCTTCATTTCCATGGAATCAGACAGACTCGCTTGAAGTGACTTTGCTCTGAGCTAAACTGTTTGCACCTCCCTCCATCACATTCCCCAACATTGCAGATTTCTGCAGGACCGGGGCAGTTACACACATGATGACACCGCTGCTTTTCATGACATTGCCTGGATGGTAGCAGTTTTTTAATGTAAGTTCCTCCATTAGCGATGGGCGGAGAGGGGCAGGGAGATGTATGTATAGGCTGTGTGTGGCATTAATGGCTATGATGGGAAATAGAAATGCTTCATAAAGCCCTAAGGTGAGTTCAGCTTCACCTCCACAGCACATTTATCCAGTCCTTTCATATATTGATCTGCACATAAGAAATCATGATGTGAGAACACCAATTGAGTCCCTTCTCCCTCAGTAGCTGCATGCTGACTGAGTGATTAAACTCCCCCCATCCCTCCCCTCTCTCCTGGAGAAACTGTTCTGTATATCTGCAGCATCAGCTCCCAGCTCCCGCGCATGCGCAATGACTACCTCTGCAGTACAGAGCAGAGGAGGAGGTGGAGGAGGAAAGGGGGGGTCGGCACTCTTACAGAGGGTTAAGTGGGATTAATACAAAACCTCCATTATATTTTTCATACAATTTAAACTGATCAAAATGATGTTGTTGTTTTTTTGTAATATCCTTTGCACCAGATCTATCTCAGGGAGATGATATTTATCGCAGAAACAAAAGAAGGGATCTGAGTCCTTACCCTGCAGTGCAGACTCCATGTGCTATTAAGTGTGTGCTCCCCTCCCATCCGTGTGTGTTCTTACATACACCTACTCACAATAAGGGTCGTGTAGAGAATGAACTCACCTCTCCCCCCCCCCATACTGTAATGCAATGACACTAGTTGGGGGGTCCAGCGGCTGTCTGTGCGAGAACTGGAGCATGTCCAGCATATTATCACATGCTGCCCATGCAGCCAGGATTCTTTCCTGCCTCGGATCAATGAATGAATTCTCCTGCACACCTCTTCTAAGTGCTTTATAATGCAATAGGAACAGCTCTGTATTCCAAGATGACCATGCAACCATGAGTGAGTTCCAAATGTCCCAGGCACCTGCCCTCATAAAGGGGTACATCCAGGTTCCCCAGCAATCAGACACCTGCTACTGATCAGTGCACTAAGAGACCTGTAGACAGCATATGTATATCATTCTTCTGTTCAGAATGACAGTCCTGTAATGTGAGCGGAGCATATCAATGACGTTTTAAAAATGAGAGTGACGTCATTGTGGACAAGTTGATATTCTGATCTTAGTGGGCACATTATGTGCAGTGGCACCAAAATATAGTGATCAGCCCCCAGCTAGCAGGTCTACCTTCAGCACTGCAATGTATTCCATGGATATTTGTCACATCATATTGGTAGTGTCAGTCCCAGATGCTGTAAACTCTGTACCTTGTCTTTGATCTCCCTGCTATTAAGGGCGAGCTTTAAACATCATGTTGCTTGCATTGTACCTGTGTGATTAATAAAGAAGCATATGTGGTGAAATGTGTTTTACATGATCAGCCATGGGGGTCAGGTAGGCAAGTAAGGACCAGACCCATTATCTGTCAGCAGCAGAGAAATGACGATCTGGAAAGAATATATATATATATATATATATATATATATATATATAGTGTGTGTGTGTGTGTGAGTACATACTGTTGTCTAGTTCATAAAACTGAACAGTGTCTGAGACTGAGAGCATGTGAAATCAATAATGTATATTAGAAACACATCCCTCTGCTATAGTTCTGCACAGTTCATATAGGTCATCAGTAGCTGGCAGGGAGAAAGCTGTGCCATGACGCCCTGCCTGCTCTGCACCTCTCTGACATCCCTCCAGCCATGGAAAGGTTAAGCGATCAGCTCTCAGAAAGAAAGAAAAAAAGAGTATCATTGTGATTTTGTAGGAGTGCGGTAGATGGGAGAGCTGTAACAGGCAGGACACCTCAGGCACATGGCCCCGGCACAGATGCAGTTAATAGTCGTGTATCAGCCTGCAATGCAATGCTGAATTCCACTTGGAGTGTGTGGGTATTTTTCCCCCTGCTCTGTGTATTCTTGTGGAAGTTGAGTCCGTCCTTCACACTGGATGCTCAGTAGAGGTAACCCCTCTCTCTCTCCAGGCGTGGGAATGGTCCGGACGTGCTGTGAATGCTGAGGGAGTGGATGGATGACTTGGTAGTCATGTAGTGACTCGCAGACGTGCTGCTCCCATCTCCGGGGCTTCCTCCTATCCGTGCTGGAAGGTATGGGGAGGGACGGCCGCGCTGCTGCTGCAGAGCTGGGGAGACGGGGGAATGGTTTAATCACCGCATAATATACTAATAATTATTATTGTGCTGGATCTGTTTTGCACTCATTAGCGTGTATATGTTATTAGCAGGGGAACTTGCTACAGTGGTGCACCTTGTCTGTAGGCAGAACAGTGCTCATTATCAAGACAATGTAGCATTCACTTTGTCTATTTACTATAGAAAAAGTTTGTTTAAAGTTCAAATCCCTCCACCCCCTCCTTACCCTAACATAAATAAATAAATATGTTTTGATTATTTTATACCAAAGCTGGTTACACACTATGCAATATTGTTACATGTGCCTGTGTGTATGAGCGACCAGCCGACCAACTGACTCATGACCTGCCGAACAACTGACCCATATGCCAGCCACAGGAACCACCAACCATGACGTCACTACTGGTTCCTGTGCATAGGTGTCAGAAAGGAAATGGCAAGGGGAGCACCCCCCACCAAAAAAATAAAATAAAATTTGGAAGGCACCAGTCAGTGTACTGGGTCACAGGGCACAGTGCATCCGCCATCTAGGGTTACCCTAAGTAGCACTCACATGTTCTTGATAAAAGTCATGGAGACTGAAACGTTGGGCAAGTAGACAGTTTGTTATCTAATTCTTTGTTGGAAAACTCATGGGTGCCACCATACAGACATTGTTGGCAGAGTGTACTGGACTATCTGGTGCAGTGACGTCAGTCCACACACCCAGTGACTTAAACAGTAATGCAGGTTTATTTAGTGTGCACAGGTGACTCAGATGTAACACTGATAGCTGTTATCAGGAGCCCATATATCACACAAGGTAACAGCATTAGGTAGTGGTACTTATCAGGAGATGACTGTGGTGGTAAAGCATGGAGGACTGCACAGCCGTACAGTCTGACTCTCACTGTAGAGAAGATGATGCATTCACTGGAACACTGTGGGCGGGATGTACTGTCACTGATCGCGGGTCATCGCCGGTCAACGCAATGATACTAATCGCATATGTACTAACATATGCGATTATTATCACAGAGCGAAGCCAGGGGTGTCCTGCGATCAGTGATGTTCCACAGGACAAGGTTTGTGGCGGCTTCCGTCACCTCCCAGCCCCGGGAGGTGACGTGCAGGGAGTCCCCGTGATCCTCCTTCTCCCCCCTGCAGCTGAAAGGAGACAAGGCTGTGCTGCGGGGGAGAAGGAGGAGGGGGGCCGGGGGTAGAGAGATCATCGTGAGCGGCGCAGGTTGGCGGCAGGGATGCGGCAGTGGTAAGAAGCCCATAGGCTTCTATGGGGTATCGCCACCAAAAGATGGCGATACCCCCGAAGGCGTAATCCCAGTGGTGGGGCCTTAGTACATATGAAAATGCAGTAAAACCCCCGAAAACGGGGGTTTACCGCATTTTCACTTTAGTACATCCCGCCCTGTGAGTCTCTGTAGCTGAGATCTGCTCCGAGTCTCAGCTCTGCACACTTGTACACCAGGACTCTGTCTCTCAGTCTCTGTCACACTCTCTTCACTCTCTCTGAGATGGAGGAACAGGAACTAACATCATATAACGCTGCATCCGAGTGAATCCTGGCACTAGAGGTCTGACACTAGGGGATGCACCCATAGACTGGTACACAGAAGGAGACAGGTACAGAGCGCACCATATCCTAACACTCCCCCTCGCTCAAGACTGTGTTCGGTCACAAGTTTAAAGAACATTACATTTTATCAAACAAATCAATAAAGTCATGGGTGCCACCATACAGACATTGTTGGCAGAGTGTACTGGACTATCTGGTGCAGTGACGTCAGTCCACACACCCAGTGACTTAAACAGTAATGCAGGTTTATTTAGTGTGCACAGGTGACTCAGATGTAACACTGATAGCTGTTATCAGGAGCCCATATATCACACAAGGTAACAGCATTAGGTAGTGGTACTTATCAGGAGATGACTGTGGTGGTAAAGCATGGAGGACTGCACAGCCGTACAGTCTGACTCTCACTGTAGAGAAGATGATGCATTCACTGGAACACTGTGGGCGGGATGTACTGTCACTGATCGCGGGTCATCGCCGGTCAACGCAATGATACTAATCGCATATGTACTAACATATGCGATTATTATCACAGAGCGAAGCCAGGGGTGTCCTGCGATCAGTGATGTTCCACAGGACAAGGTTTGTGGCGGCTTCCGTCACCTCCCAGCCCCGGGAGGTGACGTGCAGGGAGTCCCCGTGATCCTCCTTCTCCCCCCTGCAGCTGAAAGGAGACAAGGCTGTGCTGCGGGGGAGAAGGAGGAGGGGGGCCGGGGGTAGAGAGATCATCGTGAGCGGCGCAGGTTGGCGGCAGGGATGCGGCAGTGGTAAGAAGCCCATAGGCTTCTATGGGGTATCGCCACCAAAAGATGGCGATACCCCCGAAGGCGTAATCCCAGTGGTGGGGCCTTAGTACATATGAAAATGCAGTAAAACCCCCGAAAACGGGGGTTTACCGCATTTTCACTTTAGTACATCCCGCCCTGTGAGTCTCTGTAGCTGAGATCTGCTCCGAGTCTCAGCTCTGCACACTTGTACACCAGGACTCTGTCTCTCAGTCTCTGTCACACTCTCTTCACTCTCTCTGAGATGGAGGAACAGGAACTAACATCATATAACGCTGCATCCGAGCGAATCCTGGCACTAGAGGTCTGACACTAGGGGATGCACCCATAGACTGGTACACAGAAGGAGACAGGTACAGAGCGCACCATATCCTAACACTCCCCCTCGCTCAAGACTGTGTTCGGTCACAAGTTTAAAGAACATTACATTTTATCAAACAAATCAATAAAGTCACTCCTGTAACCGAAAACATAACATGAAGCAAAAACAGTAAGAATAAATCAACATTAACCATATTCTAGTCCACATTCCATCAGGAATGCAAGTAGCAAGTGTGATGACAGTTCTGTTGTCAACATGTCGGCAATATTTTCTTCACTTGCAACATATTCCACATTGACAGAATTGTTTTCCACCAACTCACAAACGAAATGATGTCTTACAGCAATGTGCTTAGACCGTCCATGATGCTTTGTGCTACAAGAAATATCAATTGCTCCCTTGTTATCACACTTTATGTTGATGATCTCACTGTGGTAAAGAAGACCTAATTCGCATAAAGGGGGTAATTCAGAGTTGATCGCAGCAGCAAATCTGTTAGCAGTTGGGCAAAACCATGTGCACTGCAGGTGTGGCAGATATAACATTTGCAGGGAGAGTTAGATTTGGGTGGGTTATATTGTTTCTGTGCAGGGTAAATACTGGCTGCTTTATTTTTACACTGCAATTTAGATTTCAGTTTGAACACAACCCACCGAAATCTAACTCTCTCTGCACATGTTATATCTGCCCCCCAGCAGTGCACATGGTTTTGCCCATCTGCTAGCAAATTTGCTGCTGCGATCAACTCTGAATTAGGCCCAAAGTCTCTCTTATCCAAAGCGCTTCTTTTGAAGTTTCTGTGAGGGTCATGTACTCTGCCTCTGTTGTAGAAAGAGCAACTGTAAGTTGTTTCCTACTTGCCCAGCTTACGGCTGCGCCTGCTAGTGCAAACAGGTATCCAGTATATGAGCGTCTATCATCCTCATCTGATCCCCAGTCGGTGTCACAGAATACTTTTAAGCTGGTATCTGATGATCTTGTAAAATTCAGCTTTAGTGAACTTGTACCTTTGTGATATCTTAGTATTCTCTTTACTGCAATCCAGTGTTGTCTCCCAGGATTATTTGCGAACTGGCTTGCCCGACTCACTGGATGTGTTATGTCAGGTTGTGTCCCAATGCTTGCATACATCAAACTACCAATGACATTTTGATAAGGGTTTTCTTGCATTTCCTCTATCTCCCTTTTGCTGCTTGGTGACATGGCCTTGACCATCTTTGTACTTTTGTCAATGGGAGTACTTACTGGTTTTGCATCTGTCATTCCGTACTTGGAAATTATTGCCTCAATGTATGTTTGTTGCTCAATTGTGACAGTTCCCTCTTGGAGGTTTTGTACTATTTGCATACCTAATAGATGATTTTCAGGGTCTAGATCTTTCAACTTGAATCTTTGTTTAAGCTGGTGCTTGACATCAGTGATGTGATCTTCTTGACCTTCCAAAAGTAAATCATTCACATAGACAGATATGGTGAACAACTTTTCTTTGATGGTTTTGTGGTATAGGTAGTGATCAGTCTCTGACCTAACAAAGTTCATTTCTAGTAACGTTGCATCCAACTTTACATACCAGCAACTACCACTTTGCTTGAGGCCGTATAGCGACTTCTTTAAGACAACCTTTCCCAGTTAGAAATATGTCCATACCATAATGTTCAGGTGGTTCCATATACATTTCCTCAATCAATTCTCCATTAAGGAATGCGGAATCAAAGTCTAGTTGATATAACAGTAGATCATGTAATGCAGCAACAGCAATCATTAACCTTAAGGTGCTATACCTTGCAACTGGTGAGTAGATCTCTCGGTAGTCGATTCCATACTTCTGGTTATATCCCTTGTTAACAAGGCGGGCTTTGTAATGACCTATTGTCCCGTCTGCATTCAACTTCTTGCAGAAAACTCACTTGTTCTTAATCGTTTTACGGTTGCTTGGTCTATCAACCATAGTCCATGTACTGTTATCATTTAGTGCTGACAGTTATGTATCAATTGCTGACTTCCACTCTGTCCAATACTGCTTGACTTTGCTTCCTGTATATTTTGAAGT
The DNA here is from genome assembly GCF_028390025.1 of Pseudophryne corroboree. Classification (NCBI taxonomy): domain Eukaryota; kingdom Metazoa; phylum Chordata; class Amphibia; order Anura; family Myobatrachidae; genus Pseudophryne; species Pseudophryne corroboree. The sequence continues at coordinate 1,108,547,264 of NC_086444.1, read as the reverse complement.
TCACAGTAAGCTATGTTTGCATACTCCTCACTGTATTTCTTGGCTGGAATACCTTTGTTGCTCCTTGTGGAACATCTGTTCTCTGACTTGTTGTCTGCTTTGACACTCTCAGATTCAGAGACGCTTCTGTTGCCTGTACATCCAATAATACATTTTGTTGTTGCTCCACTGCTCCAGTTAGTGGCGCTGTCTCATACAATACCACATCTTTGGATTTAGGAAGACGTTTACTTATAACATCCCAAAGTCTGTATCCTTTGCTTTCGTCGCAGTATCCGAGCATTATACATTCTATGGATTTTGGATATAACTTTATCCTTTTCTCCTTTGGTATCTGTGCAAAAGCTTTGCTCCCGAAGGCACGAAGATGACTGATACTTGGCTTTTTCCTGGACCACGCGTCCAGTGGCGTTTTACCCTTGATGGCCACTGTAGGTGCACAATTCTTTAGGTATACTGCAGTAGATACTGCTTCTGCCCAAAACTTATTTTCCAGGCCAGCATCACTTTACATAGTCCATGCACTCTCAACAATTGTGCGGTTTGCCTGCTCAATCACGCCATTCTGTTCTGGTGTGTAGGCAATTGTTATCTGATGCTTTATGCCATATTTCCTATGGAATGCAGCTAAGACTTTATCATACTCTCCACCATTGTCTGATTTCAGGATCTTTAGTTTCAAACCTGTCTGATTCTCCACCAGATTTTTGTACTCCACAATTTTGTTGACAACCTCACTCTTCTCCTAAAAAAGTACATGTGTGTCATTCTTGTGGAGTCATCAATGAGAGCCATAAAATACCTGTAGCCACTGATTGATTCTTCCTTCATTGGACCACGCACATCTGTGTGCACTAGAGTTAACAGTGTCTCTACTCTATTAACTGACTTTGGAAATGGTTTGCGAGTTTGCTTGCCTTTTATGCAACTCTCACACATGGGTCTTTCAGCGTTGCTCACGGTGATCTCTGTTACCATTCCATCTAGCAGTTTCTGGATGCTGTCATATCCCAGATGACCCAAGCGTTTGTGCCACAGCTCCATTGACTGTTTTTCATCAGTAGCCATTATTGCAGTACACTCCTCAGTGTCCAGGACATATAGTTGGTTGCACCGGGTTGCTGAAGCAATAACAGTCCCTCTTTTATTCTGCACCATACACTTGCCCTTCTGAAATTGGACTTTATAGCCTTTTTTCTCTAGGACGCTGATAGCCATGAGATTACTTTTTTAATCAGGCATGTATAACACATCTTGGATATCTGTAACAACTGTCTCACCTCCAATTCTTAAACGTATTGATTGTCCCAGCTTATAATGCAGTAAGGGCCTTATTTCCAATCCCTGGAACTGTAGTGGGAACACACGGTGTTAAAGAAAAGAACCAATGCATATTGCAACTGAAATGTCTAGTGGCCCCCGAGTCCATGTACCAGCAACCCTTCCTGTGACTGCTACATTCAGTGCTGACTCGTTTGGCTTGTCATGCTGCCTCGGCACACCACTGGAATTTCTCATCTTGCAATTTGAAGCTTTATATTTTATCTTGCGATATACAAAACACTTGAATTTGTGCTTTCTGGACTTTGTGCCCTTTGTGATAAAGGCAGAAACCTCAGCTATGGTTGCAACAGGAATACGTTCTTGGTACTGCAGCAACTTGGCTCTTACAATCTCCGTTGTCAGTTTAGCGTCGTTTGACTCTAATGCAACCACCAAAAAAATCAAATTCTGGCATCAGATTCTGTAACATAGTCATTGCAACTTCTTCCTTGTCCAAAATGGAAAAGGAAAGTTATAACAAAAACACAATGGCGCTAAATCTGAACCAATAAAGAGTAATATGGATAATCACCCTTGAAATGATCCTCCAGTTGGATTAAATCCCATATGAGGGAAGATAGTCCATGGGATAGTTCAAAATCTTCTTATGAAATAATCTGGTAAAACAAGAAGAAACTGTGCCCACTCGGTATCAAAACTCAGTTTGAGACAGAGTATATGAGAGGCACAGGGAGCAGATGATCGTGTAGTAACGCAAATATAAGGGTGTTACTTCTTTAATAAACCCAAAACACTCACAATATTCAGGTGTTTCTAAAGCATATCAAGACATCCTCAGGTAGTTTCCAGAATCAGGATAGCCAAATTATGGATGTAACACTGGTTTTTCCAAAACCTGGTAGAATAAAACAGAACCTGCGTCCACCGTTTTTTACAACCAAATGCGGTGGTTACACAGAAAGACAAATCATGGTGCAATACCTTTCTTAAAAAAAGGGGGAATTTTATTCACAAAAAAACGCACTCACAATTTAAAAAATGAATGAAAGCATATAATACATCACTCCAATATGAGAGTCCTCTCTGGTCTGAGTGGAAGACCTCCAGATGTTCCCAAGATGGAAAAGGGATTTGACACAACCCGGGTGAAAGTGTCATGCACCGGAGATCATCACAGGGGACCCGTCCAGGACTCACGAACCACACCGTGCTTAACGCGTTTCGGATCCTCCTCGATCCTTCGTCAGAAGCATGTGTGGTAACCTTGCTGTGTTCTCTATTTATGACCCAAACTAATTACAAATTAGTTGCAATCCGTAGATTGAATTACGCGCCGCAGTAGCCGGAACCGGAAGTCCTTGCGTTCCGCTATGCGTTCCACGGCTCGTACTGGTTAACGGAAGTATCCAATTATGTCCAATTATGCGCCGTGGTTACCAGGAACCGGAAATCCATGCGTTCCGCTATGCGTTCCACGTCCGTACTGATAAGCGGAAGTGTCCAATTATGACATACATCGTTACCAGGGAACGGTAGTGTTTGCGTTCCATGGCCTCCACGTTCATATAGAATTGTTTACAATGGGAATCATGAGTTCTTACGTTCCATTATATATTCCACAATGCATTATAATGTATCCATATTGTGTCCGATTACAACAATATTAAGGAATCCATATCAATTTAACAAAGAGTCCAATGGTATCCAATAAGTTTAAGACCTCAAACAAAAGAGAAAGCAGCATCAATATTCAAAAAAGATTACTTTAGAAAGATAACAATCTATAAAAAAGATAATAATTTATTTTAAAAAATTTATTTTAAAAAACAAGATACTTCAAAATCAGTATTAAGACCATTCGGGATTAGGGTTTTGAGCAAATATATCCACTTCATTTCCGATTTTGAGAGACGGGAATTTACGTCTCTTGTTCTCCATTTTGATAATATTTGTTGTATACCACAAAAACGCTTAATATGACATTCCTTAGACCCATGTATATTTTTAAAGTGTGCAGATACTGAATGGGTCAGCTGCCCTTTGCGAATATTGTAAATGTGTTCAGCCAAACGTACCTTCAAATTTCGTGTGGTTTTTCCTATATAATATAGACCACAGGTACATTCTAATAAATAAATAATATTTTTGGAATGACATGTAATAAATTCCCGTATCGGATACTCTACTCCATTAACTATAAAATTCTTTACAACTTTTTCATCTGATGGTACAGTCCTGCACATAAGGCAAGTACCACATCTGTGGAAACCTAAAGTGCGAATGCTTTGTCTCGGATCATTTTCTATTGAACTTCTAACCAAATGGGATTTAATAGATGGTGCCCTTTTATATATAAAAACAGGTCTTTCTGGCAGGTCATTACCAATTACTGGGTCCTGTTTTAATATTTTCCAATTGTTAGAAAAGATCTTTTCAATAGTCTTAGAATCAGAACTGTATTGGCTAATAAAAGCCCAATCATATTTGTTTTGGCCATTTCTGTTTACTTTTTCCCTTTCCTTCAATAGGTCGCTTCTCTCCATTTGAATTACTCTCTCTCCTGTTTTTATTAGGGTATCTTCTGTGTATCCTTTGCACTTAAATCTTTCTGTGACAGTTGCCATTTGTTCTTTACATATATCTATGTCTGTGCAGTTTCTTTTTATTCGAACATATTGACTGAATGGAATACCATCCAGCCAACTAGAATGGTGTAAGCTTGACCTTTCAATATATCCATTTACATCCGTTTCTTTTCTGTGAGTTTTAGTTTTAATCTGTTCTCCTTCAATATAAATATTTAAATCTAAAAAGATAATTTCTTTCTTACTTCTACTAAATGTTAATTTAATGTTATATGGATTATTGTTTAATTTTTCACAGAAGGAATCCAAATCTTCAGCATTTCCTGCTCTTATAAAAATGATATCATCAATAAATCTATGCCACAGGACCAGGTCTGCCCCCAGTTGTCCATCTGGTGTATACACATACATTTCTTCCCAGAAGGACATAAATAAGTTAGCATAACTGGGGGCAAACCTGGTCCCCATGGCAGTCCCGATCAGCTGTAAATAAAATGAACCATCAAAAATGAAATAATTATTTCTCAAAATGAAACTGATTCCTTCTAAAATGAATTTTTTCAAATCCTCACCCAACACACTTTTATTAAGAAAATAGGACACTGCAAATAGACGTTGATCATGATCTATAATCGTATATAATGTGCTAACATCCGCACTGCACAAAGTATAGCTGTCATTCCATTGAATAGTATTTAATTTCCTTAATATATCACCCGTATCTTTAAGGTAAGCTTTAGTGGTGCTCACAATGGGCTGTAAATGGAAATCTATAAAGGCAGACAGGTTGCTGGTCAAACTATTGCAACCTGAAATTATCGGTCTCCCTGGGGGGTCGGTCTGGCTCTTGTGGATCTTCGGGAGTGTATAAATAGTGGGAATCGATGGTTCACTAATATTTAAATATTCAAATTCTTTTTTCGTTATGGTTCCTTTTTCTTGAGCCTTAGATGTCAAATCTTTCAGGGATTTGGCAATCCTTGGAGTGGGATCTCCTTTTAGCTTCTTATAGGTCCCATCACTATGTAATTGTTTATTTATACCTTCAATATATTTGTCCCGATCCACAAGAACCACACCTCCCCCCTTATCTGCAGGTTTGATAATTAGTTCTTTATTGGCCTTAAGTGCCTTCATTGCCTCGTATTCCCTTTTCGTTAAATTGAGTTTTTTCTTTCCCCTATTCCTTTCTTTTAGAGCTACCTCAGTTTCTTCAGCTACTAATTTTGAAAAACAATCTATTTGACTACCTTTACAGTAGGTGGGGTAAAAGGTGGAGACAGGTTTAAAATGTGATCTGTCTTCCTCACCAATAGGGATCTCAGTGTCATCTTTTTTATTTTTAAAAAACTTTTTTACAGTCAACTTCCTCGTGAATTTTTGTATGTCCACGAAGAGATCAAAACTATTCATTGATTTAGACGGGGCAAATTTTAAGCCTTTTTTCAAGATTTTCTCTTCATCAATAGAGAGTTCGTGAGAACTCAAATTAAATATTTTAATATCTCTATCTTTACTATTTGCCTGTCCATTTTTTGAATTAGTAACACATGACTGTTTAGTTTTTTTAGATAAAGTTTTGTTAATTTTACCTGCTCTTACCCCTCTCCTGGTTTTTTTAGTTTTTTTAGACCCTAGAAGCCTCTTGGGGTTCTCGGATCCCAATCTAAAAAATTGGGGGATACATCCAAGTGGACATCCGGATCAATGTGGGAGAATCTATTTCTGACCTCAATTGGATGATCTATATTAGATAAAGTTCTCATCTTGGGTCCTCCTCGATGGTAATTAAACCTGTTATTCTCACGATAATCATTTACATAGGGGGTATCCCTTTTATCAAAATGGCGTTTTTTCCATCTTCTTCGTGGATATTGAAATGAGGTATCGTCACCCTGACGATTTTTTGGGTACTCTATCCATCTCCTTCTTGGATTTTGTGATGGAGTTTCATTTATTGGCTTATAATTCCCTGTTCTATTGATCCCAAAATTACCTTTCCTCCTCCATTTTGGAACTTTACTTCCATTAAGATTTTCATTATGCGGTTGAGAATTCACCATATTTTGTGAGTCCTCTACTGCCATTCGGTCTCCTGTATCTCTAATATATTTTTTTTGTTTTTTATCTCTTAACTCTTTTGTATTTCTTTTAATTTTTATAAGGAGTTCTTTTTCGGCCTCTCTGAAATCTTCTAAATCTTTAAAAGGTAACACCAATGATTGTAATTCATTTATTTGATCATTAAGGGAGGACAATGTACCTTTTCTCTCCCGAATTATCAAATCAATGAGAGCAAGGGAACACTTATCTAAAATTAAGTTCCACTCTTTCTTAAATTCCTCCTCTGAAGAGGAGAAAGAAGGTGGTTTTATTAATTTTAGTCCTTTAGGTATAATACCCTCCGCCTGATAATGTTCTAAAGCTAGGACTTCCCACCAGATTTTATTTTCTTTCATCATGATGGTTTCTAGTTTTTTGAAAACTGAACCTAGATCCTCATCACATAAAACAATATCAGTGTCATCTTTAACATGTGAGAAAGTTTTTTTAGCTAATTCTTTTCTTTTTTCTCTATACGAAAACATGGTTGCAGCAACAAGATATGTAATTTGAGATAAAGACAATGTAGTATTATGAATAGAACATAAAAATAGTTGCGCAATAAACAGAAAAAGCAGCCTAGTATTTCTGTTAACAAAAGGTTTCTCAAATAACCTTCATAAATACAAAATGGAAAAGGAAAGTTATAACAAAAACACAATGGCGCTAAATCTGAACCAATAAAGAGTAATATGGATAATCACCCTTGAAATGATCCTCCAGTTGGATTAAATCCCATATGAGGGAAGATAGTCCATGGGATAGTTCTGCTTTTTCTGTTTATTGCGCAACTATTTTTATGTTCTATTCATAATTTTAAAATTAGCTAAAAAAACTTTCTCACATGTTAAAGATGACACTGATATTGTTTTATGTGATGAGGATCTAGGTTCAGTTTTCAAAAAACTAGAAACCATCATGATGAAAGAAAATAAAATCTGGTGGGAAGTCCTAGCTTTAGAACATTATCAGGCGGAGGGTATTATACCTAAAGGACTAAAATTAATAAAACCACCTTCTTTCTCCTCTTCAGAGGAGGAATTTAAGAAAGAGTGGAACTTAATTTTAGATAAGTGTTCCCTTGCTCTCATTGATTTGATAATTCGGGAGAGAAAAGGTACATTGTCCTCCCTTAATGATCAAATAAATGAATTACAATCATTGGTGTTACCTTTTAAAGATTTAGAAGATTTCAGAGAGGCCGAAAAAGAACTCCTTATAAAAATTAAAAGAAATACAAAAGAGTTAAGAGATAAAAAACAAAAAAAATATATTAGAGATACAGGAGACCGAATGGCAGTAGAGGACTCACAAAATATGGTGAATTCTCAACCGCATAATGAAAATCTTAATGGAAGTAAAGTTCCAAAATGGAGGAGGAAAGGTAATTTTGGGATCAATAGAACAGGGAATTATAAGCCAATAAATGAAACTCCATCACAAAATCCAAGAAGGAGATGGATAGAGTACCCAAAAAATCGTCAGGGTGACGATACCTCATTTCAATATCCACGAAGAAGATGGAAAAAACGCCATTTTGATAAAAGGGATACCCCCTATGTAAATGATTATCGTGAGAATAACAGGTTTAATTACCATCGAGGAGGACCCAAGATGAGAACTTTATCTAATATAGATCATCCAATTGAGGTCAGAAATAGATTCTCCCACATTGATCCGGATGTCCACTTGGATGTATCCCCAATTTTTTAGATTGGGATCCGAGAACCCCAAGAGGCTTCTAGGGTCTAAAAAAACTAAAAAAACCAGGAGAGGGGTAAGAGCAGGTAAAATTAACAAAACTTTATCTAAAAAAACTAAACAGTCATGTGTTACTAATTCAAAAAATGGACAGGCAAATAGTAAAGATAGAGATATTAAAATATTTAATTTGAGTTCTCACGAACTTTCTATTGATGAAGAGAAAATCTTGAAAAAAGGCTTAAAATTTGCCCCGTCTAAATCAATGAATAGTTTTGATCTCTTCGTGGACATACAAAAATTCACGAGGAAGTTGACTGTAAAAAAGTTTTTTAAAAATAAAAAAGATGACACTGAGATCCCTATTGGTGAGGAAGACAGATCACATTTTAAACCTGTCTCCACCTTTTACCCCACCTACTGTAAAGGTAGTCAAATAGATTGTTTTTCAAAATTAGTAGCTGAAGAAACTGAGGTAGCTCTAAAAGAAAGGAATAGGGGAAAGAAAAAACTCAATTTAACGAAAAGGGAATACGAGGCAATGAAGGCACTTAAGGCCAATAAAGAACTAATTATCAAACCTTATACAAAAAAAATGGAAAGTGTACACTGCGCCCACAGGAAACAGCAGTGAAAGTGTACAAGGAGATGTCACCCTTTCTCCACACCAACTCTTAGAACAAAAAACAAAAGTACACCTTCTGCTGCGTTCCCCTTAAAGTCCCAAAATTAACACTTATGAGGAAATTGAGGAGTCCCAAATTCAACAGTTCTTAGCAAAAATTCTCCACATTCCAAATGTCTAATAATCACAGGGACGTTTCATTAAATGATATTTCACAGTGATTCTGGTCTGTAATTATTGATAAGAAGTTCTATGCAGGTACGCACCGTACTCACATGTACGTTGTGCGTGATGTATTCATAAAGGTATCTTTTTCCTTTTTCCCTTTTCTTTCATGCACTAAGGATCTTCTTTCTCATGAAATCTCCTCAATCACGTAGAGATGAAAAAAAAGGAAAAAAGAAGGGGTATATTGCCCCAATAGTGTAATACGTTCAGTACAATAATTATACCCAAAAATTACTACAGATATTTTTATATCCTATTTGGGGTTGCAAATGCGTACCCAACTCACATAGGCAAAGATGTATTGTTCTTATCAAGGTATCTTTTGTCAATTCAAAAAAAAAAAAAAAAAAAAAAAATGGGGGTGATGCGTACCCCGAACTCACGTTCTGTAGGATTTCTGACGACACATCAAGGTTTCTTTGAACGACTGTCTTCCTATTCCTTCTTTACTGTATATTCCTCAGGGATACCAGGAGTATGGATCCCACAAAAAAGAGGGGACTTTTGTTGTTATAGGGTAATATATTCATTTATTTATAAAAAACGTTAAAACAGGTAATTTCTTCATAAAAGCACGAAGAATCCACCATGCAAAAAACAATAGAGGAACACAACCAAATACTGGGAGGTAGTTGTAAAAAACAGACCTGGGGTGCGGTACGTCCGGACTCCCACACTCCTAAGTACTGATCTCCTGGGTACTGGGATGTGCCTCCAAAACCACCAACGCGTTTCAACTTCAAAAAGTCTTTGTCAAGGTGTGTCTGGGTGGTGTATAAACTGGGTTTAAATACCCTGTGGCATGGTGGCATCCATTAAAGGGGCGGGTTCTAGTGACCTCATCAGATGATAATTACAGACCCCTTAACTTATAATTTAATATTTATATATATTGGGGTAGTCTATAATCCGCTATTTAAAACCTGTATAGATGGTTTAAAATAATAATAAAGAAGGGTGTAGTGTTTTTTATTTCTGTTTGCGTTCCACACACTGTGGAACGCACACGACTTCCGGCGGAAGTGCCCGCCGTTACTATGGGGACGGATACTCCCTTACCTCCCCCCACACGCACTGTGAGTACTTTATATTATTTCCCCGTCCAACCATACATAGTGTATGCTGGACGCGGGGAACATGTCTCCTCAGCGTGCGCTCCATCTCCCTGGAGCGCACACCACCTCCCGCCGGAAGTGATCTAAGGACGTTCCCATGGAGACGGCTGTGCACAGCCGTCTGCACGGTGACATCACTTCCGGAAAAGGCTGGTATGCTCGGAGAAGACGGATTTGTTTGGATAGTCTCCATGGTGACGGCTAAGCAAAGTCGTCGCCATGGCAATCCACCCCGTGGTCCACGGGATAAAGCTGTGGGGATAATATAAAGTTTTTTTAATAACGTTTTTTAAATATTTACACTGCATGCGGACTAAATGTGTATCAATTCTCACAATTTATCATTATATAACTCGAAGGTCATATAGACCATGGTTATGAATATACATAAATAACCCTTAAGGAACGCTAAAAAAATCACCTGATGGAGGAAGGACAGAAGGGTAGGGAGAGTATAAACAGCTCCTTCCCTTATTTTAAAAGAATACATTTAAGAAATAAATAAATTAAATTTTCTGAGGGGGAATCATATTTCTGAGGGGGAAAGGAGAATTATTATATATCTAATTATATACACGGGATAGTTGAGATTTCTACCATGGATACGATGTACTAATAGGGCCAACCTTGACCACATCCACAGCGTAAAGACTGGTCTGTGAAATTCTTCAACACCTTCCCTAATTGAGGGGACCCCAGTGAATGGAATGACTAAGATACAGCTTAGAAGTGGTACTTACCCTAGAATTCTAAGGGGTACTTTGCATACCCCATTTATAATGGTCTGAACCGTAAAGGGGGGTACTCGTATTTGTATTCTCAGGGGTAACCTCACCCCAGATCTGTTCCAAACACAACTCCACATAATACAATTCTAATTATAATGTCCATACTCCTACAAACAAGGGGGTTCACCCTCTTAAAAATTCCCATAGGGGCCAGATAAAGGACGGGGCAATGATATACTGAAATCTCCCTCCCCTTTGAGGTGGTTATAAAAACCACTTGGTCTCAAAATCGAGATTAAGCCCCTTAGGTTGTAAAGTCCCTAGTTTAAAGATAATTTCCATTTCCTTCCTAGCTAATCTTTCCTCGGAATCGTTCTTCCTCCAGTTGTTCTTAATAATGTGGATTCCACTGAATGATACTAAATTCGCTATATCACATCTATGTGTGTTTTGAAAATGTGCCGACAGTCCATGTGTGGATAGTCCTTTTTTAATATTCCTCACATGCTCACTCGTTCTCTCCTTCAGTTTTCGAGTGGTTCTACCCACATACTGTTTGTTACATTTACATTGTATTAGGTAGACGACGTTCTTACTGTCACATGTGATGAAGTCATGGATAGGGTATTCTCTTGTCGTATTTGTCGATACATATTTAGTAATGGCTGAATTTGTACCTTTACAACTCCTGCACATTGTGCATGATCCGCATCTAAAGAATCCTTTGGATTTTATATTTGTCTTCCTTCTTTTATCTTCTAGTACACTGTTGACTACTCGGTTCCTGATGTTATCGGCCTTCCTATATACAAATATGGGTTTATCTGTAATGTATCCCTGTAGAGTGGGGTCCTTTTGTAATATCCCCCAATGCTTTCTTATAATACATTCTAGGTCTTTGTACTGACTATTGTATTTAGTGATAAACGTAACTCCATTCCTGTTATCTGGGACCCTCTTCTCCTTCCGTTTGATGAGTTCATCTCTGTTTTTCTTCCCATATTCAGAGAATGAACTGGCGATGGTGTCCTCCTTATATCCCTTACCCAGGAATTGCGATTTAAGTGTTATTCCCTGGTCTTCATAGTCTTTGATCCTTGAGCAATTCTTCCTCACTCTGTGGAATTGACTTTTTGGAACTGACGATAACCAATTTTTATGGTGGTTACTGTCGTACGGAATAAAAGAGTTACAATCAGTGGCTTTGATAAAGGTTTTGGTCTCTATCTTTCCATCCTCCACTAAAATAGTCAAATCCAAAAAGTTAACCTGTTTCTTACTTTTCTCGAAAGTCAGCTTGATGTTCTTGGTATTCATATTTAGTTGATCACAGAATTTTTTCAGTGATTCGCTATCTCCTCTCCAAATGAAGAATACGTCATCGATGTATCTTACCCAGAGCACCAGGTCAACCCCCAGCTCTTGCCCACTGTATACAGATTGATCTTCCCAGTGGGCCATGAATAAATTTGCATAGCTGGGGGCGAACCTGGTGCCCATGGCTGTACCATGTAATTGGAGATAGAAGGATTCCTCAAACCAGAAGAAGTTGTTCTTCAGTATAAGTTCTATACTTTCCATAATAAACTGTTTATATGGTATATCAAAATCCTCCTTATCTAGGAAGAATTTAGCGGCTTCCAGACCATGTTCATGATCAATGGCCGTGTATAAAGATGTTACATCCGCTGTTACCATAGTATAGTCGGACTCCCACTGCAGAGAGTTCACTCTCTCAATCACTGCCGTTGAATCCCTTAGATACGATCTGGTCTTCTGGACTAGAGGTTGTAAAGTGTGGTCGATAAATTGGGATAGATTCGATGTTATTGATTCCGTACCTGCCACGATAGGTCTCCCTGGTGGCTGTTCCAAATTCTTGTGTATTTTAGGGAGGGTATAAATCACTGGAATTGATGGATTCATGATGGTCATATATTTTCTTTCATTCCCTGTGATTATATCTTTATGTTCGTACTTTTCCAGAAGGTCCATAAGTTTCTTCTTTATCCCTTCTGAAGGGTTCCCCCTAAGTTTTTTATATGTATCTTGGTCATCCAGTTGTCTCATAATCTCCTTTTTGTAATTCTCCACATCCTGGATGACTATCGAACCTCCTTTATCCGCTGGTTTTATCACAATTGCTGTATTTTCCTCCAGACTTTTAAAAGTCTGGAGGAAAATACAGCAATTGGGAAAATACAGCAATTGTGATAAAACCAGCGGATAAAGGAGGTTCGATAGTCATCCAGGATGTGGAGAATTACAAAAAGGAGATTATGAGACAACTGGATGACCAAGATACATATAAAAAACTTAGGGGGAACCCTTCAGAAGGGATAAAGAAGAAACTTATGGACCTTCTGGAAAAGTACGAACATAAAGATATAATCACAGGGAATGAAAGAAAATATATGACCATCATGAATCCATCAATTCCAGTGATTTATACCCTCCCTAAAATACACAAGAATTTGGAACAGCCACCAGGGAGACCTATCGTGGCAGGTACGGAATCAATAACATCGAATCTATCCCAATTTATCGACCACACTTTACAACCTCTAGTCCAGAAGACCAGATCGTATCTAAGGGATTCAACGGCAGTGATTGAGAGAGTGAACTCTCTGCAGTGGGAGTCCGACTATACTATGGTAACAGCGGATGTAACATCTTTATACACGGCCATTGATCATGAACATGGTCTGGAAGCCGCTAAATTCTTCCTAGATAAGGAGGATTTTGATATACCATATAAACAGTTTATTATGGAAAGTATAGAACTTATACTGAAGAACAACTTCTTCTGGTTTGAGGAATCCTTCTATCTCCAATTACATGGTACAGCCATGGGCACCAGGTTCGCCCCCAGCTATGCAAATTTATTCATGGCCCACTGGGAAGATCAATCTGTATACAGTGGGCAAGAGCTGGGGGTTGACCTGGTGCTCTGGGTAAGATACATCGATGACGTATTCTTCATTTGGAGAGGAGATAGCGAATCACTGAAAAAATTCTGTGATCAACTAAATATGAATACCAAGAACATCAAGCTGACTTTCGAGAAAAGTAAGAAACAGGTTAACTTTTTGGATTTGACTATTTTAGTGGAGGATGGAAAGATAGAGACCAAAACCTTTATCAAAGCCACTGATTGTAACTCTTTTATTCCGTACGACAGTAACCACCATAAAAATTGGTTATCGTCAGTTCCAAAAAGTCAATTCCACAGAGTGAGGAAGAATTGCTCAAGGATCAAAGACTATGAAGACCAGGGAATAACACTTAAATCGCAATTCCTGGGTAAGGGATATAAGGAGGACACCATCGCCAGTTCATTCTCTGAATATGGGAAGAAAAACAGAGATGAACTCATCAAACGGAAGGAGAAGAGGGTCCCAGATAACAGGAATGGAGTTACGTTTATCACTAAATACAATAGTCAGTACAAAGACCTAGAATGTATTATAAGAAAGCATTGGGGGATATTACAAAAGGACCCCACTCTACAGGGATACATTACAGATAAACCCATATTTGTATATAGGAAGGCCGATAACATCAGGAACCGAGTAGTCAACAGTGTACTAGAAGATAAAAGAAGGAAGACAAATATAAAATCCAAAGGATTCTTTAGATGCGGATCATGCACAATGTGCAGGAGTTGTAAAGGTACAAATTCAGCCATTACTAAATATGTATCGACAAATACGACAAGAGAATACCCTATCCATGACTTCATCACATGTGACAGTAAGAACGTCGTCTACCTAATACAATGTAAATGTAACAAACAGTATGTGGGTAGAACCACTCGAAAACTGAAGGAGAGAACGAGTGAGCATGTGAGGAATATTAAAAAAGGACTATCCACACATGGACTGTCGGCACATTTTCAAAACACACATAGATGTGATATAGCGAATTTAGTATCATTCAGTGGAATCCACATTATTAAGAACAACTGGAGGAAGAACGATTCCGAGGAAAGATTAGCTAGGAAGGAAATGGAAATTATCTTTAAACTAGGGACTTTACAACCTAAGGGGCTTAATCTCGATTTTGAGACCAAGTGGTTTTTATAACCACCTCAAAGGGGAGGGAGATTTCAGTATATCATTGCCCCGTCCTTTATCTGGCCCCTATGGGAATTTTTAAGAGGGTGAACCCCCTTGTTTGTAGGAGTATGGACATTATAATTAGAATTGTATTATGTGGAGTTGTGTTTGGAACAGATCTGGGGTGAGGTTACCCCTGAGAATACAAATACGAGTACCCCCCTTTACGGTTCAGACCATTATAAATGGGGTATGCAAAGTACCCCTTAGAATTCTAGGGTAAGTACCACTTCTAAGCTGTATCTTAGTCATTCCATTCACTGGGGTCCCCTCAATTAGGGAAGGTGTTGAAGAATTTCACAGACCAGTCTTTACGCTGTGGATGTGGTCAAGGTTGGCCCTATTAGTACATCGTATCCATGGTAGAAATCTCAACTATCCCGTGTATATAATTAGATATATAATAATTCTCCTTTCCCCCTCAGAAATATGATTCCCCCTCAGAAAATTTAATTTATTTATTTCTTAAATGTATTCTTTTAAAATAAGGGAAGGAGCTGTTTATACTCTCCCTACCCTTCTGTCCTTCCTCCATCAGGTGATTTTTTTAGCGTTCCTTAAGGGTTATTTATGTATATTCATAACCATGGTCTATATGACCTTCGAGTTATATAATGATAAATTGTGAGAATTGATACACATTTAGTCCGCATGCAGTGTAAATATTTAAAAAACGTTATTAAAAAAACTTTATATTATCCCCACAGCTTTATCCCGTGGACCACGGGGTGGATTGCCATGGCGACGACTTTGCTTAGCCGTCACCATGGAGACTATCCAAACAAATCCGTCTTCTCCGAGCATACCAGCCTTTTCCGGAAGTGATGTCACCGTGCAGACGGCTGTGCACAGCCGTCTCCATGGGAACGTCCTTAGATCACTTCCGGCGGGAGGTGGTGTGCGCTCCAGGGAGATGGAGCGCACGCTGAGGAGACATGTTCCCCGCGTCCAGCATACACTATGTATGGTTGGACGGGGAAATAATATAAAGTACTCACAGTGCGTGTGGGGGGAGGTAAGGGAGTATCCGTCCCCATAGTAACGGCGGGCACTTCCGCCGGAAGTCGTGTGCGTTCCACAGTGTGTGGAACGCAAACAGAAATAAAAAACACTACACCCTTCTTTATTATTATTTTAAACCATCTATACAGGTTTTAAATAGCGGATTATAGACTACCCCAATATATATAAATATTAAATTATAAGTTAAGGGGTCTGTAATTATCATCTGATGAGGTCACTAGAACCCGCCCCTTTAATGGATGCCACCATGCCACAGGGTATTTAAACCCAGTTTATACACCACCCAGACACACCTTGACAAAGACTTTTTGAAGTTGAAACGCGTTGGTGGTTTTGGAGGCACATCCCAGTACCCAGGAGATCAGTACTTAGGAGTGTGGGAGTCCGGACGTACCGCACCCCAGGTCTGTTTTTTACAACTACCTCCCAGTATTTGGTTGTGTTCCTCTATTGTTTTTTGCATGGTGGATTCTTCGTGCTTTTATGAAGAAATTACCTGTTTTAACGTTTTTTATAAATAAATGAATATATTACCCTATAACAACAAAAGTCCCCTCTTTTTTGTGGGATCCATACTCCTGGTATCCCTGAGGAATATACAGTAAAGAAGGAATAGGAAGACAGTCGTTCAAAGAAACCTTGATGTGTCGTCAGAAATCCTACAGAACGTGAGTTCGGGGTACGCATCACCCCCATTTTTTTTTTTTTTTTTTGAATTGACAAAAGATACCTTGATAAGAACAATACATCTTTGCCTATGTGAGTTGGGTACGCATTTGCAACCCCAAATAGGATATAAAAATATCTGTAGTAATTTTTGGGTATAATTATTGTACTGAACGTATTACACTATTGGGGCAATATACCCCTTCTTTTTTCCTTTTTTTTCATCTCTACGTGATTGAGGAGATTTCATGAGAAAGAAGATCCTTAGTGCATGAAAGAAAAGGGAAAAAGGAAAAAGATACCTTTATGAATACATCACGCACAACGTACATGTGAGTACGGTGCGTACCTGCATAGAACTTCTTATCAATAATTACAGACCAGAATCACTGTGAAATATCATTTAATGAAACGTCCCTGTGATTATTAGACATTTGGAATGTGGAGAATTTTTGCTAAGAACTGTTGAATTTGGGACTCCTCAATTTCCTCATAAGTGTTAATTTTGGGACTTTAAGGGGAACGCAGCAGAAGGTGTACTTTTGTTTTTTGTTCTAATTATCAAACCTGCAGATAAGGGGGGAGGTGTGGTTCTTGTGGATCGGGACAAATATATTGAAGGTATAAATAAACAATTACATAGTGATGGGACCTATAAGAAGCTAAAAGGAGATCCCACTCCAAGGATTGCCAAATCCCTGAAAGATTTGACATCTAAGGCTCAAGAAAAAGGAACCATAACGAAAAAAGAATTTGAATATTTAAATATTAGTGAACCATCGATTCCCACTATTTATACACTCCCGAAGATCCACAAGAGCCAGACCGACCCCCCAGGGAGACCGATAATTTCAGGTTGCAATAGTTTGACCAGCAACCTGTCTGCCTTTATAGATTTCCATTTACAGCCCATTGTGAGCACCACTAAAGCTTACCTTAAAGATACGGGTGATATATTAAGGAAATTAAATACTATTCAATGGAATGACAGCTATACTTTGTGCAGTGCGGATGTTAGCACATTATATACGATTATAGATCATGATCAAGGTCTATTTGCAGTGTCCTATTTTCTTAATAAAAGTGTGTTGGGTGAGGATTTGAAAAAATTCATTTTAGAAGGAATCAGTTTCATTTTGAGAAATAATTATTTCATTTTTGATGGTTCATTTTATTTACAGCTGATCGGGACTGCCATGGGGACCAGGTTTGCCCCCAGTTATGCTAACTTATTTATGTCCTTCTGGGAAGAAATGTATGTGTATACACCAGATGGACAACTGGGGGCAGACCTGGTCCTGTGGCATAGATTTATTGATGATATCATTTTTATAAGAGCAGGAAATGCTGAAGATTTGGATTCCTTCTGTGAAAAATTAAACAATAATCCATATAACATTAAATTAACATTTAGTAGAAGTAAGAAAGAAATTATCTTTTTAGATTTAAATATTTATATTGAAGGAGAACAGATTAAAACTAAAACTCACAGAAAAGAAACGGATGTAAATGGATATATTGAAAGGTCAAGCTTACACCATTCTAGTTGGCTGGATGGTATTCCATTCAGTCAATATGTTCGAATAAAAAGAAACTGCACAGACATAGATATATGTAAAGAACAAATGGCAACTGTCACAGAAAGATTTAAGTGCAAAGGATACACAGAAGATACCCTAATAAAAACAGGAGAGAGAGTAATTCAAATGGAGAGAAGCGACCTATTGAAGGAAAGGGAAAAAGTAAACAGAAATGGCCAAAACAAATATGATTGGGCTTTTATTAGCCAATACAGTTCTGATTCTAAGACTATTGAAAAGATCTTTTCTAACAATTGGAAAATATTAAAACAGGACCCAGTAATTGGTAATGACCTGCCAGAAAGACCTGTTTTTATATATAAAAGGGCACCATCTATTAAATCCCATTTGGTTAGAAGTTCAATAGAAAATGATCCGAGACAAAGCATTTGCACTTTAGGTTTCCACAGATGTGGTACTTGCCTTATGTGCAGGACTGTACCATCAGATGAAAAAGTTGTAAAGAATTTTATAGTTAATGGAGTAGAGTATCCGATACGGGAATTTATTACATGTCATTCCAAAAATATTATTTATTTATTAGAATGTACCTGTGGTCTATATTATATAGGAAAAACCACACGAAATTTGAAGGTACGTTTGGCTGAACACATTTACAATATTCGCAAAGGGCAGCTGACCCATTCAGTATCTGCACACTTTAAAAATATACATGGGTCTAAGGAATGTCATATTAAGCGTTTTTGTGGTATACAACAAATATTATCAAAATGGAGAACAAGAGACGTAAATTCCCGTCTCTCAAAATCGGAAATGAAGTGGATATATTTGCTCAAAACCCTAATCCCGAATGGTCTTAATACTGATTTTGAAGTATCTTGTTTTTTAAAATAAATTTTTTAAAATAAATTATTATCTTTTTTATAGATTGTTATCTTTCTAAAGTAATCTTTTTTGAATATTGATGCTGCTTTCTCTTTTGTTTGAGGTCTTAAACTTATTGGATACCATTGGACTCTTTGTTAAATTGATATGGATTCCTTAATATTGTTGTAATCGGACACAATATGGATACATTATAATGCATTGTGGAATATATAATGGAACGTAAGAACTCATGATTCCCATTGTAAACAATTCTATATGAACGTGGAGGCCATGGAACGCAAACACTACCGTTCCCTGGTAACGATGTATGTCATAATTGGACACTTCCGCTTATCAGTACGGACGTGGAACGCATAGCGGAACGCATGGATTTCCGGTTCCTGGTAACCACGGCGCATAATTGGACATAATTGGATACTTCCGTTAACCAGTACGAGCCGTGGAACGCATAGCGGAACGCAAGGACTTCCGGTTCCGGCTACTGCGGCGCGTAATTCAATCTACGGATTGCAACTAATTTGTAATTAGTTTGGGTCATAAATAGAGAACACAGCAAGGTTACCACACATGCTTCTGACGAAGGATCGAGGAGGATCCGAAACGCGTTAAGCACGGTGTGGTTCGTGAGTCCTGGACGGGTCCCCTGTGATGATCTCCGGTGCATGACACTTTCACCCGGGTTGTGTCAAATCCCTTTTCCATCTTGGGAACATCTGGAGGTCTTCCACTCAGACCAGAGAGGACTCTCATATTGGAGTGATGTATTATATGCTTTCATTCATTTTTTAAATTGTGAGTGCGTTTTTTTGTGAATAAAATTCCCCCTTTTTTTAAGAAAGGTATTGCACCATGATTTGTCTTTCTGTGTAACCACCGCATTTGGTTGTAAAAAACGGTGGACGCAGGTTCTGTTTTATTCTACCAGGTTTTGGAAAAACCAGTGTTACATCCATAATTTGGCTATCCTGATTCTGGAAACTACCTGAGGATGTCTTGATATGCTTTAGAAACACCTGAATATTGTGAGTGTTTTGGGTTTATTAAAGAAGTAACACCCTTATATTTGCGTTACTACACGATCATCTGCTCCCTGTGCCTCTCATATACTCTGTCTCAAACTGAGTTTTGATACCGAGTGGGCACAGTTTCTTCTTGTTTTACCAGATTATTTCATAAGAAGATTTTGAACTATCCCATGGACTATCTTCCCTCATATGGGATTTAATCCAACTGGAGGATCATTTCAAGGGTGATTATCCATATTACTCTTTATTGGTTCAGATTTAGCGCCATTGTGTTTTTGTTATAACTTTCCTTTTCCATTTTGTATTTATGAAGGTTATTTGAGAAACCTTTTGTTAACAGAAATACTAGGCTGCTTTTTCTGTTTATTGCGCAACTATTTTTATGTTCTATTCATAATACTACATTGTCTTTATCTCAAATTACATATCTTGTTGCTGCAACCATGTTTTCGTATAGAGAAAAAAGAAAAGAATTAGCTAAAAAAACTTTCTCACATGTTAAAGATGACACTGATATTGTTTTATGTGATGAGGATCTAGGTTCAGTTTTCAAAAAACTAGAAACCATCATGATGAAAGAAAATAAAATCTGGTGGGAAGTCCTAGCTTTAGAACATTATCAGGCGGAGGGTATTATACCTAAAGGACTAAAATTAATAAAACCACCTTCTTTCTCCTCTTCAGAGGAGGAATTTAAGAAAGAGTGGAACTTAATTTTAGATAAGTGTTCCCTTGCTCTCATTGATTTGATAATTCGGGAGAGAAAAGGTACATTGTCCTCCCT
This sequence comes from Pseudophryne corroboree, assembly GCF_028390025.1. Classification (NCBI taxonomy): domain Eukaryota; kingdom Metazoa; phylum Chordata; class Amphibia; order Anura; family Myobatrachidae; genus Pseudophryne; species Pseudophryne corroboree. Next base: position 1,108,526,850 of record NC_086444.1, on the reverse strand, counting down.
TAATGATCAAATAAATGAATTACAATCATTGGTGTTACCTTTTAAAGATTTAGAAGATTTCAGAGAGGCCGAAAAAGAACTCCTTATAAAAATTAAAAGAAATACAAAAGAGTTAAGAGATAAAAAACAAAAAAAAATATATTAGAGATACAGGAGACCGAATGGCAGTAGAGGACTCACAAAATATGGTGAATTCTCAACCGCATAATGAAAATCTTAATGGAAGTAAAGTTCCAAAATGGAGGAGGAAAGGTAATTTTGGGATCAATAGAACAGGGAATTATAAGCCAATAAATGAAACTCCATCACAAAATCCAAGAAGGAGATGGATAGAGTACCCAAAAAATCGTCAGGGTGACGATACCTCATTTCAATATCCACGAAGAAGATGGAAAAAACGCCATTTTGATAAAAGGGATACCCCCTATGTAAATGATTATCGTGAGAATAACAGGTTTAATTACCATCGAGGAGGACCCAAGATGAGAACTTTATCTAATATAGATCATCCAATTGAGGTCAGAAATAGATTCTCCCACATTGATCCGGATGTCCACTTGGATGTATCCCCCAATTTTTTAGATTGGGATCCGAGAACCCCAAGAGGCTTCTAGGGTCTAAAAAAACTAAAAAAACCAGGAGAGGGGTAAGAGCAGGTAAAATTAACAAAACTTTATCTAAAAAAACTAAACAGTCATGTGTTACTAATTCAAAAAATGGACAGGCAAATAGTAAAGATAGAGATATTAAAATATTTAATTTGAGTTCTCACGAACTTTCTATTGATGAAGAGAAAATCTTGAAAAAAGGCTTAAAATTTGCCCCGTCTAAATCAATGAATAGTTTTGATCTCTTCGTGGACATACAAAAATTCACGAGGAAGTTGACTGTAAAAAAGTTTTTTAAAAATAAAAAAGATGACACTGAGATCCCTATTGGTGAGGAAGACAGATCACATTTTAAACCTGTCTCCACCTTTTACCCCACCTACTGTAAAGGTAGTCAAATAGATTGTTTTTCAAAATTAGTAGCTGAAGAAACTGAGGTAGCTCTAAAAGAAAGGAATAGGGGAAAGAAAAAACTCAATTTAACGAAAAGGGAATACGAGGCAATGAAGGCACTTAAGGCCAATAAAGAACTAATTATCAAACCTGCAGATAAGGGGGGAGGTGTGGTTCTTGTGGATCGGGACAAATATATTGAAGGTATAAATAAACAATTACATAGTGATGGGACCTATAAGAAGCTAAAAGGAGATCCCACTCCAAGGATTGCCAAATCCCTGAAAGATTTGACATCTAAGGCTCAAGAAAAAGGAACCATAACGAAAAAAGAATTTGAATATTTAAATATTAGTGAACCATCGATTCCCACTATTTATACACTCCCGAAGATCCACAAGAGCCAGACCGACCCCCCAGGGAGACCGATAATTTCAGGTTGCAATAGTTTGACCAGCAACCTGTCTGCCTTTATAGATTTCCATTTACAGCCCATTGTGAGCACCACTAAAGCTTACCTTAAAGATACGGGTGATATATTAAGGAAATTAAATACTATTCAATGGAATGACAGCTATACTTTGTGCAGTGCGGATGTTAGCACATTATATACGATTATAGATCATGATCAAGGTCTATTTGCAGTGTCCTATTTTCTTAATAAAAGTGTGTTGGGTGAGGATTTGAAAAAATTCATTTTAGAAGGAATCAGTTTCATTTTGAGAAATAATTATTTCATTTTTGATGGTTCATTTTATTTACAGCTGATCGGGACTGCCATGGGGACCAGGTTTGCCCCCAGTTATGCTAACTTATTTATGTCCTTCTGGGAAGAAATGTATGTGTATACACCAGATGGACAACTGGGGGCAGACCTGGTCCTGTGGCATAGATTTATTGATGATATCATTTTTATAAGAGCAGGAAATGCTGAAGATTTGGATTCCTTCTGTGAAAAATTAAACAATAATCCATATAACATTAAATTAACATTTAGTAGAAGTAAGAAAGAAATTATCTTTTTAGATTTAAATATTTATATTGAAGGAGAACAGATTAAAACTAAAACTCACAGAAAAGAAACGGATGTAAATGGATATATTGAAAGGTCAAGCTTACACCATTCTAGTTGGCTGGATGGTATTCCATTCAGTCAATATGTTCGAATAAAAAGAAACTGCACAGACATAGATATATGTAAAGAACAAATGGCAACTGTCACAGAAAGATTTAAGTGCAAAGGATACACAGAAGATACCCTAATAAAAACAGGAGAGAGAGTAATTCAAATGGAGAGAAGCGACCTATTGAAGGAAAGGGAAAAAGTAAACAGAAATGGCCAAAACAAATATGATTGGGCTTTTATTAGCCAATACAGTTCTGATTCTAAGACTATTGAAAAGATCTTTTCTAACAATTGGAAAATATTAAAACAGGACCCAGTAATTGGTAATGACCTGCCAGAAAGACCTGTTTTTATATATAAAAGGGCACCATCTATTAAATCCCATTTGGTTAGAAGTTCAATAGAAAATGATCCGAGACAAAGCATTCGCACTTTAGGTTTCCACAGATGTGGTACTTGCCTTATGTGCAGGACTGTACCATCAGATGAAAAAGTTGTAAAGAATTTTATAGTTAATGGAGTAGAGTATCCGATACGGGAATTTATTACATGTCATTCCAAAAATATTATTTATTTATTAGAATGTACCTGTGGTCTATATTATATAGGAAAAACCACACGAAATTTGAAGGTACGTTTGGCTGAACACATTTACAATATTCGCAAAGGGCAGCTGACCCATTCAGTATCTGCACACTTTAAAAATATACATGGGTCTAAGGAATGTCATATTAAGCGTTTTTGTGGTATACAACAAATATTATCAAAATGGAGAACAAGAGACGTAAATTCCCGTCTCTCAAAATCGGAAATGAAGTGGATATATTTGCTCAAAACCCTAATCCCGAATGGTCTTAATACTGATTTTGAAGTATCTTGTTTTTTAAAATAAATTTTTTAAAATAAATTATTATCTTTTTTATAGATTGTTATCTTTCTAAAGTAATCTTTTTTGAATATTGATGCTGCTTTCTCTTTTGTTTGAGGTCTTAAACTTATTGGATACCATTGGACTCTTTGTTAAATTGATATGGATTCCTTAATATTGTTGTAATCGGACACAATATGGATACATTATAATGCATTGTGGAATATATAATGGAACGTAAGAACTCATGATTCCCATTGTAAACAATTCTATATGAACGTGGAGGCCATGGAACGCAAACACTACCGTTCCCTGGTAACGATGTATGTCATAATTGGACACTTCCGCTTATCAGTACGGACGTGGAACGCATAGCGGAACGCATGGATTTCCGGTTCCTGGTAACCACGGCGCATAATTGGACATAATTGGATACTTCCGTTAACCAGTACGAGCCGTGGAACGCATAGCGGAACGCAAGGACTTCCGGTTCCGGCTACTGCGGCGCGTAATTCAATCTACGGATTGCAACTAATTTGTAATTAGTTTGGGTCATAAATAGAGAACACAGCAAGGTTACCACACATGCTTCTGACGAAGGATCGAGGAGGATCCGAAACGCGTTAAGCACGGTGTGGTTCGTGAGTCCTGGACGGGTCCCCTGTGATGATCTCCGGTGCATGACACTTTCACCCGGGTTGTGTCAAATCCCTTTTCCATCTTGGGAACATCTGGAGGTCTTCCACTCAGACCAGAGAGGACTCTCATATTGGAGTGATGTATTATATGCTTTCATTCATTTTTTAAATTGTGAGTGCGTTTTTTTGTGAATAAAATTCCCCCTTTTTTTAAGAAAGGTATTGCACCATGATTTGTCTTTCTGTGTAACCACCGCATTTGGTTGTAAAAAACGGTGGACGCAGGTTCTGTTTTATTCTACCAGGTTTTGGAAAAACCAGTGTTACATCCATAATTTGGCTATCCTGATTCTGGAAACTACCTGAGGATGTCTTGATATGCTTTAGAAACACCTGAATATTGTGAGTGTTTTGGGTTTATTAAAGAAGTAACACCCTTATATTTGCGTTACTACACGATCATCTGCTCCCTGTGCCTCTCATATACTCTGTCTCAAACTGAGTTTTGATACCGAGTGGGCACAGTTTCTTCTTGTTTTACCAGATTATTTCATAAGAAGATTTTGAACTATCCCATGGACTATCTTCCCTCATATGGGATTTAATCCAACTGGAGGATCATTTCAAGGGTGATTATCCATATTACTCTTTATTGGTTCAGATTTAGCGCCATTGTGTTTTTGTTATAACTTTCCTTTTCCATTTTGTATTTATGAAGGTTATTTGAGAAACCTTTTGTTAACAGAAATACTAGGCTGCTTTTTCTGTTTATTGCGCAACTATTTTTATGTTCTATTCATAATACTACTTCTTCCTTGTCCACCTGTGCCCCCACAGATGCCATCTGCTGAGCTATCGAAAATAACTTATCAATGTAATCATTCATGTCCTTGCAGGCACTCAGTTTCGTTCCATATAGCATGCATCTTAAACTTATCCTTCTCATTAGACCTTTATCTTCATATGCATTTTGCAGGGCTCTCCACATGTCCTTAGCTGACACTTTCCGACTGACTATTGAATAGACATGCTTCTCCACAGCTAAACCTATCGTCCCGATGGCTCTGTGTACATCATCTGGGTTTGTACCTGATCCCGGGTCTATAGTAACCTTCCACATTTTTCCCGCTTAAGCTGCATCTCCATGACAAATTTCCAGGTAGCATAGTTCTCTGAACCTTTCAGCTTAGCAAAGCTCATGCTGTGTCCTGTTCTATACATCTTTTCTGCACTTGTATAAAATGTCACTTTAAACTGTGTCACTGTGATTATTCAAACAGCACTCAGGGGATTACTCTTCAAGTACAGTGCAGTCTGGGCGTGGGACTGGGCCCACAGCCTGTTGGCAAAGTGTACTGGGCTATCTGGTGCAGTGATGCCAGTCCACACACATGATTACTTAAACAGTAATGCAGGTTTATTTAGTGTACACAGGTGACTCATATGTAACACTGATAGCAGAAATTAGGAGCCCATATATCACACAAGGTAACAGCATTAGGTAATAGTACTTATCAGGAGATGTATGTGGTGGTAAAACATGGAGGACTGCACAGCCGTGTAGTCTGACGCCCACTGTAGAGAAGATGATGCATGCACTGGAAAACTGTGAGTCTCTGTAGCTGAGATCTGCTCCTGGTCTCAGCTCTACACACTTGTACACCAGGACTCTGGGACTAATTCAGACCTGATCGTAGCAGCAACTTTGTTAGCAGATGGGCTAAACCATGTGCACTGCAGGTGGGGCAGATGTAACATGTACAGAGAGTTAGATTTGGGTGGGGTGTGTTCAAACTGAAATCTAAATTGCAGTGTAAAAATAAAGCAGCCAGTATTTACCCTGTACAGAAACAATATAACCCACCCAAATCTAACTCTCTCTGCACATGTTACTGTATATCTGACCCCCCCTTCAGTGCACATGGTTTTGACCATCTGCTAACAAATTTGCTGCTACGATCAGGTTTGAATTAGGCCGCCTGTCTCTCAGGGTGGGATGTACTAAGCCTTGAAAAGTGATAATTTCACGGTGATACAGTACCAGCCAATCATCTCCTAACTGTCATTTTTTAACTCAGCCTGTGACATGGCAGTTAGGAGCTGATTGTCTGGTACTTGATCACCAGTGAAATTATCACTTTTCCAAGCTTAGTACATCCCGCCCCCAGTCTCTATGTGTGTCACACTCTCCTCACACTCTGGGCGGGATGTACTAAAGGGAAAATGCGGTAAACCCCCCGTTTTTGGGGGTTTTACCGCATTTTCATATGTACTAAAGCCCCACCGCTGGGATTACGCCGCCGGGGGTGATGGCGATACCCAATAGAAGCCTATGGGCTTCTTAACGCCGCCGCATTCCGCTGCCGAACTGCGCCGCTCACGACGATCTCTCTACCCCCGCCCCCCCCCCCCCCTCCTTCTCCCCCGCAGCACAGCCTTGTCTCCTTCCGGCTGCAGGGGGAGAAGGAGGATCACAGGGACTTCCTGAACGTCACCTCCCGGGGCTGGGAGGTGACGGAAGCCGCCACAAACCTTGTCCTGCGGACCATCACTGATCGCAGGACACCCCTGTCATCGCTCTGTGATACTTATCGCATATGTTAACCAGCGATGACCTGCGATCAGTGACAGTACATCCCGCCCTCTCTCTGAGATGGAGGAACAGGAACTAACTCCGCCTCCGAGTGACTCCTGGCACTAGAGGCCTGACACTAGGGGATGCTCCCATAGACTTGTACACAGAAGGAGACAGGTACAGAGCGCACCATATCCTAACAGACATGATATATGGACATTTATTTATCTAGGAGGGCAGCCACAAAACTTACCATCCACTTTTTTTCACTAACATTAGATTAACCCGAGCTATATATTTTCACTTTCCTTTTGAAACTACAGAATACATATATACTGTATCCACACAAAAAAGTTCTCAGTTGCGAATGATATACAGTAGCTGAGGGCCTATGGGGTACATGTTTGTATGTGCTAAAGGGATTACCAGTGGCACTGCAGTAGGCACCTAGGCTGGTGCTGGAAGTCGCAAGTATTACTAAGATGAAAAGCCATTAGCCTGGAGCTTATTCTCCAGCACCGAAATTGCCACTTGAAGCCACCAATATCTGCATCTCTCATGAAGGGGCATATTTATCAATAAATATGCATCCTCCGAATGACTGACAGAGGGACCGTGGCAGATATCTCCAATACCTGCTGTGATCTCTCCATTCCCGTCGACAGCCACAACACCCATAGGTTTCTATGGGGGATGCAAAGTTGCTAGATTTATTAACTTTTATCAGGAGATTGGCCACACTGTAGCCTATGGGTTACACATTGCTTATTAAGTCTCCAGTACCCTCCCCGGCAATGGCTGTGCCCTCTCCAGATACCGTGTCTGCACAGACAGCAGTGAGGACATGCTAAACAGCTCTGCACAGGTCACCGAAGGGGTGGCATCGCTCATCCATACATGCAATAACGATACTCTGTATTTAAAAAATTGTATGTGATCATTATAGATGAGGGATTCAAGGGCCCAGATTTATTAAGCCTTGGAGAGTGATACTGTATATCTCACGGTGATAAAGTACCAGCCAATGAGCTCCTAACTGCCATGTTACAGGCTGGGTTTGAAAAATGACAGGAGCAGTGGCAGATTTACCAAAAGGCATCCAAGGCGGATGCTTACTCACTAGCGCCGAGAGAAGGGGGGGAGAGGGTACAAATTACCTGGGCCCAGGTCTGATGAAGCGGCCTAGTGGGGGCCCAGGTCCCTCCCCCTCCTTACCTTGAAGCAGCAGCTGCAGCTTTTCTTCTCAGCCCAGCATACGCTGCTATGTGCTGGACTGCAGTGTGGCCAGGGAGGCGCTTAAAATACAATTGTTTTCTGTATTATTTTCTAATGGTGCATGGCCATGCCTCCTGTGATCAGGCCAAGCCCCCTGAAAAGTACCTGGGCCCAGCCAGGGGCATGCTCCTGAGAGTGGGTCCCACTCCTAAATCTCCTGGCTGGCTCTCTCTGGCTTCGGGAAGGCTCCTCACACTCACGGCAGCCTGGGTGTAAACACACATACCCACTCACCCGTCACTGTAACACTTTCCCACTAACTGTCACACATACCCAGTCACCCCTCACTGTAACACTTTCTCACTAAGGGCGGGATGTATTAAGATACATCGGCCCCTCGCCGCTTACCGCAGCGATGTTGATCGCATATGTACTAACATATGCAATCAATATCGCGATACCTGTTAGGTGGTCTGCTGGGGGTCTCCGTCATCTCCCCGGCATCTTTACACTGGCTAGACGCCAGGAAGCAGCAGCAGGCTGCCCCCGGCGCCTCCTCCTCCCCCCTTCAGCCGGAAGGACCTCCGGCTGCGTTGCTAGGGGGAGGAGGAGATTACCTTCCGGGTCCAGGGCAGCCTGGAGGAGGTAAGCCGGCGGAGAGGGGGAGCGGCGGTGTCGGCGGGTAGCGACGGTCGGCGATAAGAAGCCCATAGGCTTCTATAGGGTATCGCCATCCAAAGATGGCGATACCCTGGATGGCGAAAACGCGGCGGTATGGTCTTAGTAAATTTGAAAATGCGGTAAACCCCCCATTTTCGGGGGGTTAACACATTTTTGCTTTAGTATATCCCGCCCTAAGTGTCACACATACGCACTCACCCCTCACTGTAACCCTTTCCCACTTACACCCAGGCTGCACTGCCCACAGAGAGAGCCCGGACTGCAGGGTGCGGTGAGTGGGGAGCCGGGGAGGAAAACCACACACTACAGGTGCCACCTTTATGCAATCTCCCTGTCACCCCTGCCTCAGTCACCCACTCTCTACCTGTCACCCCTGCCTCAGTCACCCACTCTCTATATGACACCCCTGCCTCAGTCACCCACTCTCTACCTGTCACCCCTGCCTCAGTCACCCACTCTCTACCTGTCACCCCTGCCTCAGTCACCCACTCTCTACCTGTCACCCCTGCCTCAGTCACCCACTCTCTACCTGTCCCCCCTGCCTCAGTCACCCACTCTCTATATGTCACCCCTGCCTCAGTCACCCACTCTCTACCTGTCCCCCCTGCCTCAGTCACCCACTCTCTACCTGTCCCCCCTGCCTCAGTCACCCACTCTCTACCTGTCCCCCTTGCCTCAGTCACCCACTCTCTATATGTCACCCCTGCCTCAGTCACCCACTCTCTACCTGTCAACCTTGCCTCAGTCAGTGACAGTGAGTGGTGAGTGGGTATGCGTGACAGTGTAGGGTGAGTGGGTATGCGTGACAGTGAGGGGTGAGTGGGTGTGCGTGACAGTGAGGGGTGAGTTGGTATTCGTGACAGTGAGGGGTGAGTGGGTATACGTGACAGGGGTGAGTGGGAATGCGTGACAGTGAGGGGTGAGTGGGAATGCGTGACAGTGAGGGATGAGTGGGTATGCATGGCAGTGAGGGGTGAGTGGGTATGCGTGACAGTGAGTAGGACTGTATTACAATGAGGCGTGAGTGGGTATGTGTGCCAGTGAGTAGGAATGTATTACAGTGAGGTGTGAGTGGGTATGTGTGACAGTGAGAAAGTGTTACAGTGAGGGGTGAGTGGGTATGTGTGACAGTTAGTGGTAAAGTGTTACAGTGAGGGGTGAGTGGGTATGTGTGACAGTTAGTGGTAAAGTGTTACAGTGAGGGATGAGTGCGTATGTGTGACAGGGCGGGATGTACTAATGTACATCGCCGCCCTGCACCACGATGCTGATCGCATATGTACTAACATATGCGATCAGCATTGCGGAGGACAGCTCTTCCGATAAGAGCTGTCCTCCGCGATGCACAGCAGCTGCCTGACTTCCGGGATTTGGCCCCAGGAGTCAGTCTGCGCATGCGCGGGGTGACGGGGGCGGCCGCAGGGCATGCTGGGAGGGATCCGATCGGATCCCTCACACAGCGCCGCGGAAAGAAGTCCATAGGCTTCTATGGACTATCGCCAGCTAAAGCTGGCGAACCCCGCCGCGGCGCTGACCTGCCGGACGTGGGTTAGTACTAGTGATGAGCGGGTTCGGTTTCTCGGAAACCGAACCCCCCCGAACTTCACCCTTTTTACACGGGTCCGAGCCATACTCGGATTCTCCCGAATGGCTCGGGTAACCCGAGCGCGCCCGAACGTCATCATCCCGCTGTCGGATTCTCGCGAGATTCGGATTCTATATAAGCAGCCGCGCGTCGCCGCCATTTTCACTCGTGCATTGGAAATGTTAGGGAGAGGACGTGGCTGGCGTCCTCTCCGTTTATGTTGAACTTGATTGTGCATTATTGCTTAATTGTGGGGAGGACTGGGGAGCAGCTGTATAATATAGGAGGAGTACAGTGCAGAGTTTTGCTGATTAGTGACCACCAGTTATCCGTTCTCTGCCTGAAAAATAACGCTCCATATCTGTGCACAGTGTGCTGCATATATCTGTGCTCACACTGCTTAATTGTGGGGACTGGGGAGCAGCTGTTTATATAGCAGGAGTACAGTGCAGAGTTTTGCTGACAGTGACCACCAGTATACGTTGTCTGCCTGAAAAATAACGCTCCATATCTGTGCTCAGTGTGCTGCATATATATCTGTGCTCACACCGCTTAATTATGGGGACTGGGGAGCAGCTGTATATTATATAGCAGGAGTACAGTGCAGAGTTTTGCTGACAGTGACCACCAGTATACGTTGTGTGCCTGAAAAACACTCCATATCTGTGCTCAGTGTGCTGCTTTATTGTGGGGACTGGGGACCACCAGTATAATTAATATTATATAGGAGGAGTACAGTGCAGAGTTTTGCTGACCAGTGATCACCAGTATATAATATATAGCAGTACGGTACGGAAGGCCACTGCTGTACCTACCTCTGTGTCGTCATTAAGTATACTATCCATCTACATTCTATACCTGTGGTGCATTTTAGTTTTGCAGTTTGCTGACACAGTGACCACCAGTATACTATATATAGCAGTACGGTACGGAAGGCCACTGCTGTACCTACCTCTGTGTCGTCATTAAGTGTACTATCCATCTACATTCAATACCTGTGGTGCATTTTAGTTTTGCAGTTTGCTGACACAGTGACCACCAGTATACTATATATAGCAGTACGGTACGGAAGGCCACTGCTGTACCTACCTCTGTGTCATCATTAAGTTTACTTTCCATCTACATTCTATACCTGTGGTGCATTTTAGTTTTGCAGTTTGCTGACACAGTGACCACCAATATACTATATATAGCAGTACGGTACGGAAGGCCACTGCTGTACCTACCTCTGTGTCGTCATTAAGTATACTATCCATCTACATTCTATACCTGTGGTGCATTTTAGTTGTGCGCAGTATATATAGTAGTAGGCCATTGCTATTGATACTGGCATATAATTCCACACATTAAAAAATGGAGAACAAAAATGTGGAGGTTAAAAAAATAGGGAAAGATCAAGATCCACTTCCACCTCGTGCTGAAGCTGCTGCCACTAGTCATGGCCGAGACGATGAAATGCCATCAATGTCGTCTGCCAAGGCCGATGCCCAATGTCATAGTAGAGAGCATGTAAAATCCAAAAAACAAAAGTTCAGTAAAATGACCCAAAAATCAAAATTAAAAGCGTCTGAGGAGAAGCGTAAACTTGCCAATATGCCATTTACGACACGGAGTGGCAAGGAACGGCTGAGGCCCTGGCCTATGTTCATGGCTAGTGGTTCAGCTTCACATGAGGATGGAAGCACTCATCCTCTCGCTAGAAAAATGAAAAGACTTAAGCTGGCAAAAGCACAGCAAAGAACTGTGCGTTCTTCTAAATCACAAATACCCAAGGAGAGTCCAATTGTGTCGGTTGCGACGCCTGACCTTCCCAACACTGGACGGGAAGAGCTTGCGCCTTCCACCATTTGCACGCCCCCTGCAAGTGCTGGAAGGAGCACCCGCAGTCCAGTTCCTGATAGTCAAATTGAAGATGTCACTGTTGAAGTACACCAGGATGAGGATATGGGTGTTGCTGGCGCTGGGGAGGAAATTGACAAGGAGGATTCTGATGGTGAGGTGGTTTGGTTAAGTCAGGCACCCGGGGAGACACCTGTTGTCCGTGGGACGAATATGGCCATTGACATGCCTGGTCAAAATAAAAAAAAAATCAGCTCTTCGGTGTGGAATTATTTCAACACAAATGCGGACAACAGGTGTCAAGCCATGTGTTGCCTTTGTCAAGCTGTAATAAGTAGGGGTAAGGACGTTAACCACCTCGGAACATCCTCCCACGTCACCTGCAGCGCATTCATCATAAGTCAGTGACAAGTTCAAAAACTTTGGGTGACAGCGGAAGCAGTCCACTGACCACTAAATCCCTTCCTCTTGTAACCAAGCTCCTGCAAACCACACCACCAACTCCCTTAGTGTCAATTTCCTCCTTACCCAGGAAAGCCAATAGTCCTGCAGGCCATGTCACTGGCAAGTCTGACGAGTCCTCTCCTGCCTGGGATTCCTCTGATGCATCCTTGAGTGTAACTCCTAGTGCTGCTGGCACTGCTGTTGTAGCTGCTGGGAGTCGATCGTCATCCCAGAGGGGAAGTCGGAAGACCACTTGTACTACTTCCAGTAAGCAATTGACTGTTCAACAGTCCTTTGCGAGGAAGATGAAATATCACAGCAGTCCTCCTGTGGCAAAGCAGATAACTCAGGCCTTGGCAGCCTAGGCGGTGAGAAACGTGGTTCCGGTATCCACCGTTAATTCAGAGGCAACTAGAGACTTGATTGAGGTACTGTGTCCCCGGTACCAAATACCATCTAGATTCCATTTCTCTAGGCAGGCGATACCGAAAATGTACACAGACCTCAGAAAAAGACTCACCAGTGTCCTAAAAAATGCAGTTGTACCCAGTGTCCACTTAACCACGGACATGTGGACAAGTGGAGCAGGGCAGACTCAGGACTATATGACTGTGACAGCCCACTGGGTAGATGTATTGCCTCCCACAGCAAGAACAGCAGTGGCAGCACCAGTAGCAGCATCTCGCAAACGCCAACTCGTTCCTAGGCAGGCTACGCTTTGTATCACTGCTTTACAGAAGAGGCACACAGCTGACAACCTCTTACGGAAACTGAGGAAGATCATCGCAGAATGGCTTACCCCAATTGGACTCTCCTGGGGATTTGTGACATCGGACAACGCCAGCAATATTGTGCCTCCATTACATCTGGGCAAATTCCAGCACGTCCCATGTTTTGCACATACATTGAATTTGGTGGTGCAGAATTATTTAAAAAACGACAGGGGCGTGCAAGAGATGCTGTCGGTGGCCCGAAGAATTGCGGGCCACTTTCGGCATTCAGCCACCGCGTACAGAAGACTGGGGCACCACCAAACAATCCTGAACCTGCCCTGTCATCATCTGAAGCAAGAGGTGGTAACGAGGTGGAATTCAACCCTCTATATGCTTCAGAGGATGGAGGAGCAGCAAAAGGCCATTCAAGCCTATACATCTGGCCACGATATAGGCAAAGGAGGGGGAATGCACCTGACTCAAGCGCAGTGGAGAATGATTTCAACGTTGTGCAAGGTTCTGCAACCCTTTGAACTTGCCACACGTGAAGTCAGTTCAGACACTGCCAGCCTGAGTCAGGTCATTCCCCTCTTCAGGCTTTTGCAGAAGAAGCTGGAGACATTGAAGGAGGAGCTAAAACAGAGCGATTCCGCTAGGCATGTGGGACTTGTGGATGGAGCCCTTAATTCGCTTAACCAGGATTCACGGGTGGTCAATCTGTTGAAATCAGAGCACTACATTTTGGCCACCGTGCTCGATCCTAGATTTAAAACCTACGTTGTATCTCTCTTTCCGGCAGACACAAGTCTGCAGAGGTTCAAAGACCTGCTGGTGAGAAAATTGTCAAGTCAAGCGAAACGTGACCCGTCAACATCTCCTCCTTCACATTCTCCCGCAACTGGGGGTGCGAGGAAAAGGCTAAGAATTCCGAGCCTACCCACTGGCGGTGATGCAGGGCAGTCTGGAGCGAGTGCTGACATCTGGTCCGGACTGAAGGACCTGCCAACGATTACTGACATGTCGTCTACTGTCACTTCATATGATTCTCTCACCGTTGAAAGAATGGTGGAGGATTATATGAGTGACCGCATCCAAGTAGGCACGTCAGACAGTCCGTACATATACTGGCAGGAAAAAGAGGCAATTTGGAGGCCCTTGCACAAACTGGCTTTATTCTACCTAAGTTGCCCTCCCTCCAGTGTGTACTCCGAAAGAGTAAGTTTAGTGCAGCCGCTCACCGTGTCAGCAATCGGCGTACGAGGTTACTTCCAGAAAATGTGGAGAAGATGATGTTCATCAAAATGAATTATAATCAATTCCTCCGTGGAGACATTCACCAGCAGCAATTGCCTCCACAAAGTACACAGGGACCTGAGATGGACGAATTAATAATCTGTGAGGAGGGGGATGTACACAGTGAAAGGGGTGAGGAATCGGATGATGAGGAGGAGGTGGACATCTTGCCTTTGTAGAGCCAGTTTTTGCAAGGAGAGATTGATTGCTTCTTTTTTGGTGGGGGCCCAAACCAACCTGTCATTTCAGTCACAGTTGTGTGGCAGATCCTGTCGCTGAAATGATGGGTTTGTTAAAATGTGCATGTCCAGTTTATACAACATAAGGGTGGGTGGGAGGGCCCAGTTATACAACATAAGGGTGGGTGGGAGGGCCCAAGGACAATTCCATCTTGCACTTCTTTTTTCTTTAATTTTTCTTTGCATCATGTGCTGTTTGGGGACTATTTTTTTGAAGTTCCATCCTGCCTGACACTGCAGTGCCACTCCTAGATGGGCCACGTGTTTGTGTCGGCCACTTGTGTTGCTTAGCTTAGTCACACAGCGACCTTGGTGCGCCTCTTTTTTTCTTTGCATCATGTGCTGTTTGGGGACAATTTTTTTGAAGTGCCATCCTGCCTGACACTGCAGTGCCACTCCTAGATGGGCCAGGTGTTTGTGTCGGCCACTTGTATCGCTTAGCTTAGTCACACAGCGACCTTGGTGCGCCTCTTTTTTTCTTTGCATCATGTGCTGTTTGGGGACAATTTTTTTGAAGTGCCATCCTGCCTGACACTGCAGTGCCACTCCTAGATGGGCCAGGTGTTTGTGTCGGCCACTTGTGTCGCTTAGCTTAGCCATCCAGCGACCTCGGTGCAAATTTTAGGACTAAAAATAATATTGTGAGGTGTGAGGTGTTCAGAATAGACTGGAAATTAGTGGAAATTATGGTTATTGAGGTTAATAATACTATGGGATCAAAATGACCCCCAAATTCTATGATTTAAGCTGTTTTTTAGGGTTTTTTGAAAAAAAAACACCCGAATCCAAAACACACCCGAATCCGACAAAAAATTTTCGGTGAGGTTTTGCCAAAACGCGTCCGAATCCAAAACACGGCCGCGGAACCGAATCCAAAACCAAAACACAAAACCCGAAAAATGTCCGGTGCACATCACTAGTTAGTACATCAGGAAAATGCGGTAAACAGAGGGTTTACCGCATTTTCCGCTTAGTACATTCCGCCCACAGTGAGAAAGTGTTACAGTCAGGGGTGACTGGGTATGTATGACAGTGGGAAAGAGTTACAGTGAGTGGTGACTGGGTATGTGTGACAATGAGCTGTGAGTGAGAATGCGTGATGGTGAGTGAGTATGCACGACCGGGAGGGGTGAGTGGATATGTGTGACAGTGAGTGGGAAAGTGTTACAGTGAGGGCATACACTAACTGGGGGGCAGCATACACTGACTAGGCAGGTGCTATGGTTTGAGGAAGGGGGGCCCCAAATCGGTGTCTTGTATAGGGCACCCTGAGGTCTAAATCCGCCTCAGGTTAAGAGCTGATTGGTTGGTACGCCGTGAAATTTACTACTCTCCAAGGCTTGATAAATCTGGGCCAAGATGAGGGACTCAAGTGATGTTGAATCAGGTATTGTAATTATCCTATTGTCATTGTACTACAGATAAAATTAGTGGACTACAGAGTCGGTAAATGTAATAGTCAGTGACTTGCAGACATTGTCAGAATCCCTGTGAGTCTGCCCCCCATGTTTTAAAATGGCAAGTGTCTTTTTGTGTCAGACAGAAAATTGATAGATTGTACCTAATTTGGCTTTCAACCAAATGTACAGCAGTTTTTTTAATCACCATTTTCTTCCTGATAACCACTTCTCCTTGTTTTATTTCATTTTATACGTGTAACCACGAAACAATTGTTTATTAAATAATTAAATAAAAGGGAAATTTGAACCACACCAGACAAGTACACTAGAATCCTCTTCCTCTTCTTCAGTGTGATAAATCCGTTTGTAGGCGGGTGCACCTGTTCCCTGTAATTGACTACCCAATTGTAGAAATATATATATATATATATATATATATACTGTAAATGCGAAAGCCCTCACTCACTCACTCACTCACTCACTCACTCACTCACTCACTTACTCACTGACTCATCACTAATTCTCTTACTTCCTGATATGTTAGGAAGATTAAATGTAACATAGGTATTCTTCACGTGGGAAATATGAAAACGAAGTAATTAGAAATTTAATAAACCTCCCCTAAGGAGATGAAAAGGGGGTGACATAATGATGTCATTACCGATGCGTGGCTTGCGTTGCGTGAACAATAACGCCCAAACAGACAATCAGATCAAAATTTGGATTGCACCTCCAGTGTGTAGAATTGAATAAACTACAAAAATGGTCCTGTTACTTTTTACTGTATCTGCTACGGTTGCTCCTCGGGTAACGCCAAGAACCATGGATTAATATTTACTTACATTAAGACGTCTCATATTAAAAGCTATATAGATTTACCAAATTACTAACACTCATTTATGTGTACAACCGTGAAAATCTGAATCTCCCGTGCGAAGAACAGGTAGAACAGCTGGTACAATATAAGAGTAGTCTGGTGGCTACGGGTGGTCTTCAGTATGCCGGCTGTCGGGATCCCGGCGCACAGTATACCGGCGCCAGAATCCCGACAGACGGCTTACCGACACTTAATCTCCCTCGTGGGGGTCAACGACCCCCCTGGAGGGAGAATAAAATAGCGTGGCGCGCGCGCACCGCCGTGCCCGCAAGGGGCTCATTTGCGCTTGCCACACTGTCGGTATGCCGGCGGTCGGGCTCCCGGCGCCGGTATACTGGTCGCCGGGAGCCCGACCGCCGGCATACCATACTACACCCGTGGCTACAATGGTGCAGTGACTGAACTCTTTGCAAAGTGCCAAATACAGAAGAGACTTGCTGCTGTCACTAGCTGTTCTGCCTCCTTTTTTATTGCAACTTAGCTTCTCTTTATCTCAGCTCTGCATATCTTTATTTAAAGATTAGCGATCCTCTCTTTACAAGCTAACTCCACAATTATTATTAAACCCGCCGACAAAGGCGGTGGGGTTGTTATAATGAACAGAGAGGATTATAATGCAGAAATCTTTAGACAATTAGGAGAAACCCATACCTATAAAAAATTAAGGGCAGATCCATCAGATAAAGTTAAACAAAAGTTAAATGTATTACTATCTCTTTATACTTCTAAAGGTGTGATTACCGACAAGGAACAACTGTATATGACTATTGAAAAACCCTCCATACCTGTCCTATATGTCCTACCCAAGATCCACAAGTCTTTAACTGCACCACCTGGTAGGCCTATTGTAGCTGGCACCAATTCGATATTGGCAAATTTGTCACATTTTATCGACCATATGCTACAGCCAATAGTTATTAAAACTCGAGCATATATAAAAGATACTATTGATGTTATTAACAAGATGGACAATATTAGTTGGTCATCAGACTTGTGGCTAGTGACTGCGGATGTCACATCGTTATATACCATTATCGACCATAGTAAAGGTTTGGAATCGATTTGCTTTTTTTTGGAACAAGAGAAATATTCTACGGAGAAGAGAAATTTTGTTTTAGAGGGGATTAGTCTCATTTTAAACAATAATTTCTTTAAATTTGAGGACTCCTTCTATTTACAATTGAAGGGAACTGCCATGGGCACCAGGGTCGCGCCCAGTTATGCCAACCTGTTTATGGCATTTTGGGAGGAGCTTAACATCTGGAAACTTCTCTCCCTGGGCGCGGGCCTGGTGTCCTGGCACCGCTACATAGACGACGTGCTGTTTATGTGGAAGGGTGATCGGCAGTCCCTGGATACCTTCTGCAATGAACTAAATAGAAATGAGTGTAATATTGTTTTTTCATTTGACATTAGTGACTCTCAAGTCAACTTTCTAGATTTAACAATATATGCAGAAGAAGAGAGAATCTTAACTAAGAATTTCACTAAGCCTACTGATTGCAACTCTTTTATTCACTATGAAAGCAATCACCATAAGAACTGGCTAAAAAGCATTCCAACCAGTCAATTTCAACGTATAAGACGTAACTGCACTAAGAAGGAGACCTATCTATGCCAATCAGACTCATTAAAGAAAAACTTCATTGCTAAGGGGTTTAATCCCGATCATATTGAACAGACTCGTCAATCCTGTCTTACCTTAGATCGGACTCAACTTCTTTCCTCTAAAGTAAATAAAAATAAGGATAAGCCTAATGATGTAGCTGTTATTATGGGTTTTAATAGTCAATACAAACAAGTAGAAACTATTTTTAAAAAACACTGGGGAGTACTCACCAAAGACCCCGTTCTAAAAGAACATATATCAGGGCGACCGAAATTTATTTACCGCAGAGCTAAAAATCTTAAAAATAATCTGGTGAAAAGTGTAGTCCCTGTTAACATCAATACAGGGAAAATCACTTCCAAAGGTTTTTACAGGTGCGGCAAATGTAGTATGTGCAAAGCCTGTAAGTATGATAAATCTAAAATTACTGAATATAAGTCCAATCAGACCAATAAGATATATGAAATAAAAGATTTTATTACTTGTCATAGCCAATGGGTTGTATATATATTGGAATGCAGCTGTGGACGACAATATGTCGGCAAGACTAAACGTAAATTAAAAGAACGTCTAGCTGAACATGTTAGAAACATACGAAAAGGTTTATTGTCACATAATGTGTCTTCTCATTTTAAAGATATCCATGCATGCAATATAAAAGATTTGGTATTTTTTTGTGGCATACAAAATATTAGATCCAATTGGCGTACCGACACAAGGGAGGAGGATTTGGCTAAGGCAGAGATGCGGAATATATACAAATTGAAAACAATGGTACCAAAGGGGTTAAATGCCGAATTTGAACTTAAATGGTTTTTGTGAAAAACATATATTAGTAAGGAGTATTCCATTCTAACATATATTCTTTCCCCTTTTTTTGAGCATCGGAATGGATTTTCATGGTGGCTTTCATAAAAATTTCGTGTTGGGCTGATAAGAGGATCACGATGTATATATGAACACCAATGGAGAACGCAAACAAATACCCCGTCATTGCCTAGCAACGTAATGCTGTAAATTCAACTGAGACACAGAGCAGAATTCCTTCCGGTGGTAACGATGTTTTACCGGAAGTCATCACAGCTGAAGCGTTCCAGCGACTCGGACGGCGTGCGGGCTAAATACCGGATGCAACATTGACCGGAAGTCATCACAGCTGAAGCGTTCCAGCAATTTGGATGGCGTGCGGGCCAAATACCGGATGCAACATTTTATAGATATACGGACTCTTTTATATGAGTGTTTTATAATTATGATTATTTAGATTGGTGTTCTAAGGAATAATATAGGATCCTCCTGTTAATATATGGTGCATTTCAATGGGATTTGCTATATGCGCTTTTTGATGACGTCTGTTTTCTAAACACACGATATTTGTTTCTCTATTACATTACATAATGGGAATTTAAGGGATTTTTAATATTTTTTTAGGAATGTTTTAGTATGTTTTTGATTCGTTATATTATTTTTATGTCAA
Source organism: Pseudophryne corroboree (assembly GCF_028390025.1). Taxonomy (NCBI): domain Eukaryota; kingdom Metazoa; phylum Chordata; class Amphibia; order Anura; family Myobatrachidae; genus Pseudophryne; species Pseudophryne corroboree. Next base: position 1,108,507,270 of record NC_086444.1, on the reverse strand, counting down.
TTAAGATGTTTTTATTTGATTAATCTGTATCATGTGACCGGAACTAAGGGGGTATAAATATGGCCTCCAGATGATCAATAAGCACACTTGGAAAAAGGACAAGGATCCGAAACGCGTCAGTGTGCTGTGGCCTCCAGACTAAGGGACATCTTCATTTGGCTGTCGGGTATAGTATGATGCCTATGGCAAATTTGCTTATCCGGATATAGGCGCTATTCATCTATCGTTCTTTACCTGTTCAGCCGGTGTCGGTGTTTCTGGTCGAAAGGCTTTTTGTGTTTTCATGTATTTGTCCAGATTTGTTTTATGGTCCTTTTGTACCAATAAATTGTTTTTTACCTTCACAATTTTTTTGGGATCAATATTTGAGGATCGTGTATATAAAAGCTAATCAAGCTATCTCCACATGAATTTTGGATTCCAGCACAAAAAAGAAACCTTTATGTGAACATAGGGAATTTCTAAAAGGTCAGTTCATTGTGGGTGATTATATATTGGCTACACATTTGGAGCTAAAAGAAACACGTTGAAAACGGTGGACAAAGATACCTTTCAATGCATATAGGGCACTATTTGAAGGTCAGTGCTTGACAGGTTATCTTTGCCTTTTTGAAGTTTTATAAGAAGAGGAAGTGTGTGCGACTAACCTATAAAGAAACCTTTTGGTGCATATAGGGCACTATTTTAAGGTCAGTGCCTATAAAGAGAACATCTATTCCACCATGTATTGGTGGTAATGGTCGTCCTCTACTAACCTCGTGTCTTCCTCTTTTTGGGTTCAACTTCTCTACTTTGTGGAGTGAAGATAACCCAGGGTGTTTGACTACTTTTGGATAGCCGCTACAGACAAGAAGAATAACCATCCATATTGACAGCGCTGTGGTTTTGTTTCATTGTTGTTTTTATCTATTTGTATATGGGCTAGGTGAGCTCAGAAACTTAATCTAGCTGCAGTCTCTGGTTGGCGCAGGTGGAAAACTACTTTTTGCTATACATTCTAGTAAATCACCTTTGTATTTTACTTGCGCCTCCCCATTATGTTCTCACACAGGGACAATAGAAAGTTACAGTTACATCATGTCTTTGGAAACAAAGATATGAATGATGTTGTCTTAGAAGATAATGATTTAGAGTCAGCTATGTGGAAATTAGAAAAACTATTAATAAAAGAAGGGAAAATATGGTGGGAGATAGCCACCCTTGAAAGGTACTTGAAAGAAAATATCATACCCAGGGGTTTAAGGTTAGATAAAACCCCATCATTTGATAATGAGACAGGTGATTTTAAAAAAGAGTGGTTCCGCATTTTAGACTCTTGCTCACTTGCATTAATGCAGTTAATTATCGGAGAAAAAAATAGTGAATTAAAAAAAATAGAAGAAGATATACTGCTAACTAGAACATTGGTGGATCCATTTTCAGGACTCCAAGACTATAAGGACTTGGAAACAGAAATTATTAGAAAAGTAGAGAAAAATGAGAAAGAGATTAGGTTTAAAAAACACAAGAAATTTCAGAGGGATAGAAATGACTATCAGCAAGGGGAAGAACATATGATAACCAAAAAAGAACGTAATTTTTTGGTCAGAAAGGACCAACCCAATATGATAGGCACTTCATCCGAAGCCTCCACCTCATACAATAGTGATAGAAATCAGAAGAAAGCACAGAGAAGAAATGAAAATATTACCCCTTATAGACGAAGGTTTGGGCATAAGGATTTTGAGAAATATCCTAACCAGGGGAAGACAGGAAATCAGGTTGGTTCTCTGAAATATAGAAACACTTTTAGAGAAAACAACCAAAATCAGGACTGGAGTTCACAAAACCGAGATAGATATAGAGATAGAGATCTTTATAATAATAGATATGAAAAAGATCACTTTGATAACGATTATGGGAGAAATCGGTTTGGACCCATTAAAGATCAGGAACGTTTTTTAGATCAGAGATCGATCCACTCAACAAGGTGGCGATAAAACGTAAACATCGGGGCAAAAGGGCAGGCCAACACCAGGGACCAAATAAAAAGAAGAAAAGAACCAAACATAAGATAAGCCCAATAGAGAATAACACATCAATAGAAAGCCACCATATTACAGAGGGTAATAAAACCAAAATATATAATCTGAGTGACTACATTTGTAGTAAGGAAGAACAATATGTATTGGAGAAAGGATTAAAATTTGCTCCATCTAACCATGTGGACGATTTTGAGGTCTTTATCGACCTGCAAAAATTCATTAGGAAGTTAGCCTTAAAAAGGTTCTTTGCTGAAAAGATGGAAGGTGCCAACCCTGACAGTAATGAAATAGGCCCATACTCTGTGTTTAAACGCAGGTCTACTTTTTATCCCACTCATAAAAAGGGATGTTTTGTTGAATCTTTTGAAAAATTAGTGAAAGAAGATTTAGAAAGGACGGTTTTCAGAAAAGCCAAACATGTGAACATGTCCAAGAGTGAAAGATTAGCGATCCTCTCTTTACAAGCTAACTCCACAATTATTATTAAACCCGCCGACAAAGGCGGTGGGGTTGTTATAATGAACAGAGAGGATTATAATGCAGAAATATTTAGACAATTAGGAGAAACCCATACCTATAAAAAATTAAGGGCAGATCCATCAGATAAAGTTAAACAAAAGTTAAATGTATTACTATCTCTTTATACTTCTAAAGGTGTGATTACCGACAAGGAACAACTGTATATGACTATTGAAAAACCCTCCATACCTGTCCTATATGTCCTACCCAAGATCCACAAGTCTTTAACTGCACCACCTGGTAGGCCTATTGTAGCTGGCACCAATTCGATATTGGCAAATTTGTCACATTTTATCGACCGTATGCTACAGCCAATAGTTATTAAAACTCGAGCATATATAAAAGATACTATTGATGTTATTAACAAGATGGACAATATTAGTTGGTCATCAGACTTGTGGCTAGTGACTGCGGATGTCACATCGTTATATACCATTATCGACCATAGTAAAGGTTTGGAATCGATTAGCTTTTTTTTGGAACAAGAGAAATATTCTACGGAGAAGAGAAATTTTGTTTTAGAGGGGATTAGTCTCATTTTAAACAATAATTTCTTTAAATTTGAGGACTCCTTCTATTTACAATTGAAGGGAACTGCCATGGGCACCAGGGTCGCGCCCAGTTATGCCAACCTGTTTATGGCATTTTGGGAGGAGCTTAACATCTGGAAACTTCTCTCCCTGGGCGCGGGCCTGGTGTCCTGGCACCGCTACATAGACGACGTGCTGTTTATGTGGAAGGGTGATCGGCAGTCCCTGGATACCTTCTGCAATGAACTAAATAGAAATGAGTGTAATATTGTTTTTTCATTTGACATTAGTGACTCTCAAGTCAACTTTCTAGATTTAACAATATATGCAGAAGAAGAGAGAATCTTAACTAAGAATTTCACTAAGCCTACTGATTGCAACTCTTTTATTCACTATGAAAGCAATCACCATAAGAACTGGCTAAAAAGCATTCCAACCAGTCAATTTCAACGTATAAGACGTAACTGCACTAAGAAGGAGACCTATCTATGCCAATCAGACTCATTAAAGAAAAACTTCATTGCTAAGGGGTTTAATCCCGATCATATTGAACAGACTCGTCAATCCTGTCTTACCTTAGATCGGACTCAACTTCTTTCCTCTAAAGTAAATAAAAATAAGGATAAGCCTAATGATGTAGCTGTTATTATGGGTTTTAATAGTCAATATAAACAAGTAGAAACTATTTTTAAAAAACACTGGGGAGTACTCACCAAAGACCCCGTTCTAAAAGAACATATATCAGGGCGACCGAAATTTATTTACCGCAGAGCTAAAAATCTTAAAAATAATCTGGTGAAAAGTGTAGTCCCTGTTAACATCAATACAGGGAAAATCACTTCCAAAGGTTTTTACAGGTGCGGCACATGTAGTATGTGCAAAGCCTGTAAGTATGATAAATCTAAAATTACTGAATATAAGTCCAATCAGACCAATAAGATATATGAAATAAAAGATTTTATTACTTGTCATAGCCAATGGGTTGTATATATATTGGAATGCAGCTGTGGACGACAATATGTCGGCAAGACTAAACGTAAATTAAAAGAACGTCTAGCTGAACATGTTAGAAACATACGAAAAGGTTTATTGTCACATAATGTGTCTTCTCATTTAAAAGATATCCATGCATGCAATATAAAAGATTTGGTATTTTTTTGTGGCATACAAAATATTAGATCCAATTGGCGTACCGACACAAGGGAGGAGGATTTGGCTAAGGCAGAGATGCGGAATATATACAAATTGAAAACAATGGTACCAAAGAGGTTAAATGCCGAATTTGAACTTAAATGGTTTTTGTGAAAAACATATATTAGTAAGGAGTATTCCATTCTAACATATATTCTTTCCCCTTTTTTTGAGCATCGGAATGGATTTTCATGGTGGCTTTCATAAAAATTTCGTGTTGGGCTGATAAGAGGATCACGATGTATATATGAACACCAATGGAGAACGCAAACAAATACCCCGTCATTGCCTAGCAACGTAATGCTGTAAATTCAACTGAGACACAGAGCAGAATTCCTTCCGGTGGTAACGATGTTTTACCGGAAGTCATCACAGCTGAAGCGTTCCAGCGACTCGGACGGCGTGCGGGCTAAATACCGGATGCAACATTGACCGGAAGTCATCACAGCTGAAGCGTTCCAGCAATTTGGATGGCGTGCGGGCCAAATACCGGATGCAACATTTTATAGATATACGGACTCTTTTATATGAGTGTTTTATAATTATGATTATTTAGATTGGTGTTCTAAGGAATAATATAGGATCCTCCTGTTAATATATGGTGCATTTCAATGGGATTTGCTATATGCGCTTTTTGATGACGTCTGTTTTCTAAACACACGATATTTGTTTCTCTATTACATTACATAATGGGAATTTAAGGGATTTTTAATATTTTTTTAGGAATGTTTTAGTATGTTTTTGATTCGTTATATTATTTTTATGTCAATTAAGATGTTTTTATTTGATTAATCTGTATCATGTGACCGGAACTAAGGGGGTATAAATATGGCCTCCAGATGATCAATAAGCACACTTGGAAAAAGGACAAGGATCCGAAACGCGTCAGTGTGCTGTGGCCTCCAGACTAAGGGACATCTTCATTTGGCTGTCGGGTATAGTATGATGCCTATGGCAAATTTGCTTATCCGGATATAGGCGCTATTCATCTATCGTTCTTTACCTGTTCAGCCGGTGTCGGTGTTTCTGGTCGAAAGGCTTTTTGTGTTTTCATGTATTTGTCCAGATTTGTTTTATGGTCCTTTTGTACCAATAAATTGTTTTTTACCTTCACAATTTTTTTGGGATCAATATTTGAGGATCGTGTATATAAAAGCTAATCAAGCTATCTCCACATGAATTTTGGATTCCAGCACAAAAAAGAAACCTTTATGTGAACATAGGGAATTTCTAAAAGGTCAGTTCATTGTGGGTGATTATATATTGGCTACACATTTGGAGCTAAAAGAAACACGTTGAAAACGGTGGACAAAGATACCTTTCAATGCATATAGGGCACTATTTGAAGGTCAGTGCTTGACAGGTTATCTTTGCCTTTTTGAAGTTTTATAAGAAGAGGAAGTGTGTGCGACTAACCTATAAAGAAACCTTTTGGTGCATATAGGGCACTATTTTAAGGTCAGTGCCTATAAAGAGAACATCTATTCCACCATGTATTGGTGGTAATGGTCGTCCTCTACTAACCTCGTGTCTTCCTCTTTTTGGGTTCAACTTCTCTACTTTGTGGAGTGAAGATAACCCAGGGTGTTTGACTACTTTTGGATAGCCGCTACAGACAAGAAGAATAACCATCCATATTGACAGCGCTGTGGTTTTGTTTCATTGTTGTTTTTATCTATTTGTATATGGGCTAGGTGAGCTCAGAAACTTAATCTAGCTGCAGTCTCTGGTTGGCGCAGGTGGAAAACTACTTTTTGCTATACATATCTTTATTTATCACTGCTCTGCGTTGCCATAACTGCTCTGCATTTTTTTTATAACAGCTCAGCATCCATTTATCACGGTTGTGTATCTCTATTTATCATTGATCTGTATCTCTTTATCACGGCTGTGCTTCTCTTTATCACTGCTCTGCATCTCTTTATCACTGCCCTGCATCTCTATATCACAGGTCTGCAACATAACCCCTTAGATTTTATGGATCCTCAGCTGCCTAACCCCTCCCTCTCTTAGGGCTTCCTCCCATTGCTTACTCTGTTATGTGGCTTCCAGCATTGTATTGGGTTTATTCACACTGCCTCTGCAGTGACCCCTCATTTTTTCCTCCTGTTGGGGGTTTTTGTATGCGGGGACTCCCCCTCTTTTTTAATCATAATATGGGTCTCTTACTACTTCTTTCCATTACTGGCTTTATGCCCTTTTTCAAAGGCAATTCTCCCTTATTCATATATGGGCTTTTTTCGTGGCATTTCCCCCTCACAACATAATTGTGATTATTTCCCCTATCAAACAATTTAGAGCTCAGGTGGTCCCTAGGATCTCCTACCCCAGGGCCCCAACTGTGATTTCCTCCTCTATTCTCACTGACAGTAATCACTACAGTCTCCATCCCCATTTATCTCTGACAGGACAAATCACACAGAGCTATATCACTTTGCCCCTCTTTCTCTGACAGGATGAATCACACAGGACTTTTTATCACTTCGCCCCTCTCTCATTAAAACATTACACTCAGCACTCATTATTGTCACTCATTGAGTAGTTGAGCCCTAACTACTAATTTTGACCAAGGGGTCTATGTATTAAGCCTTGGAGAGAGATAAAGTATATGGAATTAAAGTACCTGCATATCAGCTCCTAACTCTAATTTTTCAAACGCAGCCTGTAACATGACTGTTAGGAGCTGATTGGCCTGGTACTTTATCTCTCTCCACCATTGATATTTCTATCATGGGTGTAAAGTGCACATATTGCACCCATATTTTAATACTTACCTCCCTGAAGTCCAGCATCGGTTGCTGCAATCGCGGTGAAAATCACAGCTAAAATGGCTCCTGTGCATGCACAGTAAAGATTTTGGTCTCCAGAACATTGCGGGTGCCATGTTTCCAGAGACCTGCGCATGCCACCGGAGTCTGCACAGAGACCCCCTCCTCTCTTAAAACGCCCTTGCTCTCCACTTTATCTCTCTCCAAGGCTAAGTACATAGACCACCAAATTTGCCATATATCTGGGCTTCCCCTGGCCATCAATGATAGTATGCTCACAGTCACCAGCTAACTGCATTAACTGGGAGCCTCACTGCCTATTCCCATGTAGTATTCTGTACATTTTTCTTATGAATGTCTACATTTATCTCCAATCTGCTTTTGCTGTGACTAAATAGATTTACTGGGTAAATCTATACTTATCTACTGTATATTCCATTCATCTATGAAGGGAGAGCCAATAACAATATGCTGTAAGCATAACTCCATCAGTGAACATACAATGTAAGATGCACAATGGACGTTTTCTTCCAAACAGTATATGTCTATTTTTAGTTGGCATAGTAACATTATTATCAGTCAGCGTGATTGGATTGTTGCAAACACACCCCAAAAATATATATCTGTAAAAGCAGTGATGACTGTAATGTTATTTCCACTGAGCATCCTCTTATTCACTGTACACTGGGCCTAATTCAGGTTTGAACGCACTTGCCTGCGCAGCTGCGATTTTTCGGGCTATGGTCTTGCTAATCCTCGCAACTGATGCTACGCCAAGAAAATAATAGAGACGCCCACTGAAGCCGTCGCAGAGTCCTCAGCAACTGCGCATATATATGCAATATCATCACAATAACGAGGAACATACACTCTCGGAGTCTATGGCCATGCAGACTGGCCGTGGCAGTAGGCACATTGGTGCCGTGTTTCTGTACTACATGATCGCAGCTGAAGGCAGATGCACGCTCCAATAAACAGCCTGCGTTTTTGCCACCACTTTGTTACCTCCCCTAAGCGGTCCCTTCCTGTCAATAATCTGAAAGGAAATTTCTCACTGTGAGCCGCATTGCAAAGGTATCTTGGCACATGCCAGTGCGATCGTGGCACATGCACAGTCTGCCAATAATCGCTCAGTTACGTTACCATTGACATAGAGTACAAAATGAATTAGGCACACAAAGAGGACAAAAGGGTTCCTACAGGAATAGTGTGCACAATCATTTTGGATGCTACACAAATGTTTGGTGTTTTTCTTATGTTCATGCACATATTGGTCACATATATATATATATATATATACACATATAGTTGAGTCACATTATTACGACCACCAGCAGTGGCGGAACTAGCAAGCGGTGGGCCCAGGTGCAACAAAATGCTAAATGCTTTGCCCCCCCCACATCCCGTCCAAGTCCAGCACCTCACCACCAACTCCAAATTAGGGATCCTTTGCATGCTCCCGTATTATATATATATATATATATATATATATATAGATATATCTCGATATTGATATATCATTTAAAAAAGGGATTGCGGGCCACACAGGTGTATGTGTGTGTGTGTATATATATATGTATATATATATATATAATATTCAGTGGCACTTTTACACATTACGGCAGACAGCGTTCCCTTTTTACACATTACGGCAGACAGCGTCCTCTTTTCTACACATTACGGCAGACAGTCCCCCTTTTTTACACATTATGGCAGACAGCATCCCCTTTTTACACATTACGGCAGACAGCTTCCCCTTTTTTACACATTACGGCAGACAGTCCCCCTTTTTACACATTACGGCAGACAGCGTCCCCTTTTTTACACATTACGGCAGACAGCGTGCCCTTTTGTACACATTACGGCAGACAGCGTTCCCTTTTTACACATTACGGCAGACAGAGTCCCCTTTTTACACTTTTACGGCAGACAGCATCCCCTTTTTTACACATTTCGACAGACAGCATCCCCTTTTTACACATTACGCCAGACAGAGTCCACCTTTTACACATTACGGCAGACAGTCCCCCTTTTTACACATTACGGCAGACAGCGTCCCCTTTTTTACATATTACGGCAGACAGCGTCCCCTTTTTACACATTACGGCAGACAGCGTCCCCTTTTTACACTTTTACGGCAGACAGCATCCCCTTTTTTACACATTACGGCAGACAGCGTCCCCTTTTTACACATTACGGCAGAGTCCACCTTTTACACATTACGGCAGACAGTGTCCCCTTTTTTACACATTACGACAGACAGCGTCCATTTTTACAGATTACGGCAGACAGAGTCCCCTTTTTAAACTTTTATGGCAGACAGCAACCCCTTTTTTACACATTACGGCAGACAGCGTTCCCTTTTTACACATTACGGCAGACAGCGTCCTCTTTTCTACACATTACGGCAGACAGTCCCCCTTTTTTACACATTATGGCAGACAGCATCCCCTTTTTACACATTACGGCAGACAGCTTCCCCTTTTTTACACATTACGGCAGACAGTCCCCCTTTTTACACATTACGGCAGACAGCGTCCCCTTTTTTACACATTACGGCAGACAGCGTCCCCTTTTGTACACATTACGGCAGACAGCGTCCCCTTTTTACACATTACGGCAGACAGAGTCCCCTTTTTACACTTTTACGGCAGACAGCATCCCCTTTTTTACACATTTCGACAGACAGCGTCCCCTTTTTACACATTACGACAGACAGAGTCCACCTTTTACACATTACGGCAGACAGTCCCCCTTTTTACACATTACGGCAGACAGCGTCCCCTTTTTTACATATTACGGCAGACAGCGTCCCCTTTTTACACATTACGGCAGACAGCGTCCCCTTTTTACACTTTTACGCAGACAGCATCCCCTTTTTTACACATTACGGCAGACAGCGTCCCCTTTTTACACATTACGGCAGAGTCCACCTTTTACACATTACGGCAGACAGTGTCCCCTTTTTTACACATTACGACAGACAGCGTCCATTTTTACAGATTACGGCAGACAGAGTCCCCTTTTTAAACTTTTATGGCAGACAGCAACCCCTTTTTTACACATTTCGACAGACAGCGTCCCCTTTTTACAAATTACGGCAGACAGAGTCCACCTTTTACACATTATGGCAGACAGTCCCCCTTTTTACACATTACAGCAGACAGCGTCCCCTTTTTTACACATTACGGCAGACAGCGTCCCCTTTTTATCACATTACGGCAGACAGCGTCCCCTTTTTACACATTATGGCAGACAGAATAGATGAATAGATAGATAGATACAGTAGATCACAGGTTCTCAAACTCGTTCCTCAGGACCCCACACAGTGCATGTTTTGCAGGTCTCCTCACAGAATCGCAAGTGAAATAATTAGCTCCAACTGTGGACCTTTTAAAATGTTTCAGTGAGTAATTAATACACCTGTGCACTTGCTGGGTTATCTGCAAAACATGCACTGTGTGGGGTCCTGAGGACCGAGTTTGAGAACCACTGCAGTAGATAGACAGAAAGAACAGACAATACTTACTGTCTCCGCTGGCTCACAGGCTCCTCGGTGCAGCTTCTGGCAGATCCCGGGCAGGGGAGAAGGAGGAGGAGGGAGGGGGAGGAGGGAGCCGCAGCAGCACAATGTAATTGGTAGAGGCACCGCTGCAACTGTCCCTCTCCTTCCACATAGGCTGGCTGCTGCCGCTGTGATGAGGGAAGCGCATCCCAGCATTCACAGCGGCTGTGGCGGCCAGCCTATGTGGAAGGAGAGGGACAGCTGCAGCGGCGCCTCCACCAATTACATTGTGCTGCTGCGGCTCCCTCCTCCCCTTCCCTCCTCCTCCTTCCCTCCGTGGCTGCATCCCTATGCTCTCCTCCTAGGCAGCAGCAGACAGCGGCAGGCGGCATGTAATGTGTCAGTTTGACTCATTACATGCCGCTGGCTTTGGGCCCCTTCACAGTGGCGGGCCTCAGTGGAAGGCACCGCTTGCACTGGTGGTAGTTCCGCCACTGACCACCAGCTAATAGCCAGAGCAACCACTATGGTGTGAAAGAATGGTGTTACTGTAACAAATACAAAAGGTGGCGCAAGGGAAATGCTGCCTGGGAAAACGCTGACTCAAAACAGGATATCACCTTTATCCAACAACATATACAAAAAAAGGGGGGGTGAGTCAGTTGTCTCCTTTGGCGCATGGGAAAAGGGAACAAGGGAGACCTATGGAAACGATACAGATTATTTCCCTCGGTAAATTGAAACTAAGCTTGAAGGGAATAGTTTGCGTACCCCCACTCACACTGTACGGGGGTGAGATGTATCCATAAAGGTATCTTTCTCAATCGTAAAACCGGGGTTTACATGTATCTAGGCCTTCTCTCGGGCAGGCAGTCAGAAATGTAGGGAAGAAGAGACGAAGGGTCGTACCCCAACTCATATGACGCGGAACTTGATGACTCCTATCAAGGTATCTTTTAACTGTTCAATGTAGGTTTATGATGTAACTTCTCAGCAAAACGACGGTCTCATAGGATTTGTAAAGATAAAACAAACACACAATGTGTAGTATTTCAAAATGACCCCACTATCATGTGAAATAACATGGAATGTGGGTAACCTACACCGTGATTATGTGGTATACTGATATTATGTTTGCTGGGTGCACTGTGAATCTGCCCTTCACAATGGTGGAAGAATAAAGCCAAAACGTACCCCTCACTCACACAAGAGAAAATGGGGTGACTCCCATCAAGGTATCTTTAAACCACCAAACACATCTAATTGGCGTACCCCAACTCACGAGTGACGGTGTGGACCAATTCTCATCTGGGTTTCTTTATTGTCTTGATATCTTTCTTAATCGTTAGACAATTAGACTCAGGAAACTCTTCTTATTGTATATAATCCATAAAACAGTTTATTGTTTCCAAACAGAATTCCATCAAACTGATAGAATGTATGCAAAGTCCACAAAACCAAAAAAACAATATTTAAAAACTTCCCGCAAGTCATTCATTGGTTGATACCAGGATGGGTTTTCCAACCAAGTTGAACAGAACAAATTCAAAAAATGAAATAAAAAATTTAAAAAGTTAAAAAGTCACAATACATCCAAAATGTACTCCAGTGTAGTCTATTAAAAGAAATTGATGGCTACTCACACAGTGGTATGTCGACGCGTTTCGGTCCTGGGACCTTCCTCAAGACATGACCAACTGTGTGGGGAGCCAGATATTTATGATACGAGTAGCCAATTGTGCGCTGACAGGAAATTGATGTAAAGGAAGTGACATCATCCTGTAGTTCAGCATTTCAAATAGACCTATCTTTACACATAATCCAAATATTATACTTCTGTTTATCCTACTAGTCTGGTGACACAACTAAGACATTCCTAGGGCTTCATAGTATGAAGTTTCAAATGTCTTATGTACGGATTAGTTTTCTCCGTGCATTGTGACTCACTTCCGGTCCCGCAATGGTTTCTGGGAAGTGTAGTTCAATGCACCGTAATGGTCTCACTATCATAACTTAGACGAATCCCATGGAACTCTAAAATGTGCATACAAGTGTTAGTCGTTCGCTTAATATTTAATGGTGTACCTGGGACATTTGTCTAACTTTAAAACTGTAAACACTCACACCGGATCGATACGTCACTTCCGGGAGTGAAGGGATTCATGGGAAATGTAGTTGATGTTAAAAAACGGCATTTAGAGATCATTTCATAAATAAATATGTTTGCAATCTTCATTCTAGACTAAAACAGTCAATTTCAAAGGTCTCCGGTTTGTTAATCTGCTGACGTCCTTTTAAACGATCGAGATCACATAGATTGACGCTTGCGCAGTCGCCCTCAGTGTGCGTCGGGACATGTAGTCCAGGGAGTCATCCTTCCTTTGTATGCCCGACTTGTCACCAACAGCCATTGCGTTGCTGTATCTTTCGCCGATCGATGCCCTCATATAAATTGATGAATGACATGGGATCTGGGTTTTTATGTGGTGATGGGAAATTCTTCTGACAGAACCCTCCATACTTCGGTTACGTGATCGATCAGGTAGATTGGACATAGTTTGATGATTGGTCGAACATATGTTTGCGTGACCAGCCATATGGAAAAATAAAGAAAATTTATGAGTAATACATAAATAAAAAAATAAAAACATAAGACAAAAATGAGTACAGCACAATAAAAATGTGATATGATTGTTCATAAAAACCACTTCAATTCAAAATCGGAATTGAGACCTCCTGGTAGCAAAGTTTTACATTGATAAATAAGTCTCATTTCAGCTTTTGCTAGTGTGGTGGCTGTATCTCTATTCCTTAAACTTGATTTTATATGTTTAATACCATAAAAACCAGTGATTTCTTAGGGGAACAACTATGGTGGTCTTTAAAATGTGCAGACAGAGCATGTGTATTCAAGCCTTTCCTGACATTCCTAATATGTTCTCCAATCCTGACTTTTAAAGGACGTGACGTACGTCCAATATAAAATAAACCACTGCTGCAACTAATTGCATAAACCACATTTTTGGTGTCACATGTGATAAAGTCGGTGATCTTAATGGTTTGATTGTTAATACAGACTTCAATAATTTTATTATCACCTTTGCTGTTTCTACAACCGATACAATTTAAACATCTATAGAATCCTTTGGATAGGACTCTAGGGTGTGTTATAGATGCTGCTGATGTACTGCAAACCAGAGTGGACTTAATATTGGAATGTCAGGAAAGGCTTGAATACACATGCTCTGTCTGCACATTTTAAAGACCACCATAGTTGTTCCCCTACAGAAATCACTGGTTTTTATGGTATTAAACATATAAAATCAAGTTTAAGGAATAGAGATACAGCCACCACACTAGCAAAAGCTGAAATGAGACTTATTTATCAATGTAAAACTTTGCTACCAGGAGGTCTCAATTCCGATTTTGAATTGAAGTGGTTTTTATGAACAATCATATCACATTTTTATTGTGCTGTACTCATTTTTGTCTTATGTTTTTATTTTTTTATTTATGTATTACTCATAAATTTTCTTTATTTTTCCATATGGCTGGTCACGCAAACATATGTTCGACCAATCATCAAACTATGTCCAATCTACCTGATCGATCACGTAACCGAAGTATGGAGGGTTCTGTCAGAAGAATTTCCCATCACCACATAAAAACCCAGATCCCATGTCATTCATCAATTTATATGAGGGCATCGATCGGCGAAAGATACGGCAACGCAATGGCTGTTGGTGACAAGTCGGGCATACAAAGGAAGGATGACTCCCTGGACTACATGTCCCGACGCACACTGAGGGCGACTGCGCAAGCGTCAATCTATGTGATCTCGATCGTTTAAAAGGACGTCAGCAGATTAACAAACCGGAGACCTTTGAAATTGACTGTTTTAGTCTAGAATGAAGATTGCAAACATATTTATTTATGAAATGATCTCTAAATGCCGTTTTTTAACATCAACTACATTTCCCATGAATCCCTTCACTCCCGGAAGTGACGTATCGATCCGGTGTGAGTGTTTACAGTTTTAAAGTTAGACAAATGTCCCAGGTACACCATTAAATATTAAGCGAACAACTAACACTTGTATGCACATTTTAGAGTTCCATGGGATTCGTCTAAGTTATGATAGTGAGACCATTACGGTGCATTGAACTACACTTCCCAGAAACCATTGCAGGACCGGAAGTGAGTCACAATGCACGGAGAAAACTAATCCGTACATAAGACATTTGAAACTTCATACTATGAAGCCCTGGGAATGTCTTAGTTGTGTCACCAGACTAGTAGGATAAACAGAAGTATAATATTTGGATTATGTGTAAAGATAGGTCTATTTGAAATGCTGAACTACAGGATGATGTCACTTCCTTTACATCAATTTCCTGTCAGCGCACAATTGGCTACTCGTATCATAAATATCTGGCTCCCCACACAGTTGGTCATGTCTTGAGGAAGGTCCCAGGACCGAAACGCGTCGACATACCACTGTGTGAGTAGCCATCAATTTCTTTTAATAGACTACACTGGAGTACATTTTGGATGTATTGTGACTTTTTAACTTTTTAAATTTTTTATTTCATTTTTTGAATTTGTTCTGTTCAACTTGGTTGGAAAACCCATCCTGGTATCAACCAATGAATGACTTGCGGGAAGTTTTTAAATATTGTTTTTTTGGTTTTGTGGACTTTGCATACATTCTATCAGTTTGATGGAATTCTGTTTGGAAACAATAAACTGTTTTATGGATTATATACAATAAGAAGAGTTTCCTGAGTCTAATTGTCTAACGATTAAGAAAGATATCAAGACAATAAAGAAACCCAGATGAGAATTGGTCCACACCGTCACTCGTGAGTTGGGGTACGCCAATTAGATGTGTTTGGTGGTTTAAAGATACCTTGATGGGAGTCACCCCATTTTCTCTTGTGTGAGTGAGGGGTACGTTTTGGCTTTATTCTTCCACCATTGTGAAGGGCAGATTCACAGTGCACCCAGCAAACATAATATCAGTATACCACATAATCACGGTGTAGGTTACCCACATTCCATGTTATTTCACATGATAGTGGGGTCATTTTGAAATACTACACATTGTGTGTTTGTTTTATCTTTACAAATCCTATGAGACCGTCGTTTTGCTGAGAAGTTACATCAAAAACCTACATTGAACAGTTAAAAGATACCTTGATAGGAGTCATCAAGTTCCGCGTCATGTGAGTTGGGGTACGACCCTTCGTCTCTTCTTCCCTACATTTCTGACTGCCTGCCCGAGAGAAGGCCTAGATACATGTAAACCCCGGTTTTACGATTGAGAAAGATACCTTTATGGATACATCTCACCCCCGTACAGTGTGAGTGGGGGTACGCAAACTATTCCCTTCAAGCTTAGTTTCAATTTACCGAGGGAAATAATCTGTATCGTTTCCATAGGTCTCCCTTGTTCCCTTTTCCCATGCGCCAAAGGAGACAACTGACTCACCCCCCTTTTTTTGTAGAGCAACCACTATGTTCAGCACGGACAGCAGCTAGACGGGCTGGGAGTGACTTAGTAAGGTGCAGGTAGGTTGGCACAGGTACATTTTGACGGTGAGCTGCTCCTCTGTAGTGCGTCAGTTGGTCCTCACACACCTTCATAGCTGGTTTCCAACCATCAATTTTTTTCTCCAATGCAAGTGTTTCCCATTCAATGTCCACTTTCCGATGTTTGCCACTATTGAATGGTGTGGATATGATGGTCAGTGACAAAATACAGCTGAGCGCAGCTGTTAAAGAATCCATCGCAGTGATGGTACGGCCCCGCATGCACGACCCATTGCAATGTTTCATTCATCAAAAGCCTACACATCGCAAGATTTGATGTCCGAAGCCCATCCCCCTAGTCAATGATCTAGTCTCTGCCCCTTCACTGTCCAGTCTTAAAGTGACAATACGCCGTAGAAGAGTATATAAACCACCTGTGTACATTAATATTCGTGAGATACTGATATTGCTTACAGTACAGTTAAGAGATGCAATCAGGGCCGGACTGGCCCACAGGAGTACAGGGAACCCCCCCCCCCCTGGTGGGCCCCACTGCCTGGTAGTGGTGCATTGCTGTTATCAATCTATGGATCAGGTCCCAGATTGTGCAATTGAATTACACATTTGTTACCTTATACTGCACAAGACTATGGTGTATATCCTACAGGGCATTGCTGTTATTAATCTGGCACATTATCATGTATGCACTAGCAGTATTTACTGTATATATTTTTCAAGGGAACCAGCCCGGGCACTCTCTAATATTTAGGCCAGGGGTGGCCAACCAGTCAGAGGCAAAGAGCCAGAAAAGATCTGTAGTCAAGGGCAACAGCCAGTATCATGCGCGCGCCGAAGGCGCGCGTGCTAAAATTGGGGCGTGGCCTAGTTTTCACACAGCCACACCCCATTTTGTGCGCACACCTTTCGTTATGACGTTTGTAGGAGTATGACCTTATGTCATAACTCCGTTCTTAGTCATGTTGTACGTTGACAAATACATATAATGCCCCAGTACAGTGCCACATACATATAAAAATGGGTGCCTCCACACTGCCGGAAACATATGTCCCCACAGTGCCAGATACATATATGTCCCACAGTGCCAGATACATATATGCCTCACAATGCCAGATACATATATGCCTCACAGTGCCAGATACATATGACCCCCCAGTTCCAGATATACATGTCCCCCCAGTGTCAGATATACATATCCCCCCAGTGCCAGCTATGCCCCTAGTGCCAGATATATATGTCCCCAAAGTGCAAGATATGCCCCCAATGTAGTGTCCCCACAGTGCCAGCTCTGCCCCCAGTGCCAGATATACATTTCCCCCCAGTGCCAGCTATGCCCCCGTGCCAGATATGCCCCCAGTGCCAGATATATATGCCCCCACAGTGCCAGCTATGCCCCTAGTGCCAGATATATATGCCCCCACAGTGCCAGATATGCCCCCCAGTGCCAGATATACATGTCCCCCAAGTGCCAGATATATACGCCCCCACAGTGCCAGCTATGCCCCTAGTGCCAGATATATATGTCCCCACAGTGCCAGATATACATGTCCCCCAAGTGCCAGATATATATGCCCCAACAGTGCCAGCTATGCCACTAGTGCCAGATATATATGTCCCCACAGTGCCAGATATACATGTCCCCCAAGTGCCAGATATACATGTCCCCCAAGTGCCAGATATATATGTACCCCTCCACAGTGCGAGCTATGTCCCCAATGCCAGTGTCCCCACCGTGCTGAACCCAGTGCCAGGTACACATGTCCCCACAGTGCCAGCAATGCCCCCAGTGCCAGATATACATAAACCCCAACCCCCGCCCCCGCTGCTCACCGCGCTGCTGCTGCTGTCTGTGAGGGGAGCAGAGCACAGCGTGCTCCTCTCTTGCCCCTCACTCTCCGGCGACGGTGTCTCTTCAATTCAGCGCCGGTCCGTGAGCCAATCATAGCTCGCGGTCCAGCAGCCTTGGCTGCCGGGGGAAGGGGGGCCCAGGGCAGCGGTGGCCAGGAGCCGACTGAGCCGCATGCGGCGGATGAAAGAGCCGCATGCGGCTTGAGAGCCGCGGGTTGGCCACCACTGATTTAGGCAGACCAGTGTGGTGGCTGACCACACCCCCTCTGGAGACTGGCGAAACCCCTGAACATGGGCCCCTGCCATTGCATTCTCTCGGTGGGCCCTTCATGTCCCAGTCCGGCACTGGATGCAATATATATATATATAAATGCGAAAGCCCCCACTCACTCACTCACTCACTCACTCACTCTCTGACTCATCACTAATTCTCTTACTTCCCGATATGTTAGGGAATGAGAGGAACCCACAGGTAAAGATAGAGGCACCAACAGGTAGGGGCATAGGCACACATGGGTAGGGACAGAGGGACCCACAGGTAAGGATACCGACAAACATGGGTAGGGGCAGAGGCAAACATGGGTAGGGGTAGAGGCAAACACGGGTAGGGGCAGAGGCACCCACAGGTTAGGATAGAGGCACACACAGATAGGGGCAGAGGCAACCATGGGTATGGGCAGAGGCACACACAGGTAAGTATATAGGCACACATGGGTAGGGGCAGAGGCACACATGGGTAGGAGCATAGGCATATGGGTAGGAGCAGAGGCACCTACAGGTAAGGGCAGATTCACACATGGGTAGGGTCAGAGGCATAACAGGTGGGGCAGTGGCATACTTTTTTAGCTGCGAGGCTAATCTTCCTCGCCAGACGTTCTACATCTGCTGATCCGCTCTGTCAGTCCCTCCATTGGTTACCGGTATTCTACCGTGTCAAATATAAAATACTTTTACTTACATACAAGGCTATTAACCAAACTGCACCATCATACATCTCCTCACTCATCTCAAAATATCTCCCTATCAGACCTCTCCGCTCTGCACAAGATCTGCATCTCTCATCCACATGTATTACCTGTTCCCACTCAAAATTACAGGATTTTACCCGGGCTTCACCCACTCTGTGGAATGCACTCCCACGCACAATAAGTCTCTCCTTTAGTCTCCAAACCTTTAAACGTTCTCTGAAAACTCATCTCTTCAGACAAGCCTACCAAATTTCAGACCCACGCACATAACCTTAACAGCTTCCCTATCAAGTTACATCCCCTCTGTACAGTCCACATAAACTCACATTTTGTCTTCCAACATTGCTGGGTGATCATATCATATACAACCCATTAAGAACCTGGCAACCTGGGGAACCATTATGTAACAGGTAGCATCTATCCTTGTGTATCAATGCCTATTTCCCTATAGATTGTAAGCTTGCGAGCAGGGCCTTCCTACCTCTGTCTGTCTGTCTGTCTGTCTTTGCCCAGTTTTGTTCTATAATTGTTGTTCTAATTGTAAAGCGCAACGGAATATGCTGCGCTATATAAGAAACTGCTAATAAATAAATAAATAAATAAATTGTCATTGCTAAGCAAGGAGACCTTGGACCCTTTGACATAGAGTCAGCCTGCAAACCTAACATATTTAACATACAGTGGGCGGAGCTTGGCTTGTCATCCCAGCATGTACAGCACTGAACAGGGCAGCAACAGAGGCGGGACGGGGCAGAGAAGGAGGTGGATTATTCTCAGCACCAGCATTTTCTAAGCATCAATCCGGGGAATCCCAGAGGTGTGGCCTGACAAAGATTGCCATTATTCTTTAAATTCTGTAGTGAAGCACGGGTATTCAGCTAGTATATATATATATATATATATATATATATATATATATATATCTTTTACATTTTTTAATAAAAGCAGCTATCCATAGACTTCCTTAATAACCTTTGTCTTAGACTCCCTTACATACCCTATTACCATCTTGGCACAGTGATACAGCATAGTGACACTTAGCACACACTGACGTAGCGTGTCTGCTAGAAAGAACGCTCTCTAATTATATAGTCAATAAAAAGAAAGTATGGACTGTGTAGTGTAGACAGCAACATGACAGCTATTGCAATCACATTTACGTAGACCTGTCACTTGCATACACTTTGTAGAGATATTTGAGCATACTGTCTGCTACAGTCACATACTGTATGAGGGGTATCCCAAAAGAAAGTTTCCCTATCTCAGGAAAGAAAAATGTAAATAATTTATTTTGTTTACATATCTTTAAGCTATTTCTCAATGCAATCATCATTAAGACTTAAACATTGTCGTACTGTGCCACCAGTTTTTCAATTCCAGTAGTGTGGACATTTTTGTCACCCAAGTGTGCTTAGAACGCTGGAAACAGATGAAAATTGCTCAGCCCGAAGGTCGGTAGAGTACGGTGGATGACCAATAATTTCCCAACCAAATCTAATCAACAGTTCCTGTTTTTCAGTGGTACCATCATAACTCAATGCCACTAAACTGACCCTGTGTGCATTTTCTACATTATAAAGGGGTGGTATACTATATTCATCATCGGGGGTCGGCTGGCAAATGTAACACATATACACTCAGTGGTCACTTTAGGTGAACCTTGTTAATGGAAATAGTCAATGCTATGCCTGCTAGTGAATACATAAAATTGTGCAGATATGGTGAAGAGGTTCAGTTGTTGATCAGCTCAAACACTGACTGGTATGGGGAACAATTCTGATCTGAGTGACTTTGACTGTGGAATGATGGTCAGTGCTGGCAGTGGAACTGGCTGTACAGTGCCTCACAGCCATGTCCCCCTGGTTGGACTCCAAGCTCCCTGTCCTTTTCAAATTTCCTCCAGCTCGCAATGCATTGCAGTGCCTCACAGCCATGTCACCCTACTTGGACTCCAAGCTCCCTGTCCTTTTCAAATTTCCTCCAGCTCGCAGTGCATTGCAGTCCTGCTCTGCAGCTGTTATTAAAAGCTGGGAGCCCCAGAGGAAGGAGGCCTGGGCCATTGGCCTCTGCCCCCCTCCCCCCCTTAGTCTGGTCATCAGTGGTAGGTAGACAGCATCTCTGATTGCACCGCACATCAAACTGGGAAGTGGATGCATTACATTAACAAAAGAGCACACTACTGTTTTTTGCTGTGGCTACATTGGGTACAGGCTTTCCATAAAAAAAGTAGGTTAATACCGCGCTAAAATGTATAGAGCTGCTCCAATTTGAAATTGGTTAGAAAGGGTGGTACAGGAGCGCTAGTGAGTATTAAATATACCTGCAAAGTAAAAACAAATGGTTTAAAAACAATTGCTTAGCATTGAAAAATGCTGCTGCTGTATTGCAGAACGTTTACACGCCACCTCCCCGCCCGCAAAAGACACGGAAACTCTGACACCAGCAACCTCCATACCGGTCGTCCGGTAACCCAACCAAACATTCAAAAAAGAGTGTAAACGTTCTGCAATACAGCAGCAGCATTTTTCAATGCTAAGCAATTGTTTTTAAACCATTTGTTTTTACTTTGCAGGTATATTTAATACTCACTAGCGCTCCCGTATCACCCTTTCTACAGGCTTTCCATATCTGGAGAGATGAATATTTGAAAAATAACATAACTCAATTTCTGCTGGGACTTACTGGTGTTAGGGTCAAAAATGTGGTGAAATTGACATGAATCTATAGATCTATCTTGCCTTGTGTTAATAGTTCATGCTGATTATGCTGTGGGAAATATTTTCTTGGTACATATTAGGCACCATATTACCGAGTGAGCATCGATTAGATGCCAAAGCCAACCGGAGTATTTATTGCTGAACATGGGCATCCCTTAGTAGCCATGGCATGTCACAAAGAACATGTAAGGGGTGCCATAGGGGTTGTCCATCTTCGGTGCTCACCTCATTATCCCGTTACTGGATTCCCTTACAAAGATGAACCTTCAGTTTGGCGTGGTACGGATGACAGACGTGGGATGGGCCTAAAAGAAATGTACAAGACAAGGGATCAGGATGGTTCCTGCTTGATACAGTGGGAGCACCTTGCTTTAATAGGTATTCCTCTTTGGGGTGGAGTGGAAGATCATTACTGGCGCTTTTGGCCTCAGAACCTGAGTTTCACCTTATTTCCCCTGGGTACTCTGGTTTCAGGTTCCAGTCAATGGATAGACAGCGTCTAGTTAGACAGTCAATAGGTCGACCCCATATGGTCAACATGCAACAGGTTGACATGGTCAAAAGGTTGACAGGTAAAAGGTTGACTGTGCTTATGGTCGACAGTTACAAAAGGTCGACATGTTTAAAAGGTCTAAATGACCATGGTCAACAGTTTTTTGGGGGAATTTTTAATTTTTTTTCCATTTTTTTGGCCGGCACACTTCATTTCAAAATGGTGTCATGAACATAACAATGGGGCTGATTCAGACCTGATCAGTGCTGTGCGTTTTCGCACAGCAGCAATCAGGTCTGAAGTGCGCATGCGCCCCGGTGCATGCCAGGCAGCCGACGGCTGTTGTGGTCCAGCGATCGCCTCTGCCTGATTGACAGGCAGAGGCGGTCACTAGGTGGGAGGGGGCAGGCCGGCAGCATTTAGCTGCCACTTAGTGGGCCGCGGTAGCTGCGTGACGTCACACGCAGCCGCTGCAACCTGGGGAGCCGAGGAGTAGCTCCCTGCCAGCGCGCAGGTCCCAATCCAGGTCCCAGACGTTCAGCGGCACCTTTAACTTGGGAATGCCACTATGTATGTATAGGCCATTTTAAAATAATTATCTCTTTTTACCAGTAGCTCACTTACGACATGAATACACTATGAAAACTGATCCACGAGAAAATATAAAAGTATTTGTTGCCCATAGCGAATAGATTCAAAGTGTCATTCCTATAGATTGTAAGTTTGCGAGCAGGGCCTTCCTACCTCTATGTCTGTCTATTTTTGCCCAGTTTTGTTCTATTACTGTTGCTCTAATTGTAAAGCGCAACGGAATATGCTGTGCTATATAAGAAACTGTTAATAAATAATTTCTACAGTTTCAGGATTGACACCTATTTTATTATTGTCTGTAACTCCGCCAACAGGTGCAGCCATAATTGTCACAAACAGAATATCCTGAAATATGCCATTTATTCCTTCCTTTCATTGCACCTACTGTACACCATACACAGTGACAAATGTCTTGGTAGGCTTACTGGAATATCATCAGCTTTTATAGCTTAGTTTATAAAGCAAACATAGAATTATATATAAACAAAGAGCAAAGATCAGTGCTAAAGTCTAGTTTATCGCTGACCCTTAAGAACGGCTCCATAGGACGCGATTCGTAACCTTTTCCAATAATAAAAGATACTTTTCACTGATTCTAGTAGGATTACAGTCTGCATTTATGTAAGGCTAATGTAATAGTACTGTAACTTCAGTGGTAAGAAAATGCAACGGCATGAGAAAAAATAACAGTGAAAAATCACCTACTCAAAAATTAATTTATTGGATTATTCTGTACGTGACAATTGCAAGCATTTTGCTCAGTAAGATTTGTATTCATCTATGTGCATTCTCGCTAGCAAAACAACAACTGTTCTATATATTAAAGAGTTAGACCTATTTTTTGTTCTTCTGCCAATTCTCAGATGAGATTTTTATGGTTATAATTAGTGCCCTGCTCAGAATGACGTATATAGCCTCAGTACTATGGGGCAGCAGTGCTGACCACTGTGCCTCAATGCTGCCCAATATACTCTATGGCCATTTATTAGGCACAGCTTGCTAGTACTATGATCCCCCCCCCTCCCCCTTTTGCCCACTGAAATGCCTGAATTGTTTGTCGAATGGAGTCATTATGCTGCTGGTAACATTCCTTAGAGATTCTGGTTCACGTTGGCATGACGGCATCAAGCAGATTTGTTGGCTGCACACCAAAGCTGTGAATCTCACGTTCTACCACATCCCAAAGGTGCTCTTTTGTATTGAGATAAGAGGCAAGTGGAGTACGCTGAACTTATTATAGTGCGGATGGAACAAGCGTGAGATGATGTGTGATGTGGGAGATGTGGCTAAGGGAAGCACATGGGGTCAGATGTATTATGCAGCACGCATTGTGCCATTATAGGGCTTCCTGCTTCGCCTCTTTACCGAGGTGAAGCAGGAAGCAGTACCGAGGAGATGTATAAACATCTCGTTTGCTGAGGTGCACTCCCCCCTCTGGTGAGCCATGTCAGCGCCACAGCGCATCAGCCTAGTGCTAAAACGCTGTGTCTCCCTGTACAGCCGGCTCCAGTGCGCATGCGCAAGATCTTAAAGATAGCAGCGCCTATAATGACAGGGGCACATAGCACACACTGCCGCACAGTGGCACCGAGAGGGGGTGGGAGCCTGTAGTCTTTGCCCGGGACTATTGGAGGGGTCCGGGGGGTCTCGCTGTCCCCTCCATTGTAGACAGAGGCAGCGAGGGGATAGAGGACACTGGTGCAGCAGCAGCCTCTCCCCAGCCCAGCACACATGCTAATGTGTGCTACACTGAGGAGAGACGCAGCTGTAGAAGTTGTGTAGTCTCTCTCCCTCATGATGTGTGCAGAGGGAGGGGGTGTGAGTGATCAAACCTGCCGCCCCCTGCTCTTCACCTGCCTCCCCCACCCGCACCGTGTGTGGCACACACCTGCTTCGCGGCTGCTCAGAGACTTAAAAAAAAAATCCTAAAGTAGGGGGTTGGCCACACCTCCCTGCATTGGCCATGCCGCCTCCGATACATGTGCCTGGCACAAGCTGTCGGGGCCGCTGCCGATGCATTAATACATGGGGGGCAATCGGTATCAGTGCACATAACGTGCGCTGATACCACTTTCCCCCAGTATTGCCGCTTCATACATCTACCCCATGGTCATATCATTACATTGTTTAAATCTCAATTGTCCTCTTTTTTTGCTCATTATACCCTCAGTTTCCTGTCCTGAGCTGACAGTGGTTTTCTATGATGTTGTGCCTCTATTTCAAGGAACAGTGGCCCCCATTTATCAAGCCTTGGAGAGTGATAAATTGCATGTTGATAAAGTACCAGCCAATCCGCTCCTAACTGTTAAACATCCTAATGATACTCGGTGGACCCCTTCATTCAAAGTAAAGCATTCATATACCTCAAATACCAAGAAATAATGACACAGAGACTTGAATTTGGCAGAAAAATTGCTAGCTATTTATTGTACCATAACCATTAGCAAACCTGTAATTGAAAATTTTTGTTAACATGCCGATTCAGCCGGCATATGGTGGCAGAAAAAAGAACGGCTCTATTGAACTGACGCTAACCTTAAAAACGTTAAAATTCAAAACTATCCTAATTTAAATACAAACTATAAAATCGGTAATAGATGCCCAACTCAACCCCCACAGTGACTACCCACCCTGATGGGTGCCTGCCGCTGCCCCCGGAAGGGTGGTCGAGCGGCCCTAAAAGTCGATGGAGGTGAGTGCACCTAAACCACACCAAACTGTAAATCACTACAGCTAACAATACAAACTACAACCTGCCATTCTTTTCTGCCAATAAATAGCCAACGATAAAACCAGCCAACAATTCAACGCCAAGGCACTCCGTGCCAGAACATCTACCAACAGGGCGGGAGGGCGGGAAGGCAATTCAGCAGCAAGAGAGACACCAGGCTGTGCCTAGCATTCCCTATATATATATATATAAACCCTCCCCTTTTTCCAAAGGCTGTACTTTCCTCACAGCTAGGTCCACCCCCTCACAGGATGTTTAACTCTTTCCTTTCCTATGCAGTCAATTCTCTCTCCTATTTTTCAAACCCAGCCGGTAACATGGCAGTTAGGAGCTGATTGGTTGGTACTTTATCACTGTGCTATTTATCACTCTCCAAGGCTTGATAAATCTGGGCCAGTGTGTCCTGCCGGCTCTCCTGTATAACTCTGGTGTAGCACATAGTTATTTGAGTTACTGTTGTCTTCCAGTCAGAAGAACTACTCTGGCCATTCTCCTCTGGCCATCTCTCATTAGCAAGTTATTCATAGAACTGCCACTTGCTAGATGTTTTTGGTTTGTACATCCTTCACCAATTGCCAGTGGCCACTGAGTATACTATAAACACATATATACACACAGGTATACACAGTGGTCAGATAAGGCAGGGATATGGACATTTCTCACCTCATCTTCCTCCACAATCCCAGCTGTCCTCTTCGCTCAGCCAATAAATGCTGCCTTCCCTCCCAACTGATTACCTCCTCCCAGTCCCTCCTCCAGGATTTTGCCCCTGCTGCTCCCTACCACTGGAACTCTCTCCCTTCCCACATTAGACTCCCCAAAGTTTCAAATGAACTGTCAAAACCCACTTTTCATCCTAACTCACCCCTCCATGCTCCTCACTCACTATTACTAACCTCTATCTGGAACTCCCATATAAACTGTAAGCTCTCACTAGGATGGCCTTTCCTTTTGTGCTTCTCCCTTGCCCATGTTGGCACCAAACCTTTATCCTCAACAGGCAGCACTACTTCTGTGTGTACTGTGACTGCATAAGAAACAATGTTTATATAGTTTTTATCCTGTCTTCTGCACTGCTCTGTACTGTAATGCCCCCTACACATTCAGCGATGCGCCTCCGAGCTGCCCGACGGTGGATACGATCGACGGTCGGCCCGGCAGTGGGGGGTGAAGTTTCTTGACTCCCCGTCACATGGCGCCATAACACTGCATGCTGAAATGGATGAGATTGTCCATATTGGCCTGCATGCATAAGCGACACGGCACCAACGGTGAACAAGCGTGGGGCCGCGCATCGTACATTGTTGGTGCCTACACACTGAATCGTTCAGTGTTATTGCCTAATGTGTAGGGCCCTTAAGTCTTCAGCATTTTTCTCACCCTTGTTTTGTTTGCACCGTTTATGCATAAATACTGTGTAAGGTGCTGCGGAGCCCCCATGGCACCATATAAATAATGTATAATAGTAATATTATGGTGTACAAACAGAAAACCTCTGCTTTCACAATACTTAATACATCCTTTAGTACTTCAATCTGTACTCTAATGGCAGTATCCAATTAGCCCCGATGCCATTTCGGCCCAAAAAAGTCTGGTTATCGCGATTAATGACCGATGGTCATGATCACGGTATACAATTAGAGGCCATTTTTATCATCTGAAATTGGACCCGTGATTGTGCAATAACACATTGTAACAGGGATAAGTCCCCAATCCCATATGTTATGTTATCGCGGAGGCACCCGAACCGTAATCCCCGATAAGTGCTGGCATTAGGGCTAATAGTATAGCCCCCGGCGATCCTATTATCAGCAGTAAAGTACCATAATAATAGGATATTGCCCTATATTTGACACAGGAATTGGTTGCACTGTATTCTAAGCTGACAAGCTCACGCCAGTCATTTCCTTCTGGCCAGTACTAGTTACCAGTTAGAATTTACACATGACCTTTGCTGTGCTTTATGTCTGGGTTGAGCATCATCTGCAAATGCATATAGCTTTCAACGGCGAGTCCTCCTATAAACAACAACAGCTATTAAACACCTAGAAATCACCTGACTTGGAGAACTCAATTGATAATTTTAACATGTATTGAAATATGTGGCTCTAACATCTCCCATAACTTAATATAGGATACAAGCTGAAAAATTATCTAGAAAATACAGTGTGACATCCTGCTTGCAACCCAACTCAATACGTGTATATGTTTGCCTGCATGTTCAGGCGTATGTATTGTGTTGCGTTGTGTGTATACTACACACGCATTACACAGGCTTGTGTAGTTGTCTTTATTTGCCCTGAGTGCCACCGTATAAACCTATTGTTGTATTTTGTGTGTGTGTGTATGTATATATATATATATATATATATACATACATATGTATACACATATATATAAATATAAAATATCTAAATACTGTCTATCTATCTATCTATCTATCTATCTATCTATCTATCTATCTATCTATCTATCTATATACTAAGCTAATATACTAATACTAGTTCAAAACATAACTGCTAAAGGCCAGAACACATTCAGTTCATGCACTCTAGCAAATATGAAGAGGTAAAAACACTCTCCTGTGTCCGCTACTTCACAGAAAATGGATACTACATTAACAATAATTTAAACAAGAGGCTAAATACTGTAAACATAATGCTTGATTCAGATAGAATGAAATAAAAAAAACAAAAAACATTTAAGCCTGCTTTAGGGAGAAGGACAAACTAACTCAAGATCTCCACCTAGGGACAGTCTGGAGAAATAGCACCCTGCAACATGCTATGTGATTGACCTTTCATCTATTTAAGAAACGATCCTCTAGTTTTGTCAGCCAAGTGTTAAGATAAAAATACATTGAGTGCACTCACGTTTTTTTTTTTTTTTAATCCTCATTACAAATGTTTTGAGCTTCAAACTTGCCTGCACTTTGTACAGCACCAACACAAACTTTAATCATTTAAAACGTATAGTCAACCGAATTCATTAAATTATTCATTGCTATAACAGTCTTGTTGATAGGCGATAAAACCCTGGAGTGTAAATAAGGAAACCGCATATACTGTATTCTTTTAAGCTGGTAGATGTCCACAGCTGTGGTTGTTTAATTGGTCAGTAGCCAAAAATAGTGTGCAGCATATGTTTAGCCTCGCATTTTGCTGTTTATTTTTTTAGGTTTATTTATTTTTTTGCTAAAAAGATGTCGTGCCAAAGTGCATGATAAAACAATTAGAATTTTCTGTTCAACAACTAGCGTTAAGAAGCTCAAGTTATAAAAAAAAAAAATGTGGGCATGTTTAATTAAAACTTTACATCCTCAGGACAGATTACTTTTGCATCTCATTAAAATTAGTAACAAACTGATCTCTCGTTTGTTCACGAACTTGCTTTTGTTTTGCAAAAAAAAAAATACAAAGAAAAGAAAAACAATGTTCTAAACGGAATGTTAAGATTTTGTAGCCTTTTTTATTTTTTTATTTCTATATTTACGTTCCTGATAAGCACTTTTTTTAAACCTTATTGCATTATGTTGTATTGCAGCCTGAACATAAAGCAAGTTAAAGAGCGGTAGAGTTAAATGCTGCAGTGGTCACACAGACTCCAGTAAAAACATGATACAGACAAAAAACTTCTGTGTTTTTTTTTTGTAGTTGCATATTGCATTTTTAATTACTACTTATGTAAGAGTGATGTAGCATTGAGGGATCATATGATGGCAGTGGCACTCGTCCAGTCTGGAGCCGGTTGTCATTTGTACAGTATACAAAGATTAGTTTCCTCTTCTTGTATGTCTCTCCGACCTAATTACTGAGCAACAGAGGTCTCCTCCTCAAACAAGCATGGGACATGGCTGCATTAAGCAAATGGTGTGAGCGCATAGAAAAGTACCCTAACTAGTGTAGATAGCCATGCCTGGAGATTTATGGGCAGGCCATAACTACCTCTTCCCTCTGGTACCCAGTCTCAATGTAACCTCCTCTTCTCCTCCATGTTTTCCATCAGCATCAACACCACCAACTCCCCCTCCTCAATTTCCTTCTCCATCACTTTCCACGGCTTATGGGGCACTTTTATCAATGATTGCATATTCAATGCGATCTGGTTGCGATATTAACACCCAGGATCGCATTAAAAATATGCAATCCTATCACCTGAATGTATTAATGAGCACAGGCAGGGACAGGGGCTCCGAAAGCCAGACCGCACTGCACAACGGCCACTTCCAGGGAGGGTTCTGCAGGGGAACCCTCTGTTTGGGCAGCTGCACAATGTGCATCCAGCAGGGGATGTAGTTGTGGGACCGGCGGTCAGGAGACCCCCTCTAAATCTGCATGCAGACTAGCAGGGACTATTCCCACTTGTGGGTGTCCATGACACCCATAGAGTGGGAATACAACCTGTGGTGAGCGCAGCTTGCCACTGAGCCTGCAGCGAGGCGAGCGAAGCGAGGTTGCACTCGTCCCCCCGCCGGCATTATGCTGCTAAGATCCCGCGGTTGGTATGTTGCCCACTGGGATCCCCAGCACCGGTAAGCCATACCCAACCAACCCAGCCCATCCTGCTTGTGGAATACTGGAGGGGAATACAGGGGTATATGTAAAATCCCCTTTAATTCAAGAGCAGTACTACCATCTTATGTAGCAAATGTGAGCACATGAACCAATTGGATATCACAATCCCTATGATTGGGGCTTCTGATGGTGGTCCTGCTCATAATCCACAGTACACAGCATCGCAAGCCTCAATGCTTGGCAGACAAACCACAGAGCATCTGCTGGTTCTCCAATATATGGCACTTTTGTAGAAGGAATATTTCAACCCATCTCGGTGTGCTGCTTTAATAGATTACAAAACTATATTTTTGTGCCTTTACACTCAGTATAATGTAGTCTCACCTAAAACTTTCAAGACATTACATTTCACCCAGGCTTGCCTACTTTTCGAAAAAGCATTTCAGGGAGATGTGAAAGTAACACCTATAAGTGCGGATGTGTACAGCTACATCTGAGAGGCGTATCATGAAAATTACTTACATCCAAATGTAAATGAGCCCCAAAGCAGTTAGTAAGATCTACTTGTTGATGAAAAGACACTGATATTTTTCAGGGCACGCTGATGTATTGTGTTTCACAAGTGGTTCCATATACTGTAAGAAGACACGAGAAACCTTATATAAAAATGCAAGTAGCCATATGGATCATTGGTGCAGATGTATTAACCTAGAGAAGGCATAAGGAAGTGATAAACCAGTGATATGCGCAAGGTGATAAAGGCACCAGCCAATCAGATCCTGTTAATTTATGTATTGTAGCTGATTGGCTGGTGTGTTTATCACCTTGCACATATCACTGGTTTATCACATCCTTATGCTTTCTCCAGGTTAATACATCTGCCCCATTGTGCATTATAACCAATGCAGGGTAATGGCACTGATGACCCCGTTTGAATGTATATACAGTATCTCTGATTTCTCCCCCCCCCCCCCCCCCACAGAAAATAACAGCGACATAATGCATGTAAGGTGCAACAAGGGAGATTTCTATACTATTTGGGGAGTCAGGGAGATTGCTACTATTTCAGGGAATCTCCCTAACAATCACGGAGAGTTGGCAAGTCTGCTTTCACCTGACAACACAACGTTCTGCTCTCAATATTGTGATCCGAATAAATCCAGACTAAAAAAATGTAACTGATTTTAAATACACATTTTAATTACTTAATTCAGCCTCGGTTACTGCAAATGTCCTGGGTGAAATCTCTTCTAGCTGGCAGATGTGGAACCAGTTTTGAAATAGATCATCAGGGCGACTCTCATTTAGCAAACTCCAAGACTCTAGACCTAAAGGTATGTATTAATAGCTCAGAACTTAAAAATGAATGAAGAGATATTGCAGTTTTAACATAAGTGGTTTTATTGCCTTGGCTTAGTTCAACTTTAATTGCTAAATATTAACAGGATTCTGAAAGGAAATGTATACACTGAAAATGAGAAATCTAAAATATATATATATATGACTATCTAGTTTCCAGTTTTTGCCCTACATTTTGGATAAAGGAAGCCGGAAGGTCAGCAAGAACATTCCCTGTAAAATACATAATATAGGAGCTGCTAAATGATCCCTTTTACTGCAAATAGGTCTACCAAAAAATTCACAGTGCACGATCTCTTATGCAGCATATTCTCGGTGTCATAAAAAGTGTGTCATCCTTGAAATCTATAGAGATATGAGAAATAATGACGTGCGGAAGGACAAAGCAGAGTTATCATTGTGCAAGATTGTATGACCCACATGTCTCACTATTTAGAATCAAGTCTTTAAAAAAAAAAATCTATCTATCTCAGGCACCGAAGACACGTCTCCAAGTCGATAGGAATATTCTACGAAAGCAAGGAGTGTTTGATCCTCCGCTCCTGACTTCTATAGATATAAGCAATGCTGTTAATGACATGTTTATTTAGCAATTGTAATAAAACCAGAACATTTAAATGTTAAAGTTTTTGTTTTACTCCTAAATACCTTTTAGGAGATGTGGTATGTATATACAGAGCAATCTTTAAAGCATTGAATGCCCTGGGCAGTGCAATGCACTGGACCCCCACCCACCCATTCCATACTTGCCTACTTTTGAAAAGTAGTTTCAGGGAGATTTTAGATCGCAGTCTAATGTGCCGCTCAGTGCACTATTGAGGGGGCGTGTCACATTCCACCCAAGGGGCGTGTCTATCTCCACCCACGGGCGTATCTACTGTCAATCAGGGGTGTGTCCTGCAGTGGCAGGTGAAAACCAAAGTACAAAGCTCAGTACTGGCTACACAATGACATCACAGCTATATAACATGGCTACACATTGACATCACACTGACATTACACAGCAGGGCTACACATTGACATCACACAGGGGGGTACATTTACTAACATTCGTATTTTCTGAAAAATGGTTAAAGTTCAATCACGAATGACATCGACAGTGTAAAACTGCAACTTTTTGAATTGATTACGATGGATTTACTAAGCTGTCGTATTCGTATTTTTGGTGTTGTCCGATGTCGATGTCATTCGTGTTTTTCTGGTGTATAATGCGTCCGATTTGGTTGTTTTGCGGCCGTGTTTATGTGTTTTTTTTTTTTTTACGGCTGCGTCACATGTCTGTTACGGCAGTGTTTTTCCATTACTGCCGCGTTTTTTTCCTAAGTTTCGTTTTTGTCACTTGTCCGTGATTGGTTGTATTCGTGGTGGAGGAGTGTCTGTGTACTTGACTATAAATACGCCCCAAACCGACCGCACCTCGTGGGTTTAGCTAGTGGAGAGGAGAGAGGAAGGTGTTGTTGGTGTTGGAGAGTTCTGTGGAGTTTGTTGAGGTTTGGAGGCGGAGTTTTGTGATTGGTGAGTGCTGTACTGTGTGTGTAAGTTGTTTTGTCATACTTGTTGTTCTGTTATTTAAAAGTCTGTTTAGTTTTTTGTATTTTGTCTTTTCTTTTCGTCTATAGTCCTTGTTTGTGAGTGAGTGAGTGTTTGTTTGCGTGTGTGTGGTGTGTAGTGGTAGTGGAGGAGTGTGTTATTTGTTTTTTTTTATCTGTGTTTTTTGTGTTGTCTTAAGATTATGTCACAGTCAGAGGTGAGTGTGGTGGAGGAGGTGAGTGAGAGGGAGGAGGTGAGTGAGGTGGAGGAGGTGAGTGAGAGGGAGGAGGTGAGTGAGAGGGAGGAGGTTAGTGAGGAGGAGGGTGAGGTTGCGGCTGCGTTTTCTAGTGATACTGATAGTGATGGTGTTGTGGCTCCGCAGCCACGCACCACTACAAGGACGGGCCGCAATGTAAAGTTTAGTTACGCAGAAAACATGGCTCTGGTGCGGGAGCTGATGAAGCATCAGCGCCAGTTGGTGGGTTCAGATGCATCAAAGGTGTCGACCCGCAGGAAGAGTGTCCTGTGGGGGAAGGTTATTGCTGCTGTGAACAGTGAGGGTGTGGTGAGGCGGACCGAGGACACCTGTAGGAAACGTTTCTATGACATCAAACGCCGTGTGAAGGCCAAGATGGCTAAGGAGGCAAAATCTGCTCGGCAAACCGGGGGAGGACACCCCTTCCGAGCGTCTTATAAAGATTGGGAGGAGCCAATACGTTCGCTGATTCCGCCAGAGGTGGTTTCTGCACTTCATGTCCAAGATTCGGACCGCCCAAGTGCGGATGGTGAGTTTTTTTGTTATCTTTAATTTTTCACATCTGTGCTTTGTACTTTTGTTTTAAAATGTTTCCTGTGTGTTGGTCCACAAATGGGTTGGTGATGTAGTGCAGGCCAATCCACCCTGTGTTTTTCCATCTGTTGTCCAACTACAAGTCCCATCATGCCTGTTCTAATTTTTAAACTTATGGAATGTCAAATGTGTTGTTGGACATGCTGGGAAGTGTAGTTGCACTACATATTGAGAGACACAGGTTGTGGTTGCTTGGTGTATTGTGTGTGTTAGTTATGTTTTTGTACTAATTAGAATCAAAGTATTAATAATGTTGGTTTTGTTTTTTTTTGGTTTTTCTTTTTCCAGTTTTTTTTTGTTGTGCTTTTTCTTGAAATTATAAAAAATGGCCTTGTTTTCTGATGTTTTTGTATGTTTTGTTTTTTTCATTATATATTTATCAAAACCAACTATTTTTGTTTGTAATTTTAGTGTAAAATTTAACATCAGTTTTTAAAATCCTGCAATATTGTGTTTTGGAAAAGCTACGACATATGTGTTTTAAGTAGTCTAATTATGTTCATATCGCCATTCTTCTTCTTTGTACAGTACGCCAGAGAAGCACCACATCCAGGCCACAGCCAACCCTGCCTAGAGCTGATGATGGTGGTAATGCAGGTAAGTTATTTCTGTACCCACATCTTAGCCATTAACATAAAACACAAGAAATGTAATGTCAATACTATCACACAGGTTCTTCGTCTGCTCCACGCACACAAAGGCGACAATCACAGGCCAGCATTACTGTGGCTACAAGGCCACCCAAGAGGCCCCGTGTCCAGGCTCCTACTGCTGCTGCTGCTCCTGCTCCTGCATCACCCCCCCAAAGGCGCATCTCTGCAGTGGCTGCGGTGCCACCACTGGCACTTTTGGCAAGCCCCCTGAGTGTAGATCCACATTCCCCACAGTTGTCTGGTGAGTAATGTTTGTAATGTTTTTTTTTAATTTAGGTAAAACAAGGTGAAGGCATAAGGAACTGACAAAACACTGTTAGGTCGAAGATGATAAAGGCAGCAGTACAAAAATTTTTCTTAATTTTAGACTCAACATTTTGGACATGCTTGCCTTGTGTCATTATCACCTTGAACCTATCACTGCTTTAGAAATGACTTATACCTTCTCCAGGTATTGACATCTGCCCCAGTGTTAGTCTTGAAAAAAAAAAAAAAACAAATTGTAATCAACTTTGATTTAATAATCGACTGCAAGCAGATGCTGTTAGCGTATTGTTATGATGATATGTGTGAAATTACAGTGTCCTGAAACACAAATTTAATACCAAAAAAATGCTCGACAACACTAAAAACATCAAAAAAAATGTTATTCAAAATTTTAACAAAATATACCCTAAAAATCCAAATCAATACATACGGCCAAATCCGACATTAAATAACCTGGTTAAGTTGTCAATTTTTGACAACAATCTTAGTGTACTTCTTTACTAAATCCACTGACTGACATGCCCAATGTCTGATTCTAATGTGGCAAACATGGTTCTATTTTTTGGTGTTGTGCCAAAGGAACCATCAGAATGTTGGATAAACTAACTTTGAGACATAAAAAAAGAGTACATGGAGTGTATACAATAATTTAGAATGTGAAACATACAATTGTCTCCATAAAATCACAAATTAGTAGTATCAGTTTTTAGCCACATCAATTCACTAAGAGGTAACCAACATAGTAAAGTTTAAGAAGTTAACCATTTAGCTTTTAAATGTATATTATGAAGTAATGCATGTTGCATGAAAAATATTGTAAGACCAATGCTACATATGTCAAAAATATTTCCTGTGTCCCACCCCATACAGATCCGGCCATCATGAGTGACGAGGGCCAGCAGTCCCATGGCCAGGAGACGTATACTCTACACCTGCAGCCCATCGACCAAACACAGGCAAACATGACTGAGGACAATCCAGTCCAACCGCAAGCTTCTCAGACTCAACAAATGACCTCAACACCAGGGACAAGCCAAATTCCGCATGAGTTTTGGTCAAGTTGGGCCGCACAACAGGCACACCACTCTGCGTGTCTCAACACCCAAACACAACACCTGTCTAGTTTGCCCCATCATTTGCCTAAAGTTAGCCGCAACTCTGCCAGACTCATCGTGCAGGTGGGGCGGATAGCAAACACAATGGAGCAGATGAGGGCAGACAATTCTCAAATGCAGGCAACCCATCAGCGCATCATGGATGAGCAACTGCGCCAACACCAAACCCTCATACAGATTATCCAGCATAATCAAGTCATAAATGACAATTTGTCGCGAACCATTGCCAACAATACAGCCGCTTATACCCAGCTAACGGCCAGTTTAAATATTTTGAGCCAAAATTTTAGTGCAATGGCACAACAACATGTGGCCACAAGCTCAAGCACAACAACCCCGACCCAAACACCAGTACAATCACCAGTTCGACGATCAAGTCGAAGCCGCACCCACGAACAACCACAAGCCTCTGCACCCAGCACCCAAAAAAAAAAAAGATAATCTGTACTGCACATCATATGCTGGCCAGTTGAAAGTAAAATATATGTGTTCTGAATATATTGTTCAGTAGTTGTCAATAAATTTGAAACAAAAAATATGTGTATTGGTTAATTCGCAACACCCAAACCCCAAAAACAGTAATGTATAGTCCAAGATGAATATTGTGACAGGGCGAGAGTGTGCTGTGTCAGGGTGTAGGGTCCGTTTGACCAAATCATACCGTGGAAAATCACTTAGAACATTTAGTGTGACCATCTGTATAACATGGTCAACATCAAGTTTTTTGCAGTTACATTGGACAATATAAACTAAAAAGCATGGCCAGCCTACTCGGAACATATACAACCTGCAGACCCAGTTGTTTTTCCTGCCTTGGTTTTATTGTAGCATCAGGAAGCAGTGACAAGTATCCTACAGCAAACAATACAGCAGAACCACACACAGTAGCAGCCATTTCAGATTGAGAGTGTGTAGAAATGTGTTGGCTCCCCTTTTAAAAGTACCAAACGTCAGGTGTGAGTAATGAACAATTGCCAACACATGTAAAGGGATCAGGGAGTGCCACGTTGTAGCACTCTCCTGATCAGCTGTGTGCTCCTGTCCTCACTGACAGGCAGCACACGGCACTGTTACAATGTAGCGCATATGCGCTACATTGTAACCAATGCGGTGAACTTTCTGCTCAGCGGTGACGTCACTTTAGGTCCACCGCAGTGAAGAAAGTTCCCATCATTGGTTACAAGGTAGCGCATAGGCGCTACATTGTAACAGTGCCGTGTGCTGCCTGTCAGTGAGGACAGGAGCACACAGCTGATCAGGAGAGTGCTACAACGTGGCACTACCTGATTGGCTGAAGAAACCCACTTAGGCAGAAGTCAAAGTGGGTTTCTGGCATTCGGGGAAAGGTGACCCATGTGCAAACATGGTTCCCCTTTCAGTTCGTGGTCGGGACACCGTTTTGTAAATTTTTGGAAGTACGTTGATTAACCCGGGATTTGCAGAGGAGGCTGGACCCCTGGATCTGGTGAGGCTAATTTCTACAACAGGTACCCTTGGATTCTAATGGACAAGAGGCCCGACCTGCGTGGGAACTTAAGGTAAGTATGTATGTATGTGTGTATGTATGTAATAAATTTATACTTTCACGGTGTGTGTGTATTGTATTTTTTGTTTTTGTTTTTTAGTAATAGTACTACAGGTACCAGCGGCCCAGTTTTTCCGCCGCATGCTGATACTTGTGGTTCTCCAAGTACCAGCATGCGGGGGAGGCTTGCTGGGACTTGTAGTACTGCTACTAAAAACAATATCTTTTATTTGACAACAATGCCTATCAGCCCTCCCATCCGCAGCCCATTGGATGGGGGGGGACAGCCTCGGGCTTCACCCCTGGCCCTTGGGTGGCTGGGGGGGGGGAACCCTTGATTGAAGGGGTCCCCACTCCCCCAGGGTACCCCGGCCAGGGGTGACTAGTTGGATTTTTGATGCCCCGGCCGCAGGGCACTATATAAAAGTGACCCCCGGCTGTGGCATTATCTGTCCAGCTAGTGGAGCCCGGTGCTGGTTTTAAAAATACGGGGGACCCCTACTCTTTTTGTCCCCCGTATATTTGGGCCCAGGACCAGGCACGAGGTGGCCCCCCTTTCCGGGCAAACTATCGGGACTGGGAGGAGCCTGTGCGGGCATTGATTCCTGGCGAAGTGGTGTCTGCTACTCATGTCCGTGATTCGGACCGACCCACGCAGGATGGTAAGTTTTTAAAGTAATATTGTCGTTAAAATGTCTGCAAAATTAATAATGTTTTTTATTTAAAGTTTTAAGGTTTATATATTTTTACCAAAAAAAATTGCAGGCCTATGCTCCCTTAAGGTGTGTTTGTGTTTTTTAAGTTTTTTTGGATCCTTGCAGTATTTGTTTTATTTTGTTTTAAATAAACATGTGCAGTGTTTTTTTTAAATTTTTTGCTTTTTTTTACGCATTTTTTGGCGTTAATGCTGGAACATGTGTGTTTGTTTTTTAAAAACAAGCTGCTTTTTTTCAAAAAGTTAAAAAAAAAGCTTGGCAATTTTTAAAACATTACACTATTTTTAAACTTGAAAGGACTGAATCTCTGCAATATGTGAGTCACAAATTGTTCTGCTTATAAATTTATTGTGTGCCACATGAAGTACATTTTGATATTCAACTCAAAATCAAAAATATAGAAGCTCTTAAGCTTAATTTTGTTGTGGCAACCAAACAAAATAGATGCTTACAGTACATTAATGGTTTTCACTGGGTCCTTTAAAAAAAAACAGGGTAATAATGTTGGTGTCACTTTTTCCACAGTCACACAGACCAGCCGCCCAGACAGGCCTCAGACCAGTCATGATGATGCCGGTATTGCAGGTAAGTCTTCACTGTAGTCACATATTCTGAAAACACATAGAAGTACAAAATATTAATTTCAAATTTTGCACCTAGGTTCTGCTTCTGGAAGCCGACCTCGTGTAAGGCGGCCATCACAGGTCTCGGGCCACTTACCCAGGAGGCCAACTAAGACCCGGCGTCTTGGCTCTGATTCAGCACCTCCATCATCCCCACCCAGGCGAAGGCTATCGGCAGTGTCACCCCAGCCACCACTGGCACTACTGGCGAGTTCGCAGAGTGATGAGCCCAGATCACCTCAGTTATCTGGTGAGTAAATTTTGACAAAAAACACATAAGCAAGAATATACACAGTAGACTTTTGATGATGTTAGTTTGTTTGGAGTTTACATGTTTTCCACAACAATCAATGTGATGTAACGTCTTCAATTGCTCAAGGTGCTTTACTTAAAAGAAATAAGGTCTTAGTGGATGGTCTAGACAACCTAGTTGTATGAAAATATATGAATTGAGTATACATTAAGCACACACACGTTATCATTTTTCCAAAATATTAATCCAATTGAATTTGAGAACAAAAACCAAAAGCCATTATAGTATTCACACATCGCCCCTGTCCAGTATGTATATGGCTTACTTGCTCTGCTCCTCTGGACTATAGAGGTAAGTAGTCTATATCGTGGTGAGGGGAGGGAATCTAACAGTGTAATGTTGTGGAGGGAAGTTAGTTAGGTGAGGAATATGCAAATTTGACAATGTTTGCACCTGTGTTGGGTTTTTGTTTTTAAAAAGTTCAAAATTGGTAACGTAGACAAAAACAAGAGCTAATAATACAATAATGTAGTATTATGAATGTATTAATGTGTTGCATTAGCCTTTGCCAAATTTAATCAAATCCAACATTGCATGTTGCCTACCCCATACAGAGCACAACTTGATGTCCGCCGACGACCAGCAGGGACCAGAACAACAGCCATCATTCACACTGCAACTTACAGCTGTTGATCCAAGCATTCCAATCCAGTTGCAGGATATACCCCAACCATCCAGCAGTCCCCAACTGGCACAAGCTCCGCCCCCAAGCCAAATTCCTGAAGATTTTTGGGCAAGTTGGACAAGCCAACAGGCCCAAAGCAAGGCAACCCTCACACAACATACACAACACCTTGCCAGTCTGCCCCATCATCTACCGCGTCTTAGTCGCAACTCGGCCAGACTAATAGTACAAGTAGGGAGAATGGCTACCTCAATGGTGCAAATTAGGGCGGAAAACAGGCACATGAATGGCAATTTATCACGCATTATAGATGAACAACAGCGACATCAGCAGGCACTCGTGCAGATAATACAACACAATCAAGTGGTGAATGAGGCCTTAGCCAGGATAGTAGCCAGCCACACTGCTACAAACACTCAGCTGATTGCCAGTTT
This sequence comes from Pseudophryne corroboree, assembly GCF_028390025.1. Classification (NCBI taxonomy): domain Eukaryota; kingdom Metazoa; phylum Chordata; class Amphibia; order Anura; family Myobatrachidae; genus Pseudophryne; species Pseudophryne corroboree. The sequence goes on along the minus strand of NC_086444.1, from coordinate 1,108,467,311 downwards.
AAATAATCTGAGCAGCAATATTGCTATGATGGGTGCTCAGCAAGTTACCTCCAGCTCGGGGACCACAACCCCTGTTCAAACGCCAGTAACCTCCCCTGTACGGCGTTCGGCAAGAGCACGTGCCAGTGAGCCAGCACCCAGCACACACAAGAGAAAAAAAAAAAAGGAAACTTTTTGTTCAAAAAAATAAAAGAAATTGAATCCAAAACACATTCCTGTGTCCGTCTCAAAAATGTATGAAGCTGGTCTGTATGTATGGAGTTATGTTTTTCAAGGGTAATGACTGTAAATGTTTTTTTTGCATCAACTAAGCACAATGGACACACCACTATAAACAACAAACAGTAAGTAACAAAACACACACTAGAAAGTAGAGCAAAGTGTTTAGTGAAGGATAATTACAGCCTAATAAAACTAACCTGAAAAATAACGCAGGATCACTTGTTGCCGTACCTGCCTCCCTACATTTGTACTCACACTGTCACCAGATGTTTCTAACTCCTCTGCTTGCTGACTGATTTCTCCCTCACCATGTGCAAGATCTTGACTTAAACACAGATTATGGAGAAAACAGCAGCAGAACACAATCCGAGTCACCTTTGAGGGACTATACAACAAAAGGCCTGCAGATTTATCAAGACACCGAAAACGTGACTTCAGCACCCCAAAACATCTTTCTATCACATTCCGCGTAGCCTTATGTGCATGATTATAACTGTGTTCAGCAGGAGAATCAGGTTGGGACAATGGAGTAAGGAGCCAAGAGTAGCAGCCGTAACCACCATCACCTGAAAAACAAATATAGTCAACATTAGGACATATGTTAGATTATTCGAACACCTCCTCCAAAATCTAGCCTGTGGTTAAAAGACATACACACATAACATTTTCAACATACCCAACAGCCAGCCATCAGGCATTTGTCCATCCTCAAATTTATCGAAGAGCGATGACTGACTGAGGATGAAGGAGTCATGGCAGCCACCAGGGTAACCTGCAACAACACTCATAATTTTTAAGTTTGCATCACAGACCACCTGGACATTAGTTGATTGATCCAGATGCCTATTAGTATAGATATACTGGCGGCCCTTAGGTGATCTCAGCTGAACGTGTGTGCAATCTATGGCCCCCAGCACATTGGGCATGCCTGCAAGCTCATAGAAAGCTACCCTGACAGCACTCCACTCCGACTCCTCAGTAGGGAAGCAGATTGAGGCTTTAATGTGTGGCTCCAACACATCCAAAACCTGAGTGGACATTAAAGAAGCTAAGGTGAGTGTCATGTTAGGTATTCTCTACAATACTGTGGTGTTTCAACTTCCAGAAGCAACACTTAGCCATAACCGCATAGGTTTTTTTAGACTCACCTGCAACAAATATCTTGAAAAGGTGGGCTGTGAGATCCCAATGACGTCGCCTGCCACAGCCTGGAAGCTCCCAGTAGCCATAAAGTGTAACACAGCCAGGAGTTTGTGTAGGCCTGAGACAGAGCGAGAGCGTGCTGTCTCAGGGTCTATGCCCAGTTTGACAAGGTCATACAGGTGGAAAATGTTGTTTCTATTTAGGCGGAACATCTGTATGACCCTATCATCGGACAATGCATTTAAGTTTAAACGCCCTCTAAATAAACGAGGCTGGCGCAGCCTCCGCGGAACCTGGACAACCTGTTGGCCATGTTCACTTACCTGGTCCTGATTCCTGGAAGCCTCATGGAGCAGTCTAACGTATCCCACAGCCAACAAAAATCCATTGCCACACACTACAGCCGCCATTTCAGAGTGAGAGTAGTTCATAATGTGGCTGAAACACTTTTATAGGCCCAAAAAATCAGGTGGGAGTAATGGATAATTAAGTTCACATGTAAACGCGGTTTTCAAAGGCTGGCGCGTTTTTTTTTTAGCCAAAAAATGCGACTCGTAATTTTTTGCGCCCGCAATAGCATTTTCACGGCAGCAAATACAATTACGAATGGTTAGTAAATGACCGAGATTCGTATCTAAACAGGCGTAATTTGACCGATGGTGTATTCATTCGTAATTTTTTACATGAACTTGCAAAAAAATACGAATGCCCTCATCACTGCCGTGATTAGTGTTTAGTAAATGACCGAGATTGACCGAGATGACACTTTGATGATAAAACGCCATCTCGGTCAAACTTGGGAGCTTAGTAAATGTACCCCAGGGTGGGTTAAATACTAGGGATGAGCGGGTTCGGTTCCTCGGAATCCGAACCCGCCCGAACTTCATGTTTTTTTACACGGGGCCGAGCGACTCGGATCTTCCCGCCTTGCTCGGTTAACCCGAGCGCGCCCAAACGTCATCATCCCGCTGTCGGATTCTCGCGAGGCTCGGATTCTATCGCGAGACTCGGATTCTATATAAGGAGCCGCGCGTCGCCGCCATTTTCACACGTGCATTGAGATTCATAGGGAGAGGACGTGGCTGGCGTCCTCTCCGTTTATAGAGAAGAGAGTGAGACAGTAGAGAGAGACACAGTAGTAATTTTGGGGAGCATTAGGAGGAGTACTAGTTACTTGCTGAAGTGATAGATAGTGTGACTGTATATTATCTGACTTGTGGGGAAGACACTGACAGTGGGGAGCAGTTAGAGTCTGAGAGCAGGACTCAGGAGTACATATAACGTACAGTGCACACTTTTGCTGCCAGAGTGCCACACTGCCATTGTGACCACACTGACCACCAGTATAATATATATTGTGATTGTCTGCTTAGGAGTACTACTTGCAAGTTGCTGATAGTGTGACCAGTGACCTGACCACCAGTCACCACCAGTTTAATATATATATATATATATATATATATATATATAATTGTATATAATATATATATAATATTGTATACCACCTACCCGTGTTTTTTTTTTCTTTCTTTCTTCTTTATACATACTACTATAGTAGCTTACTGTAGCAGTCTGCGGTGCTGCTGAGCTGACTGTGTCCAGCAGGTCCGTCATCAGTCATTACATAATAAATATATATACCTGTCCGGCTGCAGTACTAGTGATATTATATATATTTATATATTGATTTCATCTCATTATCATCCAGTCTATATTAGCAGCAGACACAGTACGGTAGTCCACGGCTGTAGCTACCTCTGTGTCGGCAGTCGCTCGTCCATCCATAATTGTATACCACCTAACCGTGGTTTTTTTTTTTTCTTTCTTCTTTATACATACTACTATAGTAGCTTACTGTAGCAGTCTGCGGTGCTGCTGAGCTGACTGTGTCCAGCAGGTCCGTCATCAGTCATTACATAATAAATATATATACCTGTCCGGCTGCAGTACTAGTGATATTATATATATATATATTGATTTAATCTCATTATCATCCAGTCTATATTAGCAGCAGACACAGTACGGTAGTCCACGGCTGTAGCTACCTCTGTGTCAGCAGTCGCTCGTCCATCCATAATTGTATACCACCTACCCGTGTTTTTATTTTTTTTATTTCTTCTTTATACATACTACTATAGTAGCTTACTGTAGCAGTCTGCGGTGCTGCTGAGCTGACAGTGTCCAGCAGGTCCGTCATCAGTCATTACATAATAAATATATATACCTGTCCGGCTGCAGTACTAGTGATATTATATATATATATATATATTAATTTCATCTCCTTATCATCCAGTCTATATTAGCAGCAGACACAGTACGGTAGTCCACGGCTGTAGCTACCTCTGTGTCGGCAGTCGCTCGTCCATCCATAATTGTATACCACCTACCCGTGGTTTTTTTTTTTTTCTTTCTTCTTTATACATACTACTATAGTAGCTTACTGTAGCAGTCTGCGGTGCTGCTGAGCTGACAGTGTCCAGCAGGTCCGTCATCAGTCATTACAAGTTTTTTGGAAGGGCCATCCTGCGTGACACTGCAGTGCCACTCCTAGATGGGCCAGGTGTTTGTGTCGGCCACTAGGGTCGCTTAGTTTACTCACACAGCTACCTCATTGCGCCTCTTTTTTTCTTCTTTGCGTCATGTGCTGTTTGGGGAGTGTTTTTTGGAAGGGCCATCCTGCGTGACACTGCAGTGCCACTCCTAGATGGGCCAGGTGTTTGTGTCGGCCACTAGGGTCGCTTATCTTACTCACACAGCTACCTCATTGCGCCTCTTTTTTTTCTTCTTTGCGTCATGTGCTGTTTGGGGAGTGTTTTTTGGAAGGGCCATCCTGCGTGACACTGCAGTGCCACTCCTAGATGGGCCAGGTGTTTGTGTCGGCCACTAGGGTCGCTTAGCTTACTCACACAGCTACCTCATTGCGCCTCTTTTTTTCTTCTTTGCGTCATGTGCTGTTTGGGGAGTGTTTTTTGGAAGGGCCATCCTGCGTGACACTGCAGTGCCACTCCTAGATGGGCCAGGTGTTTGTGTCGGCCACTAGGGTCGCTTAGCTTACTCACACAGCTACCTCATTGCGCCTCTTTTTTTCTTCTTTGCGTCATGTGCTGTTTGGGGAGTGTTTTTTGGAAGGGCCATCCTGCGTGACACTGCAGTGCCACTCCTAGATGGGCCAGGTGTTTGTGTCGGCCACTAGGGTCGCTTAGCTTAGTCATCCAGCGACCTCGGTGCAAATTTTAGGACTAAAAATAATATTGTGAGGTGTGAGGTATTCAGAATAGACTGAAAATGAGTGGAAATTATGGTTTTTGAGGTTAATAATACTTTGGGATCAAAATGACCCCCAAATTCTATGATTTAAGCTGTTTTTTAGGGTTTTTTGAAAAAAACACCCGAATCCAAAACACACCCGAATCCGACAAAAAAAATTCGGTGAGGTTTTGCCAAAACGCGGTCGAACCCAAAACACGGCCGCGGAACCGAACCCAAAACCAAAACACAAAATATAAATATATATACCTGTCCGGCTGCAGTACTAGTGATATTATATATATATATATATTGATTTCATCTCATTATCATCCAGTCTATATTAGCAGCAGACACAGTACGGTAGTCCACGGCTGTAGCTACCTCTGTGTCGGCAGTCGCTGGTCCATCCATAATTGTATACCACCTACCCGTGTTTTTTCTTTTCTTTCTTCTTCTTTATACATACTACTATAGTAGCTTACTGTAGCAGTCTGCGGTGCTGCTGAGCTGACAGTGTCCAGCAGGTCCGTCATCAGTCATTACATAATAAATATATATACCTGTCCGGCTGCAGTACTAGTGATATTATATATATATATATTGATTTCATCTCATTATCATCCAGTCTATATTAGCAGCAGACACAGTACGGTAGTCCACGGCTGTAGCTACCTCTGTGTCGGCAGTCGCTGGTCCATCCATAATTGTATACCACCTACCCGTGTTTTTTTTTCTTTCTTCTTCTTTATACATACTACTATAGTAGCTTACTGTAGCAGTCTGCGGTGCTGCTGAGCTGACAGTGTCCAGCAGGTCCGTCATCAGTCATTACATAATAAATATATATACCTGTCCGGCTGCAGTACTAGTGATATTATATATATATATATATATATTGATTTCATCTCATTATCATCCAGTCTATATTAGCAGCAGACACAGTACGGTAGTCCACGGCTGTAGCTACCTCTGTGTCGGCAGTCGCTGGTCCATCCATAATTGTATACCACCTACCCGTGTTTTTTTTTCTTTCTTTCTTCTTCTTTATACATACTACTATAGTAGCTTACTGTAGCAGTCTGCGGTGCTGCTGAGCTGACAGTGTCCAGCAGGTCCGTCATCAGTCATTACATAATAAATATATATACCTGTCCGGCTGCAGTACTAGTGATATTATATATATATATATATATATTGATTTCATCTCATTATCATCCAGTCTATATTAGCAGCAGACACAGTACGGTAGTCCACGGCTGTAGCTACCTCTGTGTCGGCAGTCGATGGTCCATCCATAATTGTATACCACCTACCCGTGTTTTTTTTCTTTTCTTCTTCTTTATACATACTACTATAGTAGCTTACTGTAGCAGTCTGCGGTGCTGCTGAGCCGACAGTGTCCAGCAGGTCCGTCATCAGTCATTACATAATAAATATATATACCTGTCCGGCTGCATTACTAGTGATATTATATATATATATATTGATTTCATCTCATTATCATCCAGTCTATATTAGCAGCAGACACAGTACGGTAGTCCACGGCTGTAGCTACCTCTGTGTCGGCAGTCGCTGGTCCATCCATAATTGTATACCACCTACCCGTGTTTTTTTTTTTTTTCCTTTCTTCTTCTTTATACATACTACTATAGTAGCTTACTGTAGCAGTCTGCGGTGCTGCTGAGCTGACAGTGTCCAGCAGGTCCGTCATCAGTCATTACATAATAAATATATATACCTGTCCGGCTGCAGTACTAGTGATATTATATATATATATATATATATATATATTGATTTCATCTCATTATCATCCAGTCTATATTAGCAGCAGACACAGTACGGTAGTCCACGGCTGTAGCTACCTCTGTGTCGGCAGTCGCTGGTCCATCCATAATTGTATACCACCTACCCGTGTTTTTTTTTTTTTTCCTTTCTTCTTCTTTATACATACTACTATAGTAGCTTACTGTAGCAGTCTGCGGTGCTGCTGAGCTGACAGTGTCCAGCAGGTCCGTCATCAGTCATTACATAATAAATATATATACCTGTCCGGCTGCAGTACTAGTGATATTATATATATATATATATTGATTTCATCTCATTATCATCCAGTCTATATTAGCAGCAGACACAGTACGGTAGTCCACGGCTGTAGCTACCTCTGTGTCGGCAGTCGATGGTCCATCCATAATTGTATACCACCTACCCGTGTTTTTTTTTTTTTCTTTCTTCTTCTTTATACATACTACTATAGTAGCTTACTGTAGCAGTCTGCGGTGCTGCTGAGCTGACAGTGTCCAGCAGGTCCGTCATCAGTCATTACATAATAAATATATATACCTGTCCGGCTGCAGTACTAGTGATATTATATATATATATATTGATTTCATCTCATTATCATCCAGTCTATATTAGCAGCAGACACAGTACGGTAGTCCACGGCTGTAGCTACCTCTGTGTCGGCAGTCGCTCGTCCATCCATAATTGTATACCACCTACCCGTGTTTTTTTTTTTTTTTCTATCTTCTTGATACTAGTAGCTTACTTTAGGAGTCTGCAGTGCTGACAGACAGTGTCCAGCAGGTCCGTCATTACATAATATATACCTGTTTCGGCTGCAGTACTAGTGTGATATATATATATATTTTAATTTTATCTCATTATCATCCAGTCTATATTAGCAGCAGACACAGTACGGTAGTCCACGGCTGTAGCTACCTCTGTGTCGGCAGTCGCTCGTCATCCATAAGTATACTAGTATCCATCCATCTCCATTGTTTACCTGAGGTGCCTTTTAGTTGTGCCTATTAAAATATGGAGAACAAAAATGTTGAGGTTCCAAAAATAGGGAAAGATCAAGATCGACTTCCACCTCGTGCTGAAGCTGCTGCCACTAGTCATGGCCGAGACGATGAAATTCCAGCAACGTCGTCTGCCAAGGCCGATGCCCAATGTCATAGTACAGAGCATGTAAAATCCAAAACACCAAATATCAGTAAAAAAAGGACTCCAAAATCTAAAATAAAATTGTCGGAGGAGAAGCGTAAACTTGCCAATATGCCATTTACCACACGGAGTGGCAAGGAACGGCTGAGGCCCTGGCCTATGTTCATGGCTAGTGGTTCAGCTTCACATGAGGATGGAAGCACTCAGCCTCTCGCTAGAAAACTGAAAAGACTCAAGCTGGCAAAAGCACCGCAAAGAACTGTGCGTTCTTCGAAATCCCAAATCCACAAGGAGAGTCCAATTGTGTCGTTTGCGATGCCTGACCTTCCCAACACTGGACGTGAAGAGCATGCGCCTTCCACCATTTGCACACCCCCTGCAAGTGCTGGAAGGAGCACCCGCAGTCCAGTTCCTGATAGTCAGATTGAAGATGTCAGTGTTGAAGTACACCAGGATGAGGAGGATATGGGTGTTGCTGGCGCTGGGGAGGAAATTGACAAGGAGGATTCTGATGGTGAGGTGGTTTGTTTAAGTCAGGCACCCGGGGAGACACCTGTTGTCCGTGGGAGGAATAGGGCCGTTGACATGCCTGGTGAAAATACCAAAAAAATCAGCTCTTCGGTGTGGAAGTATTTCACCAGAAATGCGGACAACATTTGTCAAGCCGTGTGTTGCCTTTGTCAAGCTGTAATAAGTAGGGGTAAGGACGTTAACCACCTCGGAACATCCTCCCTTATACGTCACCTGCAGCGCATTCATAATAAGTCAGTGACAAGTTCAAAAACTTTGGGCGACAGCGGAAGCAGTCCACTGACCAGTAAATCCCTTCCTCTTGTAACCAAGCTCACGCAAACCACCCCACCAACTCCCTCAGTGTCAATTTCCTCCTTCCCCAGGAATGCCAATAGTCCTGCATGCCATGTAACTGGCAATTCTGACGAGTCCTCTCCTGCCTGGCATTCCTCCGATGCATCCTTGCGTGTAACGCCTACTGCTGCTGGCGCTGCTGTTGTTGCTGCTGGGAGTCGATGGTCATCCCAGAGGGGAAGTCGTAAGCCCACTTTTACTACTTCCACCAAGCAATTGACTGTCCAACAGTCCTTTGCGAGGAAGATGAAATATCACAGCAGTCATCCTGTTGCAAAGCGGATAACTGAGGCCTTGACAACTATGTTGGTGTTAGACGTGCGTCCGGTATCCACCGTTAGTTCACAGGGAACTAGACAATTTCTTGAGGCAGTGTGCCCCCGTTACCAAATACCATCTAGGTTCCACTTCTCTAGGCAGGCGATACCGAGAATGTACACGGACGTCAGAAAAAGACTCACCAGTGTCCTAAAAAATGCAGTTGTACCCAATGTCCACTTAACCACGGACATGTGGACAAGTGGAGCAGGGCAGGGTCAGGACTATATGACTGTGACAGCCCACTGGGTAGATGTATGGACTCCCGCCGCAAGAACAGCAGCGGCGGCACCAGTAGCAGTATCTCGCAAACGCCAACTCTTTCCTAGGCAGGCTACGCTTTGTATCACCGGTTTCCAGAATACGCACACAGCTGAAAACCTCTTACGGCAACTGAGGAAGATCATCGCGGAATGGCTTACCCCAATTGGACTCTCCTGTGGATTTGTGGCATCGGACAATGCCAGCAATATTGTGTGTGCATTAAATATGGGCAAATTCCAGCACGTCCCATGTTTTGCACATACCTTGAATTTGGTGGTGCAGAATTTTTTAAAAAACGACAGTGGCGTGCAAGAGATGCTGTCGGTGGCCAGAAGAATTGCGGGACACTTTCGGCGTACAGGCACCACGTACAGAAGACTGGAGCACCACCAAAAACGCCTGAACCTGCCCTGCCATCATCTGAAGCAAGAAGTGGTAACGAGGTGGAATTCAACCCTCTATATGCTTCAGAGGTTGGAGGAGCAGCAAAAGGCCATTCAAGCCTATACAATTGAGCACGATATAGGAGGTGGAATGTACCTGTCTCAAGCACAGTGGAGAATGATTTCAACGTTGTGCAAGGTTCTGCAACCTTTTGAACTTGCCACACGTGAAGTCAGTTCAGACACTGCCAGCCTGAGTCAGGTCATTCCCCTCATCAGGCTTTTGCAGAAGAAGCTGGAGGCATTGAAGGAGGAGCTAAAAGGGAGCGATTCCGCTAGGCATGTGGGACTTGTGGATGGAGCCCTTAATTCGCTTAACAAGAATTCACGGGTGGTCAATCTGTTGAAATCAGAGCACTACATTTTGGCCACCGTGCTCGATCCTAGATTTAAAACCTACCTTGGATCTCTCTTTCCGGCAGACACAAGTCTGCTGGGGTTCAAAGACCTGCTGGTGACAAAATTGTCAAGTCAAGCGGAACGCGACCTGTCAACATCTCCTCCTTCACATTCTCCCGCAACTGGGGGTGCGAGGAAAAGGCTCAGAATTCTGAGCCCACCCGCTGGCGGTGATGCAGGGCAGTCTGGAGCGACTGCTGATGCTGACATCTGGTCCGGACTGAAGGACCTGACAACGATTACGGACATGTCGTCTACTGTCACTGCATATGATTCTCTCACCATTGAAAGAATGGTGGAGGATTATATGAGTGACCGCATCCAAGTAGGCACGTCAGACAGTCCGTACTTATACTGGCAGGAAAAAGAGGCAATTTGGAGGCCCTTGCACAAACTGGCTTTATTCTACCTAAGTTGCCCTCCCACAAGTGTGTACTCCGAAAGAGTGTTTAGTGCCGCCGCTCACCTTGTCAGCAATCTGCGTACGAGGTTACTTCCAGAAAATGTGGAGAAGATGATGTTCATTAAAATGAATTATAATCAATTCCTCCGTGGAGACATTGACCAGCAGCAATTGCCTCCACAAAGTACACAGGGAGCTGAGATGGTGGATTCCAGTGGGGACGAATTGATAATCTGTGAGGAGCGGGATGTACACGGTGATATATCGGAGGATGATGATGAGGTGGACATCTTGCCTCTGTAGAGCCAGTTTGTGCAAGGAGAGATTAATTGCTTCTTTTTCGGTGGGGGTCCAAACCAACCCGTCATTTCAGTCACAGTCGTGTGGCAGACCCTGTCACTGAAATGATGGGTTGGTTAAAGTGTGCATGTCCTGTTTATACAACATAAGGGTGGGTGGGAGGGCCCAAGGACAATTCCATCTTGCACCTCTTTTTTCTTTCATTTTTATTTGCGTCATGTGCTGTTCGGGGAGTGTTTTTTGGAAGGGCCATCCTGCGTGACACTGCAGTGCCACTCCTAGATGGGCCAGGTGTTTGTGTCGGCCACTAGGGTCGCTTATCTTACTCACACAGCTACCTCATTGCGCCTCTTTTTTTCTTCTTTGCGTCATGTGCTGTTTGGGGAGTGTTTTTTGGAAGGGCCATCCTGCGTGACACTGCAGTGCCACTCCTAGATGGGCCAGGTGTTTGTGTCGGCCACTAGGGTCGCTTATCTTACTCACACAACTACCTCATTGCGCCTCTTTTTTTCTTCTTTGCGTCATGTGCTGTTTGGGGAGTGTTTTTTGGAAGGGCCATCCTGCGTGACACTGCAGTGCCACTCCTAGATGAGCCAGGTGTTTGTGTCGGCCACTAGGGTCGCTTATCTTACTCACACAGCTACCTCATTGCGCCTCTTTTTTTCTTCTTTGCGTCATGTGCTGTTTGGGGAGTGTTTTTTGGAAGGGCCATCCTGCGTGACACTGCAGTGCCACTCCTAGATGGGCCAGGTGTTTGTGTCGGCCACTAGGGTCGCTTATCTTACTCACACAGCTACCTCATTGCGCCTCTTTTTTTCTTCTTTGCGTCATGTGCTGTTTGGGGAGTGTTTTTTGGAAGGGCCATCCTGCGTGACACTGCAGTGCCACTCCTAGATGGGCCAGGTGTTTGTGTCGGCCACTAGGGTCGCTTAGCTTAGTCATCCAGCGACCTCGGTGCAAATTTTAGGACTAAAAATAATATTGTGAGGTGTGAGGTATTCAGAATAGACTGAAAATGAGTGGAAATTATGGTTTTTGAGGTTAATAATACTTTGGGATCAAAATGACCCCCAAATTCTATGATTTAAGCTGTTTTTTAGGGTTTTTTGAAAAAAACACCCGAATCCAAAACACACCCGAATCCGACAAAAAAAATTCGGTCAGGTTTTGCCAAAACGCGGTCGAACCCAAAACACGGCCGCGGAACCGAACCCAAAACCAAAACACAAAACCCGAAAAATTGCAAGTGCACATCCCTACCTTATACACCATCTCTTCACATGCTTATATACAATGATTGGCTGTCAGCATTCTGATTGGTGGATATCTCCAGCCATACAGGTGTCAGCATGCTGACAGAGATTTGTTGTCTGGCTGCAGGCTGGGTGGCAAGAGGAGATTGTGTGTAATTCACAATCAGAGCAGCCGGGCAGTGTTCTCTACCTGCCTCCAAATCAGTGTTAATTGCGTCAACGAAAATTCAGATGAAAACGATTAATTGACTAAGGTTTTTTTAATGACTAAAACTTAACGATAACGACAATAGAAAATTATTCGTAACAAAAATGATGACGAATTATTAGTCCATGATGTCCTGATGAATATTGACGAGATGAAAACTCTTTATTATTTTCATCAGGATGCCGCATGTCTCGCGATACTGTAACATACCCAGGAAGCACTGCAGGACGCCGTTGCGTGTACAGACGTGGTCAGAAGGGCCTCGTGGCGACTCAGAGACGGAGTGGGGCGTCTGTAAGCACTGTGAAGTGGACTGGAGATTGGGTTGACAGAGCTACAATTCAGGGCCCGGCCGGCCAAGGCAGCTTTATGAAGCAGCAAAGCACGCCTACTCATTAGCACAGCACTGACAACAGCACTGACTAGGACTGAGGACACCCAGCCAGGGGGAGAGGAGGACACACTTAAATTTAACACCATTTCAGGCCGGGTAAGAAGGACAGCACCACCATCACCCCATGTGTAATGTGGCACAGGCATAGCATATATATATATATATATATATATATATATATATATATATATGGCATATATATATGGCAATGGCATGACATGTATATTATAATGTGTACATTTTTGGGTGTGGCCTATAATGTGGGGCTGGCCAGTGCGGCGGGGGGCATGTGCAGGGCACAGGCACAGCAGCATATATATATATATATATATATTATATATACTAGCTGTAGTACCCGGTGTTGCCTGGGATTTTAAGAATGTCTGTTTACAAATATAAATGTAAATATTAAACACACAGTATAAATAACATTGTAGATAGCTGAATACCCGTGCTTCGCTATGGGATGAGGATGGTAAAATAGAATGATAGTTGTTCGTTAATTTACGTTGGTTGGATATCTAGTATATAGGCATTTCTTGGTTCCCTGACGCACTTTGTATAGTGGCCGGACTGCTTTTTAGTTCCCCAAGGGACCCTGCTCTTCCCACTATACAACTCTCAGTCTGTGGCTTCCTGCTGCCTCCATTCCCGTCCTCACATCATGTCAGTGCTCCTGTGAAATTATCGATTTATGTACAGTTTCTTAAATAGCGTAGCACATTATGTATCTCCTGATATACTCTGTCCTGCTGGGGGACCATGCTACTTTCACTATATAACTCCCAGTGTGTGGGTTTGTGCTACCTCCATTCCCCTCCTCACATCATGTCACTGGTCCTGTCACATGCAGCCCTGGGATCACTGACATATCATGCATGTCCTGATATAGCATACTTGCCTACTTATGAAAACTAATTCCAGGGAGATTCTAATTGGTAATAGAATGCACTGCGCGCGCTGTGGAGGGGTGTGCCATGTTCCGCACAAAGGGACCAGGTATGTACCCTCATGTGTAATATAAAAAGAAATGATGCACAGTGTCAGCAACTCTAGCATCGTCATTGGTTGTGCCACGTCACATAACCTCCGAAGCAGGCATTATGGGGGTAATTCTGAGTTGATCACAGCAGCAAGTTGTTAGCAATTGGGCAAAACCATGTGCACTGCAGGGGGAAGGGGGGGGGGGCAGATATAACATTTGCAGAGAGAGTTAGATTTGGGTGGGTTATTTCGTTTCTGTGCAGGGTAAATACTGGCTGCTTTATTTTTACACTGCAATTTAGATTTCAGTTTGAACACACCCCACCCAAATCTAACTCTCTCTGCACGTTATATCTGCCCCTCCCCCCTGCAGTGCACATTGGGGGTCATTCCGAGTTGTTCGCTCGGTAAATTTTTTCGCATCGCAGCGATTTTCTGCTTAGCGCGCATGCGCAATGTTCGCACTGCGACTGCGCCAAGTAAATTTGCTATGAAGTTAGGAATTTTACTCAAGGCTTTTTCATCGTTCAGGCGATCGTAGTGTGATTGACAGGAAGTGGGTGTTTCTGGGCGGAAACTGGCCGTTTTATGGGTGTGTGTGAAAAAACGCTACAGTTTCTGGGAAAAACACGGGAGTGGCTGGAGAAACGGAGGAGTGTCTGGGCGAACGCTGGGTGTGTTTGTGACGTTAAACAAGGAACGACAAGCACAGAAACTGCTAAGAGAGGTGTAATCGCAATATTGCGAATACGTCGTTCGCAATTTTATGATGCTAAGATTCACTCCCAGTAGGCGGCGGCTTAGCGTGAGTAAATCTGCTAAAAACAGCTTGCGAGCGAACAACTCGGAATGAGGGCCATGGTTTTGCCCAACTGCTAACAAATTTGCTGCTGCGATCAACTCAGAATTAGGCCCTATGGGGGTCATTCCGAGTTGTTCGCTCGCAAGCTGCTTTTAGCAGCTTTGCACACGCTAAGCCGCCGCCTACTGGGAGTGAATCTTAGCATATTAAAAATTGCGAACGAAAGATAAGCAGAATTGCGAATAGACACTTCTTAGCAGTTTCTGAGTAGCTCCAGACTTACTCGGCATCTGCGATCAGTTCAGTGCTTGTCGTTCCTGGTTTGACGTCACAAACACACCCAGCGTTCGCCCAGACACTCCTCCGTTTCTCCAGTCACTCCCGCGTTTTTCCCAGAAACGGTAGCGTTTTTTCACACACTCCCATAAAACGGCCAGTTTCCGCCCAGAAACACCCACTTCCTGTCAATCACACTACGATCACCAGAATGAAGAAAAAACCTTGTAATGCCGTGAGTAAAAAACTTAACTGCATAGCAAATTTACTTGGCGCAGTCGCACTGCGGACATTGCGCATGCGCATTAGCGACTATTCGCTCCGTTGCGACAAAAAAAAAAACGAGCGAACAACTCGGAATGACCCCCTATATACGATGTGATTGGCTGAAGATCACAAAAGGGGCATGTAGACTGAGGCACAGTGTAGAACCTTTACACAAAATACACTTATATTGTGTTCTTTATTAGGTGATGCAAGAGGTGACGACTTATGATAGTGGTGAATTGGCTTCCTGACAAATGCTAGCTCTAAGAGTTGCAGCACTGGGGCACTATGTGGCTAGCAGACACTGGGGTCATTGTGACCTGATCACTCACTGCAGTTCTTCACAGCGCAGCAATCAGGTCATAACTGCGCATGTGCCTGCGCCGCAGTGCGCCGGCGCATGGCTGACAGCCGATGGCTGTCATTGCCTAGCGATCGCCTCTGTCTGACGTCACGCAGCCGCTGCAGCTCGCCCCTGCACGGTCCGGCCACGCCTGTGTTGTCCGAACCGTGCCCACGAAACGGCGGGCAAACGCCGCTGTTCTGACCCCCGCCAAGCGACCGCCTCTGCCTGATTGACGGCCTTCGGTCGTCTGGCATGCGCTGGCGCACTGCGGCACCGGCGCATGCACAGTTCTGCAGCGTGCGATTGGGTCAGAATGACCCCCATAGTGTAACAGAACTGTAGGTTTTTCTTTTTTCAAACAGGAATGAGTGGATGCCGACAGCCACTAGAATTCATCCCCTTCCTGGCTGACGGATCCCTCAGAGACATTTCGGATGCAGGCCTTTTAGCTGGTGTCTGCTTTATTACTCTGTTGGCAAACCGGTTCACTGCCTCTGTTCTGCCTCTCTTGGCAACAGCTGTCTGCAGAGCTGTATCTAGACATTTTGGTGCCCTGTGCCAGAAAGAGAATTGGTGTCCCTCCCATTTGTAAAACAGAGCTAGTGCGCACCGAAGTTACGTGCCAAAAAATCTGGGGGTGTGGCCTCATGGGAAGGGGCATGGCCACAGAATACTACCAATTCAAATTACACCGCACAGTGGCCCTCATTCCGAGTTGATTGCTCGCTAGCTACTTTTAGCAGCCATGCAAACGCATAGTCGCCACCCATGGGGGAGTGTATTTTCGCTTTGCAAGAGTGCGAACGCCTGTGCAGCCGAGCGGTACAAAAACTTTTGTGCAAAACAAGACCAGCCCTGTAGTTAATTATTCAGTGCAATGATTGCTGCGACGAAGGTCCCGGAAATGATGTCAGATACCCGCCCTGCAAACGCATGGACACGCCTGCGTTTTTCCAAACACTTCCAGAAAATGGTCAGTTGACACCCAGAAACTCCCACTTCCTGTCAATCTCCTTGCGATCGGCTGTGCGAATGGAATCGTCTCTAGAAGCAATGCAAAACAATGATGCTCTTTGTACCCGTACGCAGCGCGTGCACTTTGCGGCTCATATGTATGCATAGTTTTGCCATTTTTTCAAATGATCGCTACGCAGTGCACAACGGCAACTAGCGAACAACTCGGAATGAGGGCCAGTAGTGCCAGTTATACACATTACACAACAGAAGATCCCCTTACATACATTATGCCAGGTAGAGCCCCTTACACACATTATGCAAGGTAGCACCATGCCAGGTAGAGCCCCTTATACATGTTATGCCAGGTAGAGATCCTTTTACACGTTATGCCAGGTAGATCCCATTATATATGTTATGCCAAGTAGAACCCCTTATACATGTTATGCCAGGTAGATCCATTGTACACGTTACACCAGGTAGATCCCCTTATACATATTATGCCAGGTAGATCCCCTTATGCATGTTATGCGAGGTAGAGCACATTATTCACACTATGCCAGGTAGAGCCCTTATACATATTATGTCAGATAGAGCCCCTTACCAGTGGTGCAAGTAGAATTTTTTCATAGTAGTACTGATAGTAAAAATGGGCGTGGTCATAAGGGGGCATGGTCACACAAAACTTTGGGAGTGGCTACATGACAATAGAGGCATGGCCACATTATGACACACACCGTAATGCCCCTTACACATTATGCCAAACACTGTAATGCCCATTACACATTATGCCAAACACCGTAATGCTTATTACACATTATGCCAGACACCGTAACACCCATTACACATTATGCTAGAAAACGTAACACCCATTACACATTATGCCACACATCGTAATGCCTATTACTTATTATACCACACACAGTTATGCCACTGATACCATTTTACAAAAATTCCCCTTATAAATTATGCCCCATCATGACCACGCCTACAGATGTGTCCTCATACACTGTTTATCAAGCCCTCTAAATGGGATGTACGGTTACAATACCTCCCCCTACATCCTGCCCCCTTAGAATCCTGACAGTCAGCATGCCATCTAGCTGGGACTATTCCTACGACACCCATATAGAATAGAACCTGCTGCGCTCAACAAAGCCGGCCACCTCGATGCTGGGATCCCGGCGTCCGTATGGCGTCCGTATGGCGACCGCCAGTCTGCTGACCATCGGTCACGCATGCCCAGCACCTCTAAACATGCCAGGTACCATGTTTCTTTCTTACTTATTATGTGCTTCTTATTTGCTTAGATAAAGCACCAAAAGCAACTAAACTACTCTGCTAGATTACACCAGAGGTAGCGAGCTGTTTGGGCACTCAGATGGGTCTCTTCATGATCGCGCCCATTAGTTTAGTCGGGTTTAGGTGCTTTGCGCACCTAAACCTGACTGTACTGGGTGCGATCAGCATGATAATGGGGGCCATTTGAATATTGCTCTTCTATCTCCCGTCACTTTAGACAGGAGATAGGGGGCGCGTGAACATTTGAATTCACCCAAACACTGGAAAATGTAACACTCTATATTATATGTGTTAAATGAAAATAAAATGATTAGCATAGAAAACTAATTAAATCTACAACAAATACCTCAGACTAATTTGTAAACGTTTGGGAACCTTGTTTAGAAATGAACTAATCACTTACAATGCCTGTCTGTTTATCAAACATATAATTACTGAGATTCACAGGAAAATGAGAAGCAAGGTTTTTTCTTTTATTAATGAATATATAAAAAATAAATTGCAATTATTAGAACAGAGTAATTTGCAGAATGTAAGTTTATATTTGCCTACCACTTTAACTCTTCTGCACACAGTTAAACACACAAGTGCATTGAGGCAATATACATACATACAGTATATATGTATACATATATATATACATATATATATATATATTGCAGTACAAATGGAGAGTGCACTCAGGAATTATAAAAAGTATACCATTTTTCCTTGAAACATATGCTCACATACATCAAAGTTAAAAAAGGCCAGCATGAATAGCACAGTCACTTAGTCCAACGCGTTTCGTCAAATAGGGACTTCATCAGGGGGGTGTCACACCCTGATGAAGTCCATATTGGACGAAATGCATTGGCTGTGACCTGAGACATGGA